>NC_134833.1:163333731-163436006 GCF_004210375.1 Tachypleus tridentatus | reverse complement strand
TTTTGTGTTCAAGGTGTATTAAAGAAAGTTACAGTTAATGTTTTCACACACAGAATGAAGCTTTATTTCCCACAATTTGAAGCAACGGTTCAGGAGCACAAACGTATCACACTGAAACACCGTTTCTGATACAACACTTTGTTTCTGAATGCCAGGCCCTAGGTGGCCACCACTGCTTTAATTTCACGTTTTCCCCTGGTCAGTCTCTTAATGAGTAGCAAATATTTTAGACTGGAAGTACTTTCCATAACACAAGCTTTTATGGATGCATTAGACATAAATTTCTTCAGTCAGGGTTAAGCAGCCGAACACTGTCTCGTGGTATACGTTTGTAAGAGAAATGTTTTTCTTATTACCAACACAAGTCTCACCCTACGGTCTAATCCAGTTAAGGAGAACTAGACTCTGGATGCTCATAAATCCCATGGTGCGAAACGCGCACACAAATAGCTACTTATAAAGCAAGAAACTTAGTGCTCTGTGCTAAAATTACAACCTTTCGTGCATGTTTACAGTGACGGGTGACCCTGAGAACCAGGCTAGCCTTGTAAATAACGTAAACGGCGCGATATTTCTCGAAACAAATCTTATTAATTTTTTTTTGTTTTATTTTCATTTGTTCCAAACTTGACAGGTGTCTGTTCGTCTGTCACTCAGGAGTTGTCGATAAGATTTCTCAAGGTTTTCAAAATTTAACGAATCAGTTAATGTTAAAACTTAAATAATTGTACTGGATTTCAAATAGCTTTTTGAAATTAGTACTAAAATATAAAACGGTTTTGTTTGCACTCTAGACAGAGCCTCATAGATTCAGTATGGCCGGGTGAATAAGGCACCCAATTCGTAATCTGAGGGTCGCAGGTTCAAATCCCCATCACACCAACATTCTCACCCTTTTAGCCGGGGTATGTGTTACTATGTGACGGTCAATCCTACTATTCCTTGGTAAAAAAAATAGCCCAAGAGATGGCGGTGAGTGGTGATGACTAATTGTTTTCATTACACTACTCAATTAGGTACGGACGAGCATAGCACAGCCCTCTTATAACTTCTATTTGTTACTATACACGTTTTATGCAATAAAACCTCGTAGTGGAATGGAACAATCAACGTTAACCACGTAATGTACTAATTATATACATTCTTAAAACAGAACTAAAACTACTAAACCTATCATTATCTACAGTGAATTAATAAGAATGACTTTCACCAGGAAGTTCCTTGCAGTGTTTAGCAAGAAATGGTAATTATAATGGGTAAAGAACGTTGAAAAGTACATCCTGTGTTCATTCAAGTTTTCGTTTATTAAAGTCAGTTAAAACCATTATTTATAGGCGTTCATGAAATGGTAGACTCCAGTTCTTAAGACTAACAACTTCTTGTAATTTCCTCCCCACATGTAAGCACAGGACTTTCCCACATCTTTACTTCGGCTTTTTCCAACCACTTTTGCGAACACAGATACCAGTTTCACGCTTAAAAAGATACTTTACTAATGGATTCAAAGTTAGGACTGTTTGTCTTTATGAGGCTAGAAATATACTTTAGCAATAGAAGTAAAGTAATGCTAAAGAAAATGACAGTAATATAGAAAGCAAAATAGAACACAGTACAGAACAACGAAATAAAATATAGTATAAAGCAAATATGAGTAAAAACAGAGCACAGAACAAACGAAATAAAATATATATTATAGCAAATATAGTAAAAAAATATTGAGTACTACAACATGAAATTAAAAATGCAGTATAAAAACAGACCAATAAAAAAACAGTATAGAACAAAAAAAAAAAGCAAAATAAGTACAGCAAATGTAGTAGAATATACCATAATAATGAAAATAGAAGACAGTATAGACAAAAGTATAATATAATATAAGAAAACAATATAGATTATAGTTTATATTGAAACCTACGAATAGTCTAACTTTACTCATTTTAGTTTGATATAACCAATACTTTGTTTGCCTGCATTAATCAAGATTAAACGTAAAATATCGATGGTAAAATATTTTTTATCTGTTTTAAATCCTGGCAAAAAACAATAACATTCTTCTTCGTATAACGTAGAGGGATACTTGTCCCTACATTTCAACGTGTGCTTGTCAGTGGTTAGAAAGGAACATTACTACATTTAAACATCAAATTGTCACCTGTAAGACTGTTCATGTACAAGACAGGTACACTTGTAGTTTGTATTAGAGAAGGAAACGAGTGGACCGTGTATCAACCATTCTCAGATAATGGTCATTAGTTTTATTTTTTTATATATCAGTTGTTTTTATACTACAAACATAAGTTTTCTTTTGTCTCAAGTAGCGTGACTGGTGGGCCAATGTGTGTTAGGAAACTGACACTGCAGATGACAAGGGACATCACACAAGTACGTTTCGTATATTAACCGACGATTACATTGGAAATAAAGGCATTTAAGCCAGGGATCATTTGTCACCTTGGGTCACCTTTTCGCTCGAACCATTCGCCTAATTTAAAGAAAGTGAAGAAAAACAAGAGAACTAATGACGAAAAGCGCTGTGGTTTCTAAACCCGCTGATAATGGTCGAAAAAGACGTTTTTTTCTTCAGTTTTTTTTTTTTTTCGTCATTAGATGGGAGAGGTGGATGTTTCTGTAAATTTCTCCGAACTAAAAGTGTGCAACTCACGTGCTTTGGTAATACAACTTAAACAGATGAGGGAAGACAAACAGTCGCCGACCATAGTTTGGTACCCTGAACGTGCACTGCAAGTCTGCATCTCAAACTAAACGTCTTATTGAACGTCAAAGACAGAAAACTGTTACTAAATCGCACATATTACCTCGTTAGCTGTAACAACAACCACGTTATAAAATCTTAGCAACTGTAAGTGAAAGGTGAAAATCCTTAGCAGTGTATAATAAAGGTAAGTGTAACATGTTTAGCAGTGTTAATACGTAAATGAAAGACTGTTTTAAAAAATACAGCTTGAAACGAGCTAACGACCCCCCGTAAGAATTTCTTTTTAATCCCTGTTAAATTATGTATACAGGGTGGCCCGTAAGTCCCTACCCATCCATATATCTTATGTATCCAGTGTATGTGTGCTGTCCCTCATTCTCGGTGCATAATACTATGCGACGCCATGTTCTGAGAGACATTTTCAATTGTGAATTGGCTAAATCGGCCATATTTCTCTGACAAAAAAGAAACAAATTTATAATACATGCGTAATTGAATATAACATGATAACATATGGATGGGTAGGGACTTACGGGCCACCCTGTAGATGTACAAAAAGGACAGATATGTGCAAGATTTTCTCGGTCAAACAGAAAGTATCCTAAACATTAAATACTCAATTTGGTACCTGGACATTTATCCTCATATTACTGGATCATTTTAAATGAGAAACCCCCATCGTCCTTGTCTTTGAGATCGTTCCTTATGTAGCTGTATATCCTACAGTCATCTTTCCACCAAGAAATGGTCTATCAAACTGTAAAAAACATTTTGAAGCTTGAGAATGATTTTATGTCAGAAATGAATAGAACTAAGTCTTCACTGAATGGTAATTAATGTGGGAAGGCATCTCTTCACTTGCGTGCTTTCACTTCAGTTCAAACATCAATCTCTCCAGATATGACCAAAGTTACTTGTCTATCGTTCTAAGAGACATTAAGAACGACACCCAGCTCAACCACTAACTGCTGCATTGCGTGTTATGGACTGGTGTACGGGCTATTACTAAAAGCCCCTATCGACAAGATAGGACACGAAACGCAAGCTTACACCTCTCTGAACAAATTCTTCTGTCGAAAAACTACGTCACGATTTAAGTTAATGAAACCTGTCAGTGAAATGGGTCGGGTAATTACAAATAAGCTTTGGCTGGGGGGCGGGGGGAAGAAGTCCGAGATAAAGGAAAGTGCATATGGAAGAATCGGATGAAATATATAAAAGTTAATCACTTTACCAAACGCTTATATAAGCCATCGGCAATCCCTTACATTTCTTTGGACGGGTCTACTTAGTACGTTTAATTTCTCGCGCTTTGCCGTTTGTGCTAAGGTTTGTTTTCAAGATAAATTACAGTTACAGCTATGTGATTTGAATTTACTGCTTTCTATAATATGATCACCTAAACAAAATGGTAAACTTTCAAATTTTAAAACTTGACTAATTATAAGTAACCACTAAATTAACTGGAGTTGCATGAATAACGTATTTACCAAGCAACGTTTGTTTTCGTTGTTTCGAATACAAACAATATAATTTCAAAGTATTAACTTTGGTCATTCTACAGGGTGGCCCGTAAGTCCCTGCCCATCCATATGTTATTATAATACTATTGATAAGTTGAAGGCAGCTGTTACCGCGACATGTGGAACAATAACCCCTGTTATGTTGAGGAAAATGTCTCACAGAACATGGCATCGCATAATATTATGCAGCGAGAATGAGGACAGCACACAGATGCACTGGATACATAAGATATATGGATGGGTAGGGACTTACGGGCCACCCTGTATGTCAAAGTCTTCTTTGTTTGCCCTATTCCTCTAAATTATTCTTCCTGGAATTGCAACCTAAATCAAAATATCTTCAGGTGTTATTTTCTCCAATACCAAACAACAAAATCAAATTTATTGTAATGTTTGTTTTGTTTTTCAATTAAGCACAAAGCTACACAATGGGCTATCTGTGGTCTGCCCACCACGGGTATCGAAACCCGATTTTTAGCATTGTAAGTCCGCAGACATACCGCTAAGCCACTGTTATTGTAATAACCAAGGAATGTGGAGCATATGGGGTGGGGCTTCTTCTGTCTTTGTAATCTCTGGGGTTTATGGATTAACAATAAATACTATATTCAGTTGTTGTTTCTTGTTAATTGTTGAATATTATACCTTCATCTTTAGTAATAACAGATTCTATTTTACACGTTACATTCAGTTGTTGTTTCTTGTTGAATATTATACCTTCATCTTTAGTAATAACAGATTCTATTTTACACGTTACATTCAGTTGTTGTTTCTTGTTGAATATTTTACCTTCATCTTTAGTAATAACAGATTCTATTTTACACGTTACATTCAGTTGTTTTTAATTGTGGAATATTATACCTTCATCTTTAGTAATAACAGATTCTATTTTACACGTTACATTCAGTTGTTTTTAATTGTGGAATATTATACCTTCATCTTTAGTAATAACAGATTCTATTTTACACGTTGCATTCAGTTGTTGTTTCTTGTTGAATATTATACCTTCATCTTTAGTAATAACAGATTCTATTTTACACGTTACATTCAGTTGTTGTTTCTTGTTGAATATTATACCTTCATCTTTAGTAATAACAGATTCTATTTTACACGTTACATTCAGTTGTTGTTTCTTGTTGATTGTTGAATATTATACCTTCATCTTTGGTAGTAACTAAAGTGTTTTTTTGTTTTTTTTACACATTTACCGGTCAGTTTCAATGTTGATAGAGCCTTCAACATACGCGCATTAAATGTTGGTAGAAACTGTGTATCCACTCTTGTGGAAAACATTTCGAAACGTGAATGTTGTATCTATCTCATAATCTCATAACAGGTGTGGCCTAGTGATGATCGTGCTCCGATTGTAAATTCGAGAATTTGTTATCCCTTGCCACAGAAACACGCTCTGTACTTTGAAACCGTATGCTAAGAAGTGTTAGTTAAACCCTAATTACTCGGTTAGACAAGAATAAACCAGGAAGAGGCGATGGGTTAATTAGGGGCCCTACCCCTAGTCTGTCGTTTTAAAATCAGGGTGAACTATGAATGTCCAGCTTGTCTTGTATACAATTTCGTGCTTGACCAACTTAGTACCCTTTGTTTTCTGGAATGTTCTCAAAATTCAAAACTTGGTCAAACGACATAACAGCTCTCATAACCGTATCATAAATTACATGAATGAAAGTGAATGGAATGGATTTATAGGCTAATGGCTTGTTTTATACAGGATGTCATGACAACATTTACCCTCGGGGAAGAGTTGAGGGTAATGTTAATAAGTAGATAAATGATATTAAGTGCTGGTATCAGTTACTATAAGGAGCACTTTGTTTCTGAACCAATAATATTAAGTGATGGTATCAGTTACTATAAGGAGCACTTTGTTTCTGAATCAATGATATTAAGTGCTGGTATCAGTTACTATAAGGAGCACTTTGTTTCTGAATCAATGATATTAAGTGCTGGTATCAGTTACTATAAGGAGCACTTTGTTTCTGAATCAATGATATTAAGTGATGGTATCAGTTACTATAAGGAGCACTTTGTTTCTGAATCAATGATTTTAATTGATGGTATCAGTTACTATAAGGAGCACTTTGTTTCTGAACCAATAATATTAAGTGATGGTATCAGTTACTATAAGGAGCACTTTGTTTCTGAATCAATGATATTAATTGATGGTATCAGTTACTATAAGGAGCACTTTGTTTCTGAACCAATGATATTAAGTGATGGTATCAGTTACTATAAGGAGCACTTTGTTTCTGAATCAATGATATTAATTGATGGTATCAGTTACTATAAGGAGCACTTTGTTTCTGAATCAATGATATTAAGTGATGGTATCAGTTACTATAAGGAGCACTTTGTTTCTGAACCAATGATATTAAGTGATGGTATCAGTTACTATAAGAGCACTTTGTTTCTGAATCAATGATATTAAGTGATTGTATCAGTTACTCTAAGGAGCACTTTGTTTCTGAATCACCTGCCTTTGTTAACAGTGAAACTTCAGTAACAGTTTTCAATTAATAATAATGTATATTTATGTGTTTCTATACAGCAAAGAACCCAAATGTTATCAGCATCTCTTAGTGGTCATGTCCAGACTTTCTCAAGCACTTAGGTTAAAGGTTTTCGTAAGTAGTTTCTGGGCATTGAACTGCTTTAAAGGTTATATAATTTATATTTCCCCCCTCCCCAAGAAAACTAATTATGCTAAACAAAATCTCAACACGCGCGCTACTTCGCTCGAACCATTTACGGTAAACCACAGAGCTGTAACCCCAAATTATATATTTTTTCGTTTCGTTACATCAAGCAATCGCATAAGAAAGATGACTATACGTTGCCATGGGAGCGAAGCTCCAGTTAGAATAAATTTTACCATAGGAACCAAACTCTAGTCAGAGTAAATGTTACCATGGGAACCTAGTTTCAGTCAGAGTTCGTAGTAACACGATAACTTTATTTTACTCAGAGAATATGTTACCAAAGGAACCCGACTTTAGCTGAGATATGCGTTGTCAAAGAGTCCATTTTTGAGAAACAGTTTCTCAAACAACCGTAACTAAAACGCGGAGAATGATATACGTTAATACACAAAACTGTAAGTATTACAATACTTTAAGTATAAAAGAAAGAACTGTTTACTGAAATAATTTTAAGTAATCAGTATTTATATTTAAAATATAAAAACAGAAACAACTCAAACTGTTAGGCTTAAGGAAAAATAAAGAAATTAACGTTGTGGGTTTGTTTGTTTGTTTGTTTTGAATTTCGCGCAAAGCTACACGAGGGCTATCCGTGCTAGCCGTCCCTAATATAGCAGTGCAAAACTAGAGGGAAGACAGCTAGTCATCACCACCCACCGTCAACTCCTGACCTACTATTTTACCAACGAACAATGGGATTGACCGTAACATTATAACATCCCCATGACTGAAAGGGTAAGCACGTTTGGTGCGACGGAAATTCGAACCTCAGATTACGGATCGAGCGTCTAAACCATACCGGGCCTTATGGGTTTGTCTTAAATGAAAAGAAACAACAACCAAACGTTGCACAAATTAGTTACTTAGTTAGGCTTATATCAGAATAAGTAAATATGATTAGAAACAGTAATTTCTCATTGGCTGACACCAAGGATATGAGCTCATGTGTTTTTTTAATGACGTCTTTCCGGTTCTCTAGATATTTGGATGCTTTGGATATTTACATTTCATTATGGTTTTTGTCTGATACCGACATGAGTTATGATTTTATCTTCTAAACTTTAGCTGCAACTAATTTGTGAAATCCTTCGAGTATGAGAGTGTGTTAAGAAAAAAAAAAATCGACCCACAGGACAAAACAGATTCAGTCTAACTAAGCTCGTGGTCACGAGGCGTGCCCGTAAATTGATCAGCCCTCTGGGGCGTCAGATTTTTTTCCCGACCATTAGTATTTCATTTACACAGAACCTCATCCAGGAGCTCTGTGCTTCAGAGAAATCAATAAAATAACTAACAGCACGCGAAGAGCACCGCCTAGTGGTGGGACGTAGAACAATTATGTTGAACTCCTTCACCTCTCCTATCACTATCAGCCCTAAGGTAAATTTATTTCCGTGTATAGGTGTTGCAATGAAAATATATGCATAAATCTGCATCTATTATATCCGTTAATGTTAATTTATTTCAAGGCACGTGGACTAGCAGCAGATGTCTTTAACTGCGGACGTAAAAATAGAACAGAAATAATTAACAGTTTTCTTCGTTCTCTGAAGTCCGTTTGGGTATTTGGTACAACTTAATATTTGTTCTTGCCAGAAAGAAAAAAAAACACACCTTTATTTCATTTATCGAGTTTAAATTTAAAATTAATTTCTTCCTTTTTTTGTCTTTATTTCCGGCAGGGTCTACGTACTGTATCGTATTGAGCATTTTATGTTTCGTGTATTACTACGCTCGCTTTAAGGATTTTGTTTGTTTGTTTGTTTTGGAATTTCGCACAAAGCTACACGAGGGCTATCTGTGCTAGCCGTCCCTAATTTAGCAGTGTAAGACTAGAGGGAAGGCAGCTAGTCATCACCACCCACCGCCAACTTTTGGGCTACTCTTTTACCAACGAATAGTGGGATTGACCGTAACATTATACACCCCCACGGCTGGGAGGGCGAGCATGTTTAGCGCGACGCTGGCGCGAACCCGCGACCCTCGGATTACGAGTCGCACGCCTTACGCGCTTGGCCATGCCAGGCCCGCTTTAAGGAACTGGTCAAATCTGTTTGAGTGGAATTACTTTCTGTGTAAAATGTATCGTTCTCCAGCAGAAGTGGGTGTGATGAACAACAATATTGTTTGTGCATTTTTGTTTAGATTGTTTGTTTGATTCATTTGTTCTTAGTGTGTTTGTAATACCGGCGTCATTTTAAGATCCTGGAGTAGGAAGTATATTTTGCTGGCATCTTAGAACAACGTTACAAAGTTTTATACCAATTTCTTATGTCCTAGATTGTACGGACTTCATGGCTTTCTCGCCTGGCAATAATACATGGTGGTTGGGATCTCGATTCGAAACTTGATGATCGTGGATTCGAATCCCCATTCATCAAACATGCTTGTCCTTTCAGCCATGGTAGTTTTATAATGTGATTATGTTTCGAAAAAAACAGTAGCCCAAAAATTGGCGGTGAATGGCGATAACTAGCTGCCTTTCCTCTAGTTTTCACTGCTGAATTAAGGCCAGCCAGTGCAGATAGCTTTCATGTAGCTTTGCGCAAAATTCAAATCAAACGTTGTATTTTTTCTGTGTATTTGTTTAACCGTATAAAGTACGCATCTTCGTCGAAAATCTCATTAATTTCATACCTTTTCCGCATAAGGTTCAGTGTTAGATCCACCACACAAAATAAATTTCACATAGTATTCACCAGGTGGAGCCTACACGGTATAATACAGAACTTTCGCTACAAAACTTGTCAGTGTTGTTCGTTGGATAAGCTCGCTATCTCCACGTGCTTCCAAGTTGCTATGCTAAAGAAAAAACAGTTCGTCACCGGAACTGAACGTCAATTCTTGGGCTACTCTTATCTGAACAAATAACGAAATTTGACGGTCACTCTTAAAGTGATTCCACGGCCAAAAATTGAAATGGACCTCGAACCATGGACCTTCGGATTCACTACGTCAGAGCGGTAATCGAAAGGACACAACCGGCCTAAATCTCATGAGAGTGTAGAACATGATTCTGCGAGAGGTAGTGTACTTCATGTAATGTAATTCTAAATTTTTATTTATTCCAGAATAATTTTCTACACTAAGCTCTTTATAAAATAAAATCAACTACTGGCTCCAAACGAAGTCTTTTTATTGTTTTTTTAAACCATGTCATCCACGTAGAAATGAATAGAAGAAGATTTATTAATAGTTTATTTATTTTCAGTTAGCTGCTTTAATGACATTTTCTCGTGGATACGATGAATTAACAGAAAAGGTTTAAAGAAATTGACTCTTGAAACAGGAAAAGTTTGTTTATGTTTTGAATTTCGCGCAAAGCTACACGAGCGCCATCTGCGCTAGCCGTCCCTAATTTAGTAGTGTAAGACTAGAGGAAAGGCAGCTAGTCATCACCACCCACCGCCAACTCTTGGGCTACTCTTTTACCAACGACTAGTAGGATTGACCGTAACATTATAGTGCTCCCGCGGCTGAAAGGACGAGCATGTTTGGTGCGAGAGGGATTCGAACCCGCAACCCTCAGATTACGAGTCGAACGCCTTAACCACCTGGCCAGGCCAGGCCCAACAAGAAGAGAGATATCAACGACTTTACACTGCATACTTCATGTGACTTTTTACACCTGACCTTGCACCTTATTGTATATATTTCATATTCATTTTCCTTAAAAGTCGTCCACCACGCTATGTACAAAACAGTAAATTTAGAGCTGTATGCATGTGGGACAAACTTATGAAGACTCAAGTGACACAGAATTAATACCTTGTTAACACAGTTCATTTTTGTTACTTTAGTTTTTAACGCTAGGTGTTAAACACGTGTGTTAGATGGTCTGTTATGAGTTATGTGTTTATAAATAATTATTAAATGGTCTCGTTGTTACAATTTATGAAATTGAAACACTTGAATGTTATTTAATAAATATAGTATTGTTGTGTTATCTCCAATTAAAGTTACGAATTACTTGTCTGAACAAACATGTAGAAGTTATTTAACAAGGAGAGTATTGTTGTGTTTTCTACAACTAAATTTACGAATTACTTGTATAAACAGACACGTGGAGATTTTGTGAATAAGGACAGTATTGTTGGGTTCTTATTAAATTAAATTTACTACTGGCTCTTTTAAACAACTTGGGTTTTTGTTTGTGTGTTGTTGTTTTTAAATAAGGATGATATTATACTTTATCCAGCACACTGGCACAGCGTAGGAAATTTATTTTTAAGAGTAAACAAGTTTTCATGTTGTTTTTTTTTTTTTTCGCAAAGCTACTCGAGGGCTATCTGCGCTAGCCGTCCCTAATTTAGCAGTGTAAGACTAGAGGGAAGGCACCTAATCATCACCACCCACCGCCAATTCTTGGGCTACTCTTTTACCAACCTTGGCTGAAAGGGCGAGCACGTTTGGTGTGCCGGGGAACGAACAACATGGTAGTCATTAGCCCCGATGACAGTAACTTTGTTATGGAAACTTTAATTAAAGAAATAAGCACCGAAACTCTTGTGTTTTTATTTCTTCCAATGTGGTAAATCAGATATGTTAGAAGATTAAATAATCCCACGTGATCGATCCCCTTGTTTTGTGATTATATAAATCAGTAGGCCTAACAACATACGAAAACAGTGAAGATTCTTATATCTACTTCCGGCACCATTCACTGCTTCCATAAATGAATAAACGTCTAACTAGTAACTCTGGTTTTTCTCACTTGCGTTGAGAGTATTCAAATTGTACCACTGGCTTTTAAGCTTGTATTAGTATATTACAGATAACAAAGTACACTGCCTCACTCATGATATATCATATCGTAGACGTTTAAATTCATATGGCTTTATTATAGATACTGTTGCAAACTGGCGTTAGCTGAGTGTATTCAAATCATATTATAGTGTTTGAAACGTATATGACTTTATTTAAGTAAACTGGCCTAAGTTAAGTGTACTCAAAGGATACCATTGACGTTCAAATCCATATGACTTGTTACAGATAACTGGCAAGAGTTTAATGTACTATCATATTATGGACTTTTAAGTTCACATGACTTTATTATAGATAAGTCAACTAACCTAAACGACACAGAGACTGTGTGATTTCAAAAGTTGGAAGTATATTATAATATTTGTTTTTGTCTTTCAGTGTATATTTAAGTTTGTTATGACAAATCGGCTGTTTACGTTTTGACCCTAAACCTGACAGCAGGCTCATTACTCCAATTTACTATCTATCTTACACTTACGTTATTCTGTTTCTATAAGTGATTATGTATATTACTGTTCACGCCACCTAGAATTTAGCAAATTCGTTTTAGTGACTTTACACATTCGATGTTTTAGGATATTTGTTCTCTTTCTGTTTCGGCGCTTTTACTGCCCTATCTGTCGTTATAATTAACCTAGTCAGTAAAGCCTGTTAGTTTTGCTTTCCAGAATCGAGAGACTAAAGTTAATACCATAAACACTGAATTTCGACCGCCCGAGGTCGCCGCTGTCAGGTGCGCCAGGCAGCACGATGGGGTTCCCTCGAGGGTGTGAAGAGACTAAAACAAACGGCTAAGAACCTGACTCGACGCCGCGGGAAGCGCTGCTAACCCACGCAGATCTTCCTTCTCACGCTGAGACAGCAGCTAACTCGACGGCAGAGACGAAAAGAACTTATCATTAAACACTGACTACAGAGGGCGCTGATAACCAACACCAATACGGACAAAACGGAAAACACTGACTACAGAGATCTCTGATAATCAACACCAATACAGACAAAAGGAAAACACTGACCACAGAGATCGCTGATAACCAACACCAATACAGACAAAACGGAAAACACTGACTACAGAGATCGCTGATAATCAACACCAATACTGACAAAACGGAAAACACAGACTACAGAGATCTCTGATAATCAACACCAATACAGACAAAACGGAAAACACTGACTACAGAGATCTCTGATAATCAACACCAATACTGACAAAACGGAAAACACTGACTACAGAGATCGCTGATAATCAACACTAATACTGACAAAACGGAAAACACTGACTACAGAGATCGCTGATAACCAACACCAATACAGACAAAACGGAAAACACTGACCACAGAGATCGCTGATAACCAACACCAATACAGACAAAACGGAAAACACTGACCACAGAGATCGCTGATAATCAACACCAATACGGACAAAACGGAAAACACTGACTACAGAGATCGCTGATAACCAACACCAATACAGACAAAACGGAAAACACTGACCACAGAGATCGCTGATAACCAACACCAATACAGACAAAACGGAAAACACTGACCACAGAGATCGCTGATAATCAACACCAATACGGACAAAACGGAAAACACTGACTACAGAGATCGCTGATAACCAACACCAATACAGACAAAACGGAAAACACTGACCACAGAGATCGCTGATAATCAACACCAATACTGACAAAACGGAAAACACTGACTACAGAGATCGCTGATAATCAACACTAATACTGACAAAACGGAAAACACTGACTACAGATATCGCTGATAATCAACACTAATACTGACAAAACGGAAAACACTGACTACAGAGATCGCTGATAACCAACACCAATACTAACAAAACGGAAAACACTGACCACAGAGATCGCTGATAACCAACACCAATACAGACAAAACGGAAAACACTGACCACAGAGATCGCTGATAACCAACACCAATACAGACAAAACGGAAAACACTGACCACAGAGATCGCTGATAACCAACACCAATACAGACAAAACGGAAAACACTGACCACAGAGATCGCTGATAACCAACACCAATACAGACAAAACGGAAAACACTGACCACAGAGATCGCTGATAATCAACACCAATACAGACAAAACGGAAAACACTGACCACAGAGATCGCTGATAACCAACACCAATACAGACAAAACGGAAAACACTGACTACAGAGATCGCTGATAATCAACACCAATACTGACAAAACGGAAAACACAGACTACAGAGATCTCTGATAATCAACACCAATACAGACAAAACGGAAAACACTGACTACAGAGATCTCTGATAATCAACACCAATACTGACAAAACGGAAAACACTGACTACAGAGATCGCTGATAATCAACACTAATACTGACAAACGGAAAACACTGACTACAGAGATCGCTGATAACCAACACCAATACAGACAAAACGGAAAACACTGACCACAGAGATCGCTGATAATCAACACCAATACAGACAAAACGGAAAACACTGACCACAGAGATCGCTGATAATCAACACCAATACGGACAAAACGGAAAACACTGACTACAGAGATCGCTGATAACCAACACCAATACAGACAAAACGGAAAACACTGACCACAGAGATCGCTGATAATCAACACCAATACTGACAAAACGGAAAACACTGACTACAGAGATCGCTGATAATCAACACTAATACTGACAAAACGGAAAACACTGACTACAGAGATCGCTGATAATCAACACTAATACTGACAAAACGGAAAACACTGACTACAGAGATCGCTGATAACCAACACCAATACTAACAAAACGGAAAACACTGACCACAGAGATCGCTGATAACCAACACCAATACAGACAAAACGGAAAACACTGACCACAGAGATCGCTGATAACCAACACCAATACAGACAAAACGGAAAACACTAACCACAGAGATCGCTGATAACCAACACCAATACAGACAAAACGGAAAACACTGACCACAGAGATCGCTGATAACCAACACCAATACAGACAAAACGGAAAACACTGACCACAGAGATCGCTGATAATCAACACCAATACAGACAAAACGGAAAACACTGACCACAGAGATCGCTGATAATCAACACTAATACTGACAAAACGGAAAACACTGACCACAGAGATCGCTGATAATCAACACCAATACAGACAAAACGGAAAACACTGACCACAGAGATCGCTGATAATCAACACTAATACTGACAAAACGGAAAACACTGACTACAGAGATCGCTGATAATCAACACCAATACGGACAAAACGGAAAACACAGACTACAGAGATCGCTGATAATCAACACCAATACTAAAAAAACGGAAAACACAGACTACAAAGATCGCTGATAACCAACACCAATACAGACAAAACGGAAAACACAGACTACAGAGATCGCTGATAATCAACACCAATACTGACAAAACGAAAAACACAGACTACAGAGATCGCTGATAATCAACACCAGTACTGACAAAACGGAAAACACTGACTACAGAGATCGCTGATAACGAACACCAATACTGAAAAAAACGGAAAAGACAGACTACAGAGATCGCTGATAATCAACACCAATACGGAAAAAACGGAAAACACAGACTACAGAGATCGCTGATAATCAACACCAATACTGACAAAACGGAAAAGACAGACTACAGAGATCGCTGATAATCAACACCAATACTAAAAAAAAAACGGAAAACACAGACTACAGAGATCGCTGATAATCAACACCAATACGGACAAAACGGAAAACACAGACTACAGAGATCGCTGATAATCAACACCAATACTGACAAAACGGAAAAGACAGACTACAGAGATCGCTGATAATCAACACCAATACTAAAAAAACGGAAAACACAGACTACAGAGATCGCTGATAATCAACACCAATACGGACAAAACGGAAAACACAGACTACAGAGATCGCTGATAATCAACACCAATACTGACAAAACGGAAAGACAGACTACAGAGATCGCTGATAATCAACACCAATACTAAAAAACGGAAAACACAGACTACAGAGATCGCTGATAATCAACACCAATACGGACAAAACGGAAAACACAGACTACAGAGATCGCTGATAATCAACACCAATACTAAAAAAACGGAAAACACAGACTACAGAGATCTCTGATAATCAACACCAATACTGACAAAACGGAAAACACAGACTACAGAGATCTCTGTTTGCACGTTTGCGCTTACTGGGAACAGACAAGCACAAAATCAGAAATATACCACGTGTGTTTGTTTCTACACATGTAGGTTTTTCTGAACCAGTGTTAACATTCGGGCCACTGCAAGTGGAAAATTCTGGAACATTGGTTGGTTTCGTCTTATTTATAAATTTTACCATTATCCAGGACAACACTTGGTGTCAGGACTGTCACGCTTTTATATCTTTCTACGTTGGCTTCGTCTTTTCGAAAACATGAAACAACTACTGCACCACTAGGTAAAACTGTAGATAGTTGGGTAACATAAATTATAATACTGTAGAAAGTTGAGTAATATAAATTATAAAACTGTAGATAGTTGAGTAACATAAATTATAATACTGTAGAAAGTTGAGTAATATAAATTATAAAACTGTAAAAAGTTGAGTAACATAAATTATAAAACTGTAGATAGTTGGGTAACATAAATTATAAAACTGTAGAAAGTTGAGTAATATAAATTATAAAACTGTAGATAGTTGGGTAACATAAATTATAAAACTGTAGAAAGTTGAGTAATATAAATTATAAAACTGTAGATAGTTGGGTAACATAAATTATAAAACTGTAGAAAGTTGAGTAATATAAATTATAAAACTGTAGATAGTTGGGTAACATAAATTATAAAACTGTAGAAAGTTGAGTAATATAAATTATAAAACTGTAGAAAGTTGAGTAATATAAATTATAAAACTGCAGATAGTTGGGTAACATAAATTATAAAACTGTAGAAAGTTGAGTAATATAAATTATAAAACTGTAGATAGTTGGGTAACATAAATTATAAAACTGTAAATAGTTGTGTAACATAAATTATAAAACTGTAGATAGTTGAGTAACATAAATTATAAAACTGTAGATAGTTGAGTAACATAAATTATAAAACTGTAAATAGTTGAGTAACAAATTATAAAACTGTAGATAGTTAAGTAACATAAATTATAAAACTGTAAATAGTTGTGTAACATAAATTATAAAACTGTAGAAAGTTGAGTAACATGAATTATAAAACTGTAGATAGTTGAGTAACATGAATTATAAAACTGTAGATAGTTGAGTAACAAATTATAAAACTGTAGATAGTTGAGTAACATAAATTATAAAACTGTAAATAGTTGAGTATCACAAATTATAAAACTGTAGATAGTTGAGTAACATAAATTATAAAACTGTAGATAGTTGAGTAACATAAATTATAAAACTGTAAATAGTTGAGTAACATAAATTATAAAACTGTAGATAGTTGGGTAACATAAATTACAAAACTGTAAATAGTTGAGTAACATAAATTATAAAACTGTAGATAGTTGAGTAACATAAATTATAAAACTGTAGATAGTTGAGTAACATAAATTATAAAACTGTAAATAGTTGAGTAACATAAATTATAAAACTGTAGATAGTTGGGTAACATAAATTACAAAACTGTAAATAGTTGAGTAACATAAATTATAAAACTGTAGATAGTTGAGTAACATAAATTATAAAACTGTAGATAGTTGAGTAACATAAATTATAAAACTGTAAATAGTTGAGTAACATAAATTATAAAACTGTATATAGTTGAGTAACATAAATTATAAAACTGTAAATAGTTGAGTAACAAATTATAAAACTGTAGATAGTTAAGTAACATAAATTATAAAACTGTAAATAGTTGTGTAACATAAATTATAAAACTGTAAATAGTTGAGTAACATAAATTATAAAACTGTAGACAGTTGAGTAACATAAATTATAAAACTGTAGATAGTTGAGTAACATAAATTATAAAACTGTAGATAGTTGAGTAACATAAATTATAAAACTGTAAATAGTTGAGTAACATAAATTACAAAACTGTAAATAGTTGAGTAACATAAATTTTAAAACTGTAGATACTTGAGCAACATAAATCATAAAATTGTAGATAGTTGAGTCACATAAATTATAAAGCTGTAGACAGTCGGGTAACATATTGTTTTATCATAAGTTAAGAATTCAGTAACTAAGATACTTCTGTTTAATTTATTTTAAAGTTTTATCTCATTTCATCGTAAAATAGCAAAACAAGAATCACTAACCTTAAACGAGAAAGTACCACTAGCTTTTCAAACAACAAGTACCACTAACCTTAAGCCAGGAAGTACATCTAGCATTTCAAACAACAGGTACCACTAATCTTAAGCCAGGAAGTACATCTAGCTTTTCAAACAGCAAGTACCACTAACGTTAAACCAGGAAGTACATCTAGCTTTTCAAACAGCAAGTACCACTAACGTTAAACCAGGAAGTACCACTAACCTTAAGCCAGGAAGTACATCTAGCTTTTCAAACAGCAAATATCATTAACCTTAAACCAGGAAGTACCACTAGCTTTTCAAACAGCAATTACCAATAACCTTAAGCCGAGAAGTATCACTTGTGTTTAATCAACGAATACCGCTAACCTATCAAATTAATATTTAACACGCAATAAATTATAAACTTTTTGTTTTTGGTTTTACGTAGTCATTACTGACGAACCTTCCTTCAAATTGCTTTCGAAAAGTTGTTTTAATTGTCTAGAGTTATTTAGTTGGTCTAAGTAAAAAACCTAACCTGACGCCATCAACAAAGATAATCAAAACTCTCCCCCAAAACAGATACTAATTTAAGTATATCAAAGCTACCACAACTGATACTAATTCAACATAGTTTAAAACCTGTAGTACACGATTGTTTTGACGTCGTAGGACAACTGTATATCTGGAAAGCTCTCTTTCGCCCAATCTAGCAAACATATCTATGATTTGTATCTGAATAACATATTACCCCAGTGCTTTACAAGATGTACTTTGGTATAAGACAGCTGTTAAAGATGTCCGTTAAATTTCCTAAAAACAAGAAAATGACATTATATTTTGTTTTTGAATTTCGCACAAAGCTACTCGAGGGCTATCTGTGCTAGCCGTTCCTAATTTAGCAGTGTAAGACTAGAGGGAAGGCAGCTAGTCATCACCACCCACCGCCAACTCTTAGGCTACTCTTTTACCAACAAATGGTGGGATTGACCGTCACATTATAACGCCCCACGGCTGAAAGGGCGAGCATGTTTAGCGCGACGGGATGCGAACCTGCAACCCTCAGATTACAAGCCGCACGCCTTAACACGTTTGGCCCAAAAATGACATTAACCTAAAACATCACTAAGAACAGCTTTACTGGATCGTGATCATAAAACTAAAACATCCAGATTTTGGATTTATACTTGTAGCACATCTAGTGATGTTCTCTGTCGCGAGGACCGACAGGGTCAGGTCGTTAGGGCGCTCGTCTCGCAATCTGACCTTTAGGGGTTCGAATCCCCATCACACAAACATTCTCGCTCTTTCAGTCTTGGAAGGTCTTTTAAAAGTGACGGTCAATCCAACTATCCGTTGGTAAGTAGAGTATCCCAAGAGTTGGCGGTGGGTGGTGATGACTAGCTGCTTTTCCTCTAGTCTTACACCGCTAAGTTAGGGACGACTAACGCAGCTAGCCCATGTGTAACTCTGCGCGAAATTCATATAGAACCAAACAAGCTTTCTGACCGCCATCCCTAATTCTGTATTACCGATAAAAAAGGCAACATAGCTTTATAAGAGCACGATTCTTTACTGACAGAATCGTTTATACAAAATTATTAAACTTACTAAAAAACTAGCATTTCTACAGTAAGTATTATCTGTCATTGATATTTTTAGTTGGGTGTTCTTACGGCCGTGTTGTTGTTACAGAAGCTGAGCTTATGGTATGCAGATGTTTCGTGTTTTTAAAAGAAATGACGTGGAACTTCTCATAAGTAATTTTTTTAGGCTTACAAGCATCTTAAACTGTATTCTATTTCTATACATAAACTTAAATGTTCATAGGGTAAACAAAGTGGTATGTTTCCAAAAGGAATATATAACGGTTCCAGATAGATCGTTTTTAAGAAGGTGTAATATTATATTACATTCCACTTCATGACGTCATTCATACTATCACATTTCTGTAGGTTTCTTATCGGTCTCTTCGTAACCTCCAAACTGACGTTCACTTATTTGCTTTACGAGCGGACAGCTTCAATATTCCGGTATGGTTTACAAGTCATAAATATTGTTTATCATTCTCAGTTGACCTATACAACTGCTGGTCTTAGAAGTAAAGACACACAACAATAACATTATATAACTGGAGAGCAAGATATTCGTATTATAATAACTAGACATACAACGATAACATTATATAGCTGTAGAGCAAGTTGTTCAGATTATAATAACTAGATATACAACGATAACATTATATAACTGCAGAGCAAGATGTTCATATTATAATAACTAGACATACAACGATAACATTATATAACTGGAGAGCAAGATGTTCATATTATAATAACTAGATATACAACGATAACATTATATAACTGCAGAGCAAGATGTTCATATTATAATAACTAGATATACAACGATAACATTATATAACTGCAGAGCAAGATGTTCATATTATAATAACTAGATATACAACGATAACATTATATAACTGCAGAGCAAGATGTTCATATTATAATAACTAGACATACAACGATAACATTATATAACTGCAGAGCAAGATGTTCATATTATAATAACTAGACATACAACGATAACATTATATAACTGCAGAGCAAGATGTTCATATTATAATAACTAGACATACAACGATAACATTATATAACTGTAGAGCAAGATGTTCATATTATAATAACTAGACATAGAACGATAACATTATATAACTGTAGAGCAAGATATTCATATTATAATAACTAGATATACAACGATAACATTATATAACTGCAGAGCAAGATGTTCATATTATAATAACTAGACATACAACGATAACATTATATAACTGCAGAGCAGGATATTCATATTATAATAACTAGACATACAACGATAACATTATATAACTGCAGAGCAAGATGTTCATATTATAATAACTAGACATACAACGATAACATTATATAACTGTAGAGCAAGATATTCATATTATAATAACTAGATATACAACAACAACATTATATAACTGGAGAGCAAGATGTTCATATTATAATAACTAGATATACAACAACAACATTATATAACTGGAGAGCCAGATGTTCATATTATAATAACTAGACATACAACAACAACATTATATAACTGGAGAGCAAGATGTTCATATTATAATAACTAGATATACAACAACAACATTATATAACTGGAGAGCCAGATGTTCATATTATAATAACTAGACATACAACGATAACATTATATAACTGGAGAGCAAGATGTTCATATTATAATAACTAGATATACAACAACAACATTATATAACTGGAGAGCAAGATGTTCATATTATAATAACTAGACATACAACGATAACATAATATAACTGGAGAGCAAGATGTTCATATTATAATAACTAGATATACAACGACAACATTATATAACTGGAGAGCAAGATGTTCATATTATAATAACTAGACATACAACGATAACATTATATAACTGTAGAGCAAGTTGTTCGTATTGTAATAACTAGATATACAACGACAACATTATATAACTGTAGAGCAAGATGTTCATATTATAATAACTAGACATACAACGATAACATTATATAACTGTAGAGCAAGTTGTTCGTATTATAATAACTAGACATACAACGATAACATTATATAACTGTAGAGCAAGTTGTTCGTATTATAATAACTAGACATACAACGATAATATTATATAACTGGAGAGCAAGATGTTCATATTATAATAACTAGACATACAACGATAACATAATATAACTGGAGAGCAAGATGTTCATATTATAATAACTAGATATACAACGATAACATTATATAACTGGAGAGCAAGATGTTCATATTATAATAACTAGATATACAACGATAACATTATATAACTGGAGAGCAAGATGTTCATATTTTAATAACTAGACATACAACGATAACATTATATAACTGGAGAGCAAGATGTTCATATTATAATAACTAGACATACAACGATAACATAATATAACTGGAGAGCAAGATGTTCATATTATAATAACTAGATATACAACGATAACATTATATAACTGGAGAGCAAGATGTTCATATTATAATAACTAGATATACAACGACAACATTATATAACTGGAGAGCAAGATGTTCATATTATAATAACTAGATATACAACGATAACATTATGTAACTGGAGAGCAAGATGTTCATATTATAATAACTAGATATACAACGACAACATTATATAACTGGAGAGCAAGATGTTTATATTATAATAACTAGACATACAACTATTTACAAGTACAATGAAGAGACTTATTTATGTTGGAACATCTTATGTGTTCTTACATTTTTCCTTTACATGTCCTAAATATATTACACATATAAATAAGTTTTCATCTTCGGATATTAACACACGAACTTGTATTGTGTTTTAGTATGATTAGCCTTTATCTTACTGTGTTGACGTGAACGTTCTTCATTGTTATGTCACACGTTATGTGTCAGTACGATTACTTTTCGTCTTAAAGCATAAATGTGATTGACTTTCAGGCATATGTGCTCATAAGACGAACTAATACGGTGAGTGTAACGTTTCCATGGTAACACGATTAATTTCTATTTTCATGTTACTATCTGTTGTATTTATCCAAGCATCTATGTTGATTAGGATAATTCTCAAGTGTTAGCTCTTGTGCGTTAATAGAACTGTGTCACGTGTTTAATATACAACTACACCTAGTAATAGTTTGTTGCTTCGACATTTTCCACCAAAACGCTCTGCACTTCTTCAAGCCAAGCATTAACGAAAATAGCAAATGGAAGCTAGAGTTATTTTGAATAGTTTCAATAAAAAGTCCTTCCTTGTTGGAAGTTAAGCCAAGCATTAACGAAAATAGCAAATGGAAGCTGGAGTTCTTTTGAATAGTTTCAATAAAAAGTCCTTCCCTGTTGGAAGTTAATGATCCTTTGATAAAGAGCATCGATTTCTGGCAGGAACCGCGAAAAGAAACATAGTGATAACGTGAATGTTCCAGCATAAACTAACCTATTATTTCATTTCAAATATTTTTTGTTTTTAATCTAATATCCTCTCAAACTATCACACTGTATGTAATGTAGGCTACCAGTATATATTATTGTTTGTTGTTAGACAGACAACGGTTGTCACTGACATAAATATTTTAACTGGAATCTATCGGACTATCAAATATTTAAACAGACGATTCTACTCATGGTTTTCTACTCAAAATTTATTTTTCTTCCGCTCGTATCCATCTCTATTTCTTCTTTGCCTACATTTAACTAACTTGCTTGTCGGAGAGCACATTCGCGAAGCATGAACACTTGTAAGAACTGCCATCTGGTGACTAAAATACGAATCAATCTTTACAACCAAACGCCTTCAGACTGTTGTTCTGGCGGTCTTGATTGAAAATAAATATAACCGAAACCTTAGAAACGCAATATTCAAGTAATTCTCTTAAACTCAATTTTATTTTTGGCAGACGTCTAATATCCTTGATTTTGTGGCTTGCCGACGTCTCGGTTCTTTATAACTCGTCTTCCTGATGAAGGCATGAAGATGGCGAACAGAAGCGTGACGAAAGACCGTCACTTATCCACGTCAAGGCAGATAGCTGACGTTAACTACAAAGCCTTTTCCCCAGCTATTATATACCCACAGCAAGAGCTGTTTTTTATATATGGGATTTAGTGACGAGTTGTTGTTTTTTTTCTGCTTTCTTTGAGCTGCCTTGGCTCTACGAAGTCATCAAATTATGGAAATTCTGATGTATTCGTAACATCGCTTTAATGTCTTGAAGTAGCTTAGAACGCACACACACAGAGAGAGAAAAACTTACTGAAACAAGAAACCCCAAGCAAACCACTCAGACGATAACAGTATTTAAAAATTACACACAATGAATCATTTAGTGTTTGTTCGTTTCTATATATTTATGAGCAAGTTGCATTTTTATGTGGCTTAACAAACGATATGTCAGCAAGTTGTATTTTTATGTGGCTTAACAAAAGATACGTCAGCAAGTTGTATTTTTATGTGGCTTAGCAAAAGACATGTCGTTAATTTTTAAAATTGAAGAATAATACTTCGTTTGAAAACGTATCTAGTTTACATCACCTAATTTGGTTTTTAAAGTTAGAAGTTTCATGGCTCTCATGTTGGTGCTTATATCAGAAGTTATAATACACAGTACGCATGCGCAGTAAAGCGTTTATTTTTTAGAAAACACCACTTGCATAAATTCATTTTTCTCTTCTATCTGTCCCCTACCGGTACAGCGGTAAATCTACGGATTTACAACGCTGATCACAGGAATTCGATTCTCCTCGGTGGACTCAGCAAATAACCCGATGTGGCTTTGCTATAAGAAAATACACACACATACATCAACTAATTTGGATTTTAAAGTTTTATGGCTCTAGTGCGCGTAACATTGTCCAGTTCGATTTTGAAGAAAATTATAGGTTAATTTTACGTGATAACAATCTAGACTATAGATTTTGTTTTTAGGCTTAATGATTTTTCAGGCTTTCTTACACACTCCATTATCTTTTTTATTAATCTAAATGAGAAAGATTGTTTTTATTTATTGTTACGTGACAACAGACAATTGGATTACGACAATTAATTGGTTTTCTAAAATTACAGTTTTTCTAAACGTCAAAGTTCTAGTCTACGTCAGCAACTTTGTTTCGTTACAAACGTATAGAGTCTAAGCTGTCCTGTTTGTTTTCACTATTACAGTTGTACATTGCTTTTGTACACGTTTAATTACCAACTATGATTGTAACCAACATGTTATCTATCTTTGTTAATGACATTAAAGTTTTGAATGTTGCTGCCTGTGAAGTGGTTTATTTGTACTTAAGCACAAAACTATACAACAAACTATCTGCGCTCTGCCCACAGCAGGTATAGAAACCAGTTTTAGCACTGCAAGTCCGCGACATGCAGCTCTCAAGGGGGGGTAGGTAGAAGGGCTGTCAGAAGGGCGTTGCTGCTTGACAAAAGTATTTGGATTATATGGTAAGTTGAGCTTGTGGTTTTAACTAAAATAAATGCAAGGTAAAGCACGTGTGATATCACAATTTAAATTATGAGTATAATTTGATGAGAGTAAAAATATTTTGATGTTCTGATTGAGCTTTTAAACTATTCAAGCAAGATGCTATTACTAGGGCAAACAGGATTTTAGGTTGTATCTACAGAAATACTGAATACAAGTCTAGAAAGGTTATAATGGCATTTTAAAGGTCATTTGGCAGGGCACATTAGAGTACTGTCTTCAGTCTTCAGATCTAACTTTCGGAAGGATATTGAATTGATAAAAGGGTTCAGAGGCGGTCTACTAGAGTGACACCTGGAATGGAAAAGTTATTATACGAGACTGAGTTAAGATCTCTTGAAGATGATCTGATCCAGATTATTAAAGGATCTGATATTGTTGATATATCCTGTTATTCATACTTACTTGTGAGAACGGTAACAGGACACAGCTACGACATTTTGTCATTACTGGAATCATCTCCAGTTAAACTGGTTTATTTATTTTTTTAATAGGATGGTTGGCCTGTGAAACGAGTTGCCCTCAGATGTGGTAGATCAAGTGAATTTAATAGCACTTAACGGAATGTTTGGTAAATATTTGAACGATAAAGGCTGGCTTTGAGATCTCTAGGGAAGAGTTTATTTGAACTTAGTAGACAGAACAGACCGAATGGATCCAAAGGTCCAGTTGTTCTTTAATGTTATGTTAAAACAAAACAAATACGTTACGTCATGCGATTTATTTTGAAAATTATAGCGTTTTTCTCTTCTACAAACCATTACCAGTTTCGATGTTTATTAAAACAATAAATGAAACTGTTCTAATTTTAACATCACAACTGAGATGTTATAGTTTGTTTTACACACGATGTTCTATAAGCCTTTGCCTGATACATTTTGTAGCGAACCCAATGTAGCCTTTTTAAGCAGAGAGGGCATGTATATTTATAGACGGTAAAAACTGTTGCACTTTTACTGCCTTCAATGGGAAGGAGTTTCTTAGAAGAAAGTTCTTCCTGGAGACACATTTAAGGAGTATTAGAAGTTAGGCCTTGTTATTCAGTTACCTTGACAACAATGATTCACTTCCTTGGCACGTGTTTAATATTTTTATTAATAATAATAATAGAAAAGTCATTCTTTTCATGAACCTGACTACTGTTGATATTTCAACCAATTCTACTACAAAGTAACTTAGGTTACGACAAACTTCGCCCATTTTTACCGTCAGACAAAAGAAGTATCATCAGCATAAAACATGGCCAACCACGGCTTTGTTTGTTTGTTTGTTTTGGAATTTCGCACAAAGCTACTCGAGGGCTATCTGTGCTAGCCGTCCCTAATTTAGTAGTGTAAGACTAGAGGGAAGGCAGCTAGTCATCACCACCCACCGCCAACTCTTGGGCTACTCTTTTACCAACGAAAAGTGGGATTGACCGTTACATTATACACCCCCACGGCTGGGAGGGCGAGCATGTTTAGCGCGACGCGGGCGCGAACCCGCGACCCTCAGATTACGAGTCGCACGCCTTACGCGCTTGGCCATGCCAGGCATCCACGGCTTTCACAGTGACTTCGGAAGTTTGCTGGTGTTGGGGCAAGGCCCACGGCCACTCCATCTGTCCCATCATAGATACTGTTAAGAAAAATAAAGTGTAAACCATTTTCTTGATACATAAAAGTTTATTGCTCGATTATTCGTTTCCTTTAGTAAAATATTTGTAAATATGGATTCAACAGAAAAGTTTGTCAGGAAACGATTAGGAAAATTGGCTCTGTTTTCTTTTTAAAAAACTGTAATATGCTATATATTCTAAAGAAGGGAAGTTATGTAACAAAGATTTGACATAGTTTTAATTTGCCATTAAAAATAGTAGTAGTGCAAACAGTAGGTCTTATGGTTATATTTTCTCTGTGGGTTTTCAATAATCCAAAAGGTATGCCATAATGAGAGTTTACAGGACTCAGATTATTATGGATAGAACCGAAAATAATGTTATATTTATTTAATTATTTCAACTTTATAAACATATATATATATATATTTAATCCTGTCCAACAGAACAATTCCATTATCATTGTCATGCGCGGGTTCGAATCCCCGCCGCATTAAACATGCTCGCCCTTTTAGCCGTGGGGGCGTTATAATGTGACGGTCAATCCCACTAGTCGTTGGTAAAAGAGTAGCCCAAGAGTTGGCAGTAATGACTAGCTGCCTTCCCTCTAGTCTTACACTGCTAAATTAGGGACGGCTAGCGCAAATAGCGCTAGTGTTGCTTTGCGCAAAATTAAAAACAAATAATAATAATAATAAACCAAGCCACGTGCTTATGTTGTTTATTTGTATTTTACCAATAAAATTAAGTATTTTTAAATCCTAAAATAATGCATAATATAATACATAATAATAATACATAATATAATACATAATAATAACACATAATAATCATACATAATATAATACATAATAATAATACATAATAATAACACATAATAATCATACATAATATAATACATAATAATAATACATAATAATAACACATAATAATCATACATAATATAATACATAATAATAATACATAATATAATACATAATAATCATACATAATATAATACATAATAATAACACATAATATAATACATAATAATAATACATAATATAATACATAATAATCATACATAATAATAATACATAATATAATACATAATAATCATACATAATATAATACATAATAATCATACATAATATAATACATAATAATAACACATAATAATCATACATAATATAATACATAATAATCATACATAATATAATATATAATAATGCATATTATAATACATAATAATAATACATAATAAAATACATAATAATAATACAAATTATAATATATAATATAATACATAATCGTATCAATAACATTACTTAAGAACGTTAACATTCACAGAAGCTGTATTAGTAAAAACTCCAACTAGAAATAAACCACACTGAGATAATTTTAACAAGTTAATTAGAACATAATATTTTACGTCCGTATCAATAGCAAAATAAAAGCCAACCGTGTGTGTGTGTTTCTTGTATAGCAAAGCCACAAAGGGCTATCTACTCAGCCCACCGAGGGGAATCGAACTCCTCATTTTAGCGTTTAAATCCGGAGACATACCGCTGTACTAGCGGGGGTCGAGGGCCAAACCTCTAAGCCTTACGTCATGACAGAAAACTACGTTTTGGTTCACAGTTTTATTTTGGTGTGTTTTGAATTTCGGGCAAAGCTACAGAGGATTATCTGCGCTAGCCATCCCTAATTTAGCAGTGTAAGACTAGAGGGAAGGCAGCTAGTCATCACCACCCACCGCCAACTCTTGGGGGCTACTCTTTTACCAACGACTAATGGGACTGACCGTCACATAACGCCCTCACGGCTGAAATGGCGAGTATGTTTGATCTGACGGGGATTCGAACCTGCGAATTACGAGTCGAGCGCCTTAACTAGCAGGCGATGTCGGGCCCTTACAGCTTTGTTCTTGGAAATAACGTTTCTAATTATGATTGTGTGTGAACACCGTGCAGTTCACGTTAACCGATTCGGTGTTTAAGGTTACAGTGTTACTAACTTTTACACGGTGATTTCCACCAGTAAGAAGTACTCGTAAATTCGATAAAAAATATAAAAAAACACACCCATCGAACCACGGTCCATTTTTTTTAAATATTTTTTTTGAACCCTAAATACATGCGAATGTATGACATTAGTACATGTTTCTTTCACATCAATATGATGTGATACAGTTTCCAAAACAACTAAATAATATAACGTACGTCACGTTTATGGCGCAATGTAAAATATATTTACGACGTACGTGTTGTGTTCTTTTGTCACCTCGTGTCGTATATCCACAATAGTACTGTCTGTTAGGGACACAGTTGCTGTTATTTACGAGATAATGTAATGTACGTTAGAGTCTATAAGGCTTATTAACATTCACATCACCGCGTATATTTTGGAAAGAAACCACTAATAATTTTTTACTTATATAGTGGTCCAGCATGGCCAGGTGGTTAAGGCATTCGACTCGTAATCCGAACAAACATGTTCGTTATAATGAGACAGTCAATCCCACTATTTGTTGGTAAAGGAGTAGCCCAAGAGTTGGCGGTGGGTAGTGATGACTAGCTGCCTTCCCTCTAATCTTACACTGTTAAATTAGAGACGGCTAGCGCAGATAGCCCTCGAGTAGCATTGCGTGAAATTCAAAAAACAAACCGTGTGAGAGTACCTAACTTGGCCTTCAGTAACAGATAACAAAGGCACGTGAAACATTGTTTAATAAATTATAACAATACGTTCTTTAACTTTCAATGGCACGTAACAGTCCATAACGTGGACTTCAGCTGCACAAAACAGCAAATAGGTATACAATTCTAGGTCATAAAAAACTGCAATAACCATAGCTGCAGATCTGTCGAAAAACGACCAATAAATTTAAGAACTTTCATTTATTTGTGATAGAAAAAAATTAGTTGTGAATATACAGATTTAAAACGTTATCACAAACGTTTATTTTTGGATTTTTATTCTACAAGTGATGTTATAGGGTTATTAAAATAATTATTTTGAATAACTTCAAACGTTTGAAACGGAACGCTCGTTTCATTAATTTGTATTTTGGTCCCTATTGATTAGCGTGTTGGGCTGCGTATTGCAAAGTTCAAGGTTCGAATACGCGACATACAACTGAACAAACTCAGCATGTTTAAAGTGACAGTCACTCTCACTGTCTGATTAAGAGTAGTCTTTTAGACATTGAGTACTCCCTATGGCCAGCAGTTTAAAATTAAGAACGATCATGTCTCATCCTTGGAATTTCTAACCTAACTATTTAGTGCATGTGCCGCATAAAATGATGTTTAGGCTGAAAATACTTGATATCATGTGTATTTTAATTAAATAACATGGGATATCCAGACATGGACTGAAGGACCAGAGGAAAGTCGTCGACAAGTTACAGAAATTCCCAAACTTTTAATAACACAGAGAAAGGCGTAAATTATAATGAAGCACAGAACAACTGCTGTGTTAAGCCTTACACCAGGCTTAACACGCGTATTGTTGTTAAACCTTATGAAAAGTCATTGTTTAAAATCATAATTTTCTTTCTCTGGGCTTGGGTTAAAAAAGTCTTTCTTCTTTAGTGAAGTAGTAGCTTGCTGTGGACTTTCTAATCTGTCTGCTTTTAAGAGCAGACGACATTGGGATATTTTCTTATATCTAACAAGAAGAATCAAACCCAGTATTTTAAGGGTGGGAAACTTTCAAAGCTGGATCCCTTTTTCAGTAACTCTCTTTCCCAAGTTCAATAATTGCAGCAAAATTAATTATGTCTGTTTCAAATGAAGATCCAGAAACCCACGTGATAACTAAATGAACATTCAGAAACCCACGTGATAAGTAAGTGAAGATCCAGAAACCCACGTGATAAGTAAGTGAAGATCCAGAAACCCACGTGATAACTAAATGAAGATCCAGAAACCCACGTGATAACTAAATGAACATTCAGAAACCCACGTGATAACTAAATGAACATCCAGAAACCCACGCGATAACTAAATGAAGATCCAGAAACCCACGTGATAACTAAATGAACATCCAGAAACCCACGTGATAAGTAAATGAACATCCAGAAACCCACGTTATAACTAAATGAAGATCCAGAAACCCACGTGATAACTAAAGAACATCCAGAAACCCACGTGATAAGTAAACGAACATCCAGAAACCCACGTGATAACTAAATGAACATCCAGAAACCCACGTGACAACTAAATGAGCATCCAGAAACCCACGTGATAACTAAATGAATATCCAGAAACTCACGTGATAACTACCGTGTTTCTCCGAAAATAAGACAGGGCTTATATTAATTTTCACTCCAAAATATGACACTAGGGCTTATTTTCGGGGGATGTCTTATTTTGATATATTAAGAAAATGAAGTTACAAAGTAAAACTATTAAACTAACCATTTAAAATAAACTATTAAACTAACTGATTAATACTTAAACAAACTAATTAACTAACTATTAAACTAATTAATAATTTTTTATATTATTTATTTCCTCTTCCTGCCACTCTTAACTAGGGCTTATTTTAAGGGTAGGGCTTATATTAAAACTATCCCCAAAAATCACACTAGGTCTTATTATCGGAGAAACACGGTAAATGAACATCCAGAAACCCACGTTATAACTAAATGAACATCCAGAAACCCACGTGATAAGTAAATGAACATCCAGAAACCCACGTTATAACTAAATGAATATCCAGAAACCCACGTGATAAGTAAGTGAAGATCCAGAAACCCACGTGATAACTAAATGAAGATCCAGAAACCCACTTGATAACTAAATGAACATCCAGAAACCCACGTTATAACTAAATGAACATCCAGAAACCCACGTGATAAGTAAATGAACATCCAGAAACCCACGTTATAACTAAATGAACATCCAGAAACCCACGTGATAACTAAATAAATGTTCAACGTTATTCATTGAATCTTTGTTGCTTTTTTCTCAGTTTTTTGAAGATTAGCGACACCTACTTACTTTTTCCTGTTGTTTTGTACATTGTGTTTATTATGAAAAGTGCAGACAATGGAATGTTAACAAACAGCCCTATAGATACAACGTCATGCTGCAACCATAGGCCATTCCCCCTCACGAAGGGATAGTTATTGCTATTTCCCCACAACTCAGCGGAACTGCCCACTGACAAGTTGTCAAGGGGTTGATTTACTGCTCCGAGGGATCAATCACAGAGGCCACCAACCGTAACCCTTACCCGAAGCGGCCGCGTTAGCTAACCCTTTGTGGCAATCATCTTTGTCTTCAGTTGACGGCGAGTCTTTTTAAAGCAATCCAAGCTTGTAGCTTGTGTCTACAAAACCGCTTCTGACCACGTAGCTTCTCACGGCTCATCGTGTCCCGAATAGCAATTATTAAAACTATTTAGACGCAGTTGAATCGAGTGATTACGTTTAATCTCTGTCAATTTACACTTGTATTTTCAGAGATCTCGATGTTATGTCACTTATTTATATTTGAAGCTATTCTCACGGTAATATAAAACATGGCTTAAGTTACCCCCAAAACGTGTGTAACTTCCTGTGCAATGTACCGATCTGTTTCATGCTGGTGGTTCAGTAAATAACATAAATTAACGGTCTTTTTATTGCGAATTAATTCAACACTTGTCATTGTTTCGTACACATTACATTACCTGCTTTTTCCTTCTAACCCGAAGAAAGTCCAGCAAGGAATTCGAAACTTCACACAACATCAAAAAAAAGAGAAAGGAAATGGAGGGTAGGAAAGTGATCATAGAACCAGAAACGTTGCCTTGAAGCCAGGAGAAGAATATGATAGGGAAAAACGAAACGTCGTGAGAACAAAACTAAACAATATATTTACAAATAAAAAAGGAAAATTGAATACCAGATAACTCATCTCACAACATTTGACCTATAACCCAAGAAGAGGATAAAAATTCTACGATATTTCCCATAAAAAGTTCATTTGTAACCCGAAACTAATTTTTGATTCAGGTCCAATTCCTCTCTTTCTGTTAGTTTTCGTTTAGTAATACTCAACAATATAAATTGTCAATTAGCAACAAAACTACACAATATTATTGTACGGACAACAATGTTGTTTGTTTTGAACGCGTTACCTGTATGTTAATTTGTGAATTTTTTGTCTATTTCTAATAACCTCAATGATATAAAATCAAACTGTTCAATAGGAAAACTTACCTTAGTGTTGGAAATCTAACAACTATATTACTTTAATGGTTAACTTAATTAAAAATGCAGGAGAACTAAAGAAAAAAAGTGTCTTAACGTTTGTCAAAATTGTTGACGGTTGTACAAATAGCAAGTATTGTACCTCGAAATAATATTGTTCATGACGTAAATGAACAATTAACCGTGAATTTCTCCTTTCTATATCAAAGATTTAATTTTCGTTTGTTTTGAATTTCGCGCAAAGCGACACGAGGGCTACCTGCGCTAGCCGTCCCTAATTTACCAGTGTAAGACTAGAAAGAAGGCAGCTAGTCATCACCACCCACCGCCAACTCGTGGGCTACTCTTTTACCAACGAGTAGTGGGATTGACCGTAACATTGTAACGCCCCTACGACTGGAAGGGCGAACATGTTTTTGGTGTGACAGGGATCAAAGATTTAAAAATTAATATGTTACGAAAAATTTAGTCTTTTTTAAATAAATGTTTTTAAAAGTAATTTGGACAACTGTGCAGGAGCTGGGTAATTCAGTTAGTATATATTTATATGTGTGTGTGTGTGTGTCCAAAAATAGAAGACCAGTATGACAAGTATACCTCATTAATCACACAGACCTGCTATGGTTTTACCGTATTGAAATCGTCACTTGCCGTACAGTAATTTGCGTATGCTGAATCTGAAAATGATAAACATGTTTTTCTATCACGTACTGAGTTTTTACAAAATGTCATATGTGAATCATTATCACTGACACCGGGTCACATTTTATCATGTTTAAAATGTTGACAGCTACTGGTTATGGATTTCTATAGACCAATCGCGACATGAACCTTATCAATTGTTCTAAAACCCAAAACAAAAATGATAATAAAAACCTTTATTGATCTAAGTAAGTTTGTTTGTTTTTTAATTATCGATTTGCAACAAAGAAAAATATCCTTACGCGATAGAAAAAACAACAACAATATTTTCGAAATCTGCGTCGCTGAATCAGCGTGGAAAATCAGTTATTAAAAGCAAAATAGCTTTTAAGAAGTGAAAACTCGCAGATCAATGTTGTTGTTGTTTCAAAGTCGAACTCAGTAATCATTCATGGAAATCATTAAACTCTACGGTCTTGTAACAAGCACCTGTCATATAGAACAATAGTTCGTATATATACATTCCGAATCACGAACCTGTGAACAAAACAGCAAAAGAGTACAGAACACAGCAAACACAGGGTCACATTTTCACAAATGTTTAACCTGCAGTCATGTCTAAGGCTTGTGGTCTTGGTACTGGTACCGTCTGTTTACTCAGCAACTTAACGTTGGTGATAATAGTGGTAGTGTTTGTATATTGATGGTGGTAATTCTGTTTGTTTTTCAAAGGTAGATCGGTAATACCGTCCACGTTAGTTTGTTCTTCAGTTTAACACAGATGAAACTGATGTCAAGTTAATACCATCATCTGATTTCATATAAGATCGATAGGTAGCTTAGGTTTGACTTTCCATCCACTAGTTATTAAACAAGAGTTCTTCCAAATATAACAATATACGACTAGAACAAATAGTTAACAAATTCTGAATCTATAAATCAGCAAAATCGGGGGTATAAAACAACCCTTTTACATGAGTTTTACGATTTTTCGCTTAGCTATATAATGGACTATCTGCGCATGGTCTTCTAGTGATGGTTTAGAGGGGGGCGATAATCAAAAGTGCAAACCTTTAACTCTTGTTTGAATAATAATCGGATATGACTTTCACCCTTATAGAGCACCACAGTTCTAAGTTGCAGAGCGCATTTTTTTACAGCAACTGGCTGCAAACCAGAGTTCTTCAGGTTCACAATCCGAGTACGTTACCTCCTGAGCCATCCCTGACAAAACAACATAATGACTTATTTACATAAAATCATTATTGGATGTATGAGATTATCACACAAGTAGGAGTTTCTAGCGCAGTAATATTAAATTAAAGCTTCTTTTATTCGACACTGACAAGTCGAAGAAAATCAAAAACGTTACAACCTTTAATGTATCACAAATAGTTTATATAAATGAAACCCCGCTTCCCGTTGGTTCACATCTATTCGTCACAAAATAACAGCTGATCAATCCCTGCTATGGATACTCAACCATAAAGACCATCTCTTACACAATGCTAAGTCTAACTATGCAGCACGTTAAATATCACATAATTTCACATCTTTAAAAGTGCAAACTTTCAGCTTATGTTTTTTTAACGTTAAGTTATCAGGCTTAGCTTTTCAAATTCTCAAGCTATCTTTAGAGTAAAATATGAAATTAACTGTTTCTAGCATCTTTTGTAACTCAGTAACTTTTAACTTTGTGGTAAAGCTTTATAGTCGACGTTCCGAATTATTTGGTAACGTGATTTTGTGTGGGACTTTTAAAAGTTAACACGTTCCGAAAGCTTCCTTTCGTCTCCAAACCCTTACTAACATTGGTCACTTTTATTAGTTGCAATGTAATGAATTACTTCATGTTTCTTCTTTATAACACTTCGTAATATATAAAAATGGTTAGTTCGCCTAAAAGATAAAACGTTTGTGTGTGCTGCAAACGATATAGATTTTCTGTCTATCACAGATGTTTTCTGTCTATACCAGTTGTGCTTTTCATGTTCTTTCCTGCTAGACAGAATAAATGAGGTATTCTACCTTTATTTAGACACAATAAATGAGGTATTCTACCTTTATTTAGACACAATAAATGAGGTATTCTACCTTTATTTAGACACAATAAATGAGGTATTCTATCTTTATTTAGACACAATAAATGAGGTATTCTGTCTTTATTTAGACACAATAAATGAGGTATTCTACCTTTATTTAGACACAATAAATGAAGTATTCTACCTTTATTTTGACATAATAAATGAGGTATTCTACCTTTATTTAGATACAATAAATGAGGTATTCTACCTTTATTTAGACACAATAAATGAAGTATTCTACCTTTATTTTGACAGAATAAATGAGGTATTCTACCTTTATTTAGACACAATAAATGAGGTATTCTACCTTTATTTAGACACAATAAATGAGGTATTCTACCTTTATTTAGACACAATAAATGAGATATTCTACCTTTATTTAGACACAATAAATGAGGTATTCTACCTTTATTTTGACAGAATAAATGAGGCATTCTACCTTTATTTAGACACAATAAATGAGGTATTCTACCTTTATTTTGACACAATAAATGAGGTATTCTATCTTTATTTAGACACAATAAATGAGGTATTCTGTCTTTATTTAGACACAATAAATGAGGTATTCTACCTTTATTTAGACACAATAAATGAAGTATTCTACCTTTATTTTGACATAATAAATGAGGTATTCTACCTTTATTTAGACACAATAAATGAGGTATTCTACCTTTATTTAGACACAATGAATGAGGTATTCTACCTTTATTTTGACAGAATAAATGAGGTATTCTACCTTTATTTAGACACAATAAATGAGGTATTCTACCTTTATTTAGACACAATAAATGAGGTATTCTATCTTTATTTAGACACAATAAATGAAGTATTCTACCTTTATTTAGACACAATAAATGAGGTATTCTGTCTTTATTTAGACACAATAAATGAGGTATTCTGTCTTTATTTAGACACAATAAATAAGGTATTCTACCTTTATTTTGACACAATAAATGAGGTATTCTATCTTTATTTAGACACAATAAATGAGGTATTCTATATTTATTTAGACACAATAAATGAGGTATTCTATCTTTATTTAGACACAATAAATGAAGTATTCTACCTTTATTTAGACACAATAAATGAAGTATTCTACCTTTATTTTGACAGAATAAATGAGGTATTCTACCTTTATTTAGACACAATAAATGAGGTATTCTACCTTTATTTAGACACAATAAATGAGGTATTCTATCTTTATTTAGACACAATAAATGAGGTATTCTACCTTTATTTAGACACAATAAATGAGGTATTCTACCTTTATTTTGACAGAATAAATGAGGTATTCTACCTTTATTTTGACAGAATAAATGAGGTATTCTACCTTTATTTTGACAGAATAAATGAGGTATTCTACCTTTATTTAGACACAATAAATGAGGTATTCTACCTTTATTTAGACACAATAAATGAGGTATTCTATCTTTATTTAGACAAAATAAATGAGGTATTCTATCTTTATTTAGACACAATAAATGAAGTATTCTACCTTTATTTAGACACAATAAATGAGGTATTCTACCTTTATTTAGACACAATAAATGAGGTATTCTATCTTTATTTAGACACAATAAATGAGGTATTCTACCTTTATTTAGACACAATGAATGAGGTATTCTACATTTATTTTGACACAATAAATGAGGTATTCTACCTTTATTTAGACACAAAAAATGAGATATTCTACCTTTATTTAGACACAATAAATGAGGTATTCTATCTTTATTTAGACACAATAAATGAGGTATTCTACCTTTATTTAGACACAATGAATGAGGTATTCTACATTTATTTTGACACAATAAATGAGGTATTCTACCTTTATTTAGACACAAAAAATGAGGTATTCTACCTTTATTTAGACACAATAAATGAGGTATTCTACCTTTATTTAGACACAATAAATGAGGTATTCTACCTTTATTTAGACACAATAAATGAGGTATTCTACCTTTATTTAGACACAATAAATGAGGTATTCTACCTTTATTTAGACACAGACTCTGTTCTGTAATGTTCTTATTTTCCTATACATTCATGTCCCCTCTCTCACAGTGGCTCAGCGATAAGGCTTCTAACTAAAAACTGCGTTTCGATATGCGTGGTGGAATTTGCTCTTTTCGTTTCTTTTCCTTTCTATTCCGGAAGTAAGCTATTGTTTTTCTGTCAATTTCGGCCAGGTGGTTAAGACACTCGACTCGTAATCTGAGGGTTGCGGATTCGAATCCCTGTCATATCATATATGTTCGCCCTTTCAGCCGTGGGAGCGCGTTATAATGTGGCGGTTAATCCCACTACTCGTTGGTAAAAGAGTAGTCCAAGAGTTGGCGATGGATGATGATGACTAGCTGCCTTCCCTCTAGTCTTACACTGCTTAATTAGGGACGGCTAGCGCGAATAGCACTCGTATAGCTTTGCGCAAACTTCAAAACCTATCTATTTCGGAAGTAAGTTCTTGTTTTATTCTGTCTATTCCGGAAGTAATGTCTTTTTTTTTTTTCCTGCCTACTTCGGAAGTAAACTGTTTTCCCCTTATCTTTTCAAGAAATAAGTTTGTTTCTTTTTATATATCGAAAATAAATCATTTTTTCTTCTATTCCTCAAGTGTTTGCGAAAAGTAAAATCTGTTCGTTATTTTCGTTCTATTGGAAATCGTTTCTACTGTTCCTGTAACATTGTTGGTACAGCGGGTGTTTCTCTTCCGTTTATATTGTGTCTGCACTTAAAACAACCATATAACTGAACTGTACAAGTATTTGACGTTAATCATGATAGACTGCGTTAAAAACACTTTTGTGAAATTTATTTACGACATTAAAGTGAAGGAAACAGTTAATAAAATAGATAAACAGAAACTACAGATGGCGGTGTGGTCAATTCACTTCGGGACTGAACTGTTCTTGAGATATTAATGTGTGTGTTTTTTTCTTATATCAAAGCCACGTCAGGCTATCTACTGTGAGATATTAAGCAACAGCTTCATACAGGGTTAGATGTGTTGTTCTGAATTTCGCACAAAGCTACACGAAGGCTATCTGCCATAGCCGTCCCTAATTTAGCAGTGTAAGACTAGAGGGAAGGCAGCTAGTCATCACCACCCATCGCCAACTCTTGGGTTAATTCTTTACTAACGATGGATATTTATAGAAAATAAATTTATAAAAAATACATTATTCCATGGATATTTATAGAAAATAAATTTATAAAAAATACCTTATTCCATGGATATTTATAGAAAATAAATTTATAAAAAATACATTATTCCATGGATATTTATAGAAAATAAGAAACGATTAGTCCCCATCTTCCCAGCGGTATGTTCGTTCTATTTAATTTGTTCATTTCGGATTTCATATCAGCAGTACAAAAAAAGAAACCGTCTTAGGCCATTTTTAGTGTACCATAAGTCGCAGGTTTTGTTCCTTTAATTTTTGCATATGACAATCTTTCATAGGATATATATACTGGAACATCAGGGACCAGTAGAGTCACGTGGTTAGGGCGCTCAACTCGTAATCTAAGGGTTGTGGGTTCGAATCCCCATCGTACCAAACATGCTTGCCCTTTCAGCAGCGAAGACGTTAAGTTGTTTTGGTCAATCCCACTATTCGTTGGTAAAAGAGTAGCCCAAGAGTTGGCGTTGAGTGGTGATGACTAGCTGCCTTCCCTCTAGTCTTACACTGCTAAATTAGGGACGGCTAGCGCAGATAGCCCTCGAGTAGCTTTGTGCGAAATTCCAAAAACAAACAAACAAACTTTACTTGATTAATGCAAAAAAGCCACGATTTCATATTTAGGCTATTGAACTATTTTGCTATCTTGATGTAATAAAATATAAAAGGTACCTTTTAAGTCTAACTAATAGAAATTACTTTTATGTCAAACAACGAGGCCAGTGTTCATAACAAAACATATGGCAACCATCAGAATTACGAACAAGACATCAAATCAAAGCATACTAATCACTCATAAAATAGGTAATAAAAACTTGTCGGCTGTGATGAGCTTAGAAGAAGTCAACGAATCCCCTTAATTAGCGAACTTGCTTCGGGGCCTTGTTACTCATAAGAAGTTTGTCTGTCATAGTTTTATGACGTTATGTTCATCGTGAAATAGAGTGATTGTTGAGAGAAGAAATGTACTGGTTGTAATTAAAATGATGTACCACTTCCTGCCCTTTTGTGAATACACGACGCAAAATGTCATTATAAAAAAATAACTTCTTTCTATTATGCGCCATTTTAGTACTAAGTTCTTTGCTGTCCTTTTGTTCTGAGACACTTAATATATTGCAGTGAACAGAACTCACACTAATTTATTACGAAAGCAAATCACTTGATACGCAAGCGTTACAAACACAATTCATTATCACTGTACTATTCTGTTACTGTCATAATGAAGTTTTTATTCAAAATCTCTATCCTCACATCGAAATCTTTGACCAGACGAAGTAGGCCTAAACCGCCTGCCACGGTTTTCTGATTTACGGTTTCAAAACGGTAAATTTGGGTGGTATAAATCAAAACTTCATAATAAAACACCTATAATAATGACCTAATGACTTCTTTCGTAGACTCGACGGCAGGCATTACATCTTTATTATACTCGACCACTCTCATTCAGTGTTGACGTTACCCTCTCGCAGTTTGTACACTATAGGCCACAAACAGACATACACACATATACCTCGAAAGCCCAGAAAAGCGGTGCAGATAGCCAAGTTGCTCTGCACTATAAAACAATAAACCAACCAACCAACCAAAAAAAGCACAATAATGTTCTTTGATATCACTGAAGAAACACAATAATGTGGTATGGAATCACTAAAGAAACACAAGAATGTGGTTTGGTAACACTAAAGAAACACAATAATGTGGTTTGGAATCACTAAAGAAACACAAGAATGTGGTTTGGTAACACTAAAGAAACACAATAATGTGGTTTGGTATCACTAAAGAAACACAATAATGTGGTTTGGTATCACTAAAGAAACCAATAATGTGGTTTGGTGTCACTAGAGAAACACAATAATGTGGTGTGGTATCAATAAGAAACCAATAATGTGGTTTGGTATCACTAGAGAAACACAATAATGTGGTTTGGTATCATTAAGAAACACAATAATGTGGTTTGGTATCACTAAAGAAACCAATAATATGGTTTGGTATCACTAGAGAAACACAATAATGTGGTTTTGTATCATTAAGAAACACAATAATGTGGTTTGGTATCACTAAAGAAACCAATAATATGGTTTGGTATCACTAAAGAAACACAAGAATGTTGTTTGGTATCACTACAGAAACACAATAATGTGGTTTGGTAACACTAAAGAAACACAATAATGTGGTTTGGTAACACTAAAAAACACAATAATGTGGTTTGGTAACACTAAAGAAACACAATAATGTGGTTTGGTATCACTAAAGAAACACAATAATGTGGTTTGGTATCACTAAAAACACAATAATGTGGTTTGGTATCACTAAAGAAACACAATAATGTGGTTTGGTATCATTAAGAAACACAATAATGTGGTTTGGTATCACTAGAGAAACACGATAATGTTGTTTGGTATCATTAAGAAACACAATAATGTTGTTTAGTATCATTAAAAAACACAATAATGTGGTTTGGTATCACTAGAGAAACACAATAATGTGGTTTGGTATCATTAAGAAACACAATAATGTGGTTTGGTATCACTAGAGAAACACAATAATGTGGTTTGGTATCACTAAAGAAACACAATAATGTGGTTTGGTATCACTAGAGAAACACAATAATGTGGTTTGATATCACTAAAGAAACACAATAATGTGGTTTGGTATCACTAAAGAAACACAATAATGTGGTTTGATATCACTAAAGAAACCAATAATGTGGTTTGGTATCACTAAAGAAACACAACAATGTGGTTTGATGCCACTAAAGAAACATAATAATGTGGTTTGGTATCACTAGAGAAACACAATAATGTGGTTTGGTATCACTAGAGAAACACAATAATGTGGTTTGATATCACTAAAGAAACACAATAATGTGGTTTGATACCACTAAAGAAACACAAGAATGTTGTTTGGTATCACTACAGAAACACAATAATGTGGTTTGGTAACACTAAAGAAACACAATAATGTGGTTTGGTATCATTAAGAAACACAATAATGTGGTTTGGTATCACTAGAGAAACACGATAATGTGGTTTGGTATCACTAGAGAAACACAATAATGTGGTTTGGTATCATTAAGAAACACAATAATGTGGTGTGGTATCAATAAGAAACCAATAATGTGGTTTGGTATCACTAGAGAAACACGATAATGTGGTTTGGTATCATTAAGAAACACAATAATGTGGTTTGGTATCATTAAAAAACACAATAATGTGGTGTGGTATCACTAAAGAAACCAATAATGTGGTGTGGTATCACTAAAAAACACAATAATGTGGTTTGGTATCACTAGAGAAACAAAATAATGTGGTTTGGTATCACTAGAGAAACACAATAATGTGGTTTGATATCACTAAAGAAACCAATAATGTGGTTTGGTATCACTAGAGAAACACAATAATGTGGTTTGGTATCACTAAAGAAACACAATAATGTGGTTTGGTATCACTAAAGAAACACAATAATGTGGTTTGGTATCACTAGAGAAACACAATAATGTGGTTTGATATCACTAAAGAAACACAATAATGTGGTTTGGTATCACTAAAGAAACACAATAATGTGGTTTGATATCACTAAAGAAACCAATAATGTGGTTTGGTATCACAAGAGAAACACAATAATGTGGGTTGGTATCACTAAAGAAACACAATAATGTGGTTTGGTATCACTAGAGAAACACAATAATGTGGTTTGGTATCACTAGAGAAACACAATAATGTGGTTTGATATCACTAAAGAAACACAATAATGTGGTTTGATACCACTAAAGAAACACAATAATGTGGTTTGGTATCACTAAAAAACAAAATAATGTGGTTTGGTATCACTAAAGAAACACAAGAATGTGGTTTGGTATCATTAAGAAACACAATAATGTGGTTTGGTATCACTAGAGAAACACGATAATGTGGTTTGGTATCACTAGAGAAACACAATAATGTGGTTTGGTATCATTAAGAAACACAATAATGTGGTGTGGTATCAATAAGAAACCAATAATGTGGTTTGGTATCACTAGAGAAACACAATAATGTGGTTTGGTATCATTAAGAAACACAATAATGTGGTTTGGTATCACTAAAGAAACCAATAATATGGTTTGGTATCACTAGAGAAACACAATAATGTGGTTTGTTATCATTAAGAAACACAATAATGTGGTTTGGTATCACTAAAGAAACCAATAATATGGTTTGGTATAATTAAAAAAACACAATAATGTGGTTTGGTATCACTAGAGAAACACAATAATGTGGTTTGGTATCACTAAAGAAACACAACAATGTGGTTTGATACCACTAAAGAAACACAATAATGTGGTTTGATACCACTAAAGAAACACAACAATGTGGTTTGGTATCACTAAAGAAACACAATAATGTGGTTTGGTATCACTAAAGAAACACAATAGTGTGGTTTGGTATCACTAAAGAAATACAATAATGTGGTTTGGTATCACTAAAGAAACACAATAATGTGGTTTGGTATCACTATCTATGCTAGCCGTCCCTAATTTAGCGGTGTAAGACTATACGAAAAGCAGCTGGTCATCACTACCCATCGCCAACTCTTGGGCTACTCTTTTACCAAGGAATAGTGGGATTGATCGTTACATTATAACTCCCCCACGGCTGAAAGAGCGAGCGTGTTTGGTGCGACGGGGATTCGAACCCGCGGCCCTCAGATTACGGGTCGAACGCTTTAACCCACCTGGCCATGTAGGGCCTGTATAAACATGGTTGATGAAGTAGGAAGAGAACTTTCTATAACAAAGAATATTAATAAAACACATGTTAAATTGATTTGTACGAATCCAGCAACACGTCTTTCTTCGCCCACCCATTTATTACAACCTAAAACAACATTTACTATAAAATCTAATGGTCCTATTTGGTCTACCCATATTCCTTACCTCTTCTGTTGCGCCAACTGTGACTACAGAAGTTTCTCTATGGCCACCATACTACAACATGAATTTTCATATCTAAATACCTAGATCAATAATATCTCCCTTTGGAGAAACCAGTGGACGTTTATGGAAAGGTGCACACAGCTCAGTGTGCCTGATAACTGTCTGGATTAATTGTTAAACATCAAGCTATTCATCTTACTACCTATATAAATGGATCAACCTTATCAATACTGACCTTCCAGATGTGAGTTATGACAACCATCACACATTAGTAGCTTGCTGTTTTATGTAACAGGTTCAAAGTGGCACACGAGTAGGTGGTATTGAAAGCAGAGACCCTGTGCAGGATACAGGTGAGATATTTCAGATGAACTGGTGTAAGATTTGTGCAATGATATTACTCACGTGCTCCTCGTGAAGTGATGGATTTGTTGGCACAAGGATATACAAATTAGGCTAAAACAAAGTAGGTTTAAGTAAGCTCTTTAGTTAACATGGAAATCGAATCCAGAGGCACCATTTAGAAGTTACGGGATCACAGATCCAGTAGTAGTGATACCTGTTTTGAATTTCGCGCAAAACTGCACGAGAGCTATCTCTGCTAGCCGTCCCTAATTTAGCAGTGTAAGACTAGAGGGTATTGGGTACTCTTTACCAATGAATATTGGGATGGATCGTAATATTATAACGCCCCACGGGTGAAAGGGCGAGCATGTTTGGTGTGACGGGGATTCGAACCCGCGGCCCTCGGATTACGAGTCAAGCGCCTTCGCCACCTGGCCATGTCGGGCCAGTAATGACACATCAACTCCTGTTCATGCTGATGTTGTCCAAAATAACTTAAACGATTAGTTAGACAACTAGTTATACAGGATGACAGTAGCCTTACGACTTCCATCCACAAATTATTCTAATGTTGAACAAATTCTATTGTATCTTGCAGGGTGTCAGAAATAAACATTATAGCTATCTTATTTGAAATATTCGTATTTGGAAAAGGACAGTTTATAGATTCGAAGTGGAACATGACCTTATTTTGAAAACGTTAGAATTGAATTTTCGATTGGCACCTAAATCCAGAAATTGTGTTTTTGTTTTCTTTATGAGTGAAGTCCATTAGATAAATTTGTGAATTTATAATGTGAAGAAAAAACTAAAAAAGCCAATATAAGAAAATCTTCTATATATATCTACAAGCGGAACTGACGTAGAAAACTAATAATGTCTTTCTTGATAAGGTTTGTAAGCTGTGAAAAGTACAGTCTAAATAAAAGCCTACATAAATACATGCAACAGACACTGTCTTTTATTCTTATTCATTTACTGAATAATAACAGAAAGTAAAAATAGTTCTTGGCTTCTTTCTCAATTTGCCGAGAAAGCCACGAAACATGGCCGCCATTTCAGCCGTGGAGGTGTTATAACGTTACGACCAATCACACTATTCGTTGGTAAAAGAGTAGCCCAACACTTGGCAGTGAATGGCGTTGACTAGCTATCTTTACTCAATGTTAAATAAGGTATGGCCAGCGCAGATAAGCCTCAGTTAGCTTTGTGCGATACTCCAAAGAAACCCAATTGAGATTGGTTGTTATTTTTTTCTCGGTGTTCCGAAACGAACAAGAAACTGGTTCCTGGTTCTTATTTGACCAGAAAGTAAACAAGAAAGCAACGAACTCTATTTCTCTGTTCTTCATAATTTACTAAAAAAAAAACACGTCACATTGCCTCTGGATTTTGATTTGTCAGAACACCACGAAACTTACTCTATCTCTTAATTATTCATAATCTAAGGTATATAAAAGCCATTTACGTCACTTCATCCTCGATTTATCGAAAGAAGAGGAGTCATAAAAGCCAAAATGCATTTATCCAGGTTACTGTCTGCACCCTATAATTTTATCAGATCATCCCTAAAGTAGTGTCCGATTTTAGGTTCAGAAAAAGAGAAAGGATTTCAAACGCTTTTAATTATTATTTAATCAATAATTATTAATTACTTCCTGACAAGAATTTACAAGCTTCTGAATGTCACTTCTATAAAATTCTTGAGGTTTGGAGGATAAGAATATAGAGAGGGTACTTTTGACATCTTCATGTGTTCCAAGCTCTTTTTTATCAAGATAGTTCTGCAAACTTTGGAATACATGATAATCAGATGGGGGAAGGTCTGGAGAATAAGAAGGATGTGGAAGTTTTTCCCAGTCTAGCTCTTCAGTCTTTACAGATGTGATTCTTGCTGTATGAGGCCGTGCATTATCCTGGTATAACACAACACCTTTATGACTGATCAAAGCAGGCATCTTTTCTTTTTGTACAACATTCAAGCACTCTAACTGTTGACAATAAAAGTCTGATGTAATCTTTACATTGAGTGGGAGCAACTCAAGGTGGATCACACCAACAATATCCCACCAAACACTTTACAAGACTTTCCTAGGGTGAAGGTCCATTTTGGGCTGTGCTTTAGCCAGTTTACCTGCACTGAGCCATTGTACGGGGTTCTTAATATTTTTATAAGATATCCATTTTTCATCTCTAGTCACTAATCTGTCCAAAAAGGTGAGTTACGTTCACGAGAGTACAGAGGAATACAAATGTCCACTCTTGCTCTGAGGTTGGCTTCTGTCAAATCATGTGGGACCTATTTTCCAAGTTTTGACACCTTCCCAAGCTGTTGCAGATGACAGTGAACTGTTGAATGGGTTGAATTAAGCTTCTGTGCTAGTTCTTCAACTGTTACAACATAATATTCATCAAGTGAAGCCAGCAGCAAGTCATCATTAAACTCAACAGGACGACCTGAACGTGACGCATCACTTAAGCTGTAGTCACCTGATCTGAACTTCTGAAACCACTTTCGACATTTTCTTTCACTGAGAGACTCCACACCATAAACACCTTGAATGTTTTGTGTAGTTTCTACTTCACTATTGTCTTTTTAAAAAAATCATAAAGTATTATATGCCTAATGCGCTCCTCAGACACATCCATCTTTATAAGGGTTTATTTGATTAATGATCTGAAAAAGTGGAGTTGGGTTAGTTTGTTTTATTTGTCTGAACATTTTTATACACGTCCTACTACATATTTTAGTCATTAAAGCATCCTACAGAGACAGAAATGATGATGCACTTCCTGTATTAAATTTTCGGACATTACTTATCGGATGACCTGATAGTAACGGAATGAAATGGAGCCGTGCAAGAGATGCTGTAAAACCTTATAAGTGTAGTGAGTGTTGGTATAATAAGCCTAAGGTAGCGATGTAGTGTGGGACTGCCTAGCCTAGTGCATAAAATTTATCGTGAAAGTAGAAATATCGAATCAATCTTAAAGTTAAATCGCTTCTGAATTAAGGCTATATTCTGTTATATCACCAACATATTTTTAAATAAAAACAAGCCTCTTTAATCAATGGAGACACTAAATTACGAAATCAACAAGTATTATTCTATTTTTAATACCAGCAATGAATGATCTTATAACACTAAAATGTTTTTATAATTTAAATAGACAATCAGCGTTTCGCTTTACAGTTTCTTCAGGAGAGTTCGCTAAAAACAAACCGAAACTGACGATACAAAGCTTCAAATGGTTTAAATAACAAATCATATTGGAATCCATAATGTATAGCGTGGTTTGACATATTAAGTAACAGATTTACTGCTATACATTTATTTTAATACCTTCATTTGTTTCAGTATAGTTTTGTATACATGTTATGTATATTGGTGGACGTGTATTGTGCAAGTCCTGCCTGTTCTCCATATTTGTAGAAGATTCTCGAGAGCAAGAATCAACATCTGTAGCCATGGATAACTATTGGCACAATTGATACATTTGCTAACTTGAGCCGAGCATTAGTCGTGTACTGATCAATTATAGCAATTCCTTTTTGTACCGATCTGTCGACTTGTATTATTCTGTTTCTTCTGAAACCAACATCCATAGTGACAGTCACTCGTGCCTTGTTTCTTACCAGTACTGTTTTAGTAAATAGCTCCAGATGCTTTATGTTGAGATTTCTATTGTTGCTTGTTGGTCACTGACTTGCATTCCTTTGTAATGTGTCCATTTTACAACAAACATGGCGCATCTTCTCCCTTCTGAGTATTAACTTCCTGTTATCTTTGGTAGACTCTTGCTTCGGGTAAGCCAAAAATAGCATCAAATATAACTAGATATTCTTTGACTTGCTAGCTATATCTCTTCCATGTGTTTCCATATACTGTTCTGCCAGCTTGATCATCTTGTCCACGTCTGTTAGTGCTCTTTCCTTTAGGAACAGTGACATGTCAATATAGCACATGCTCATGAACTGTTAATAGGTCTGTCATTTCCTCAAAACTATTTTCACACTTAGTCATGTCAGTGTACCCTCTAAAAGTATCTCTGTAGACGTGCCACAAACTGAAATATAGTTTCTCCAGTCTCAGGTTTGTCTTCTCTGAACTCTCAATGGAAAACCTTCACAGAGTTCATAGCATTTCGGCAAAGCCACTTTTAATTTTTCATAGTATATGGCATCTTCTGACATCATGCCTGTATTGTAGTTTTCCTGCAAGAAGTGGGTTAAGATAGACTTTCAAGTTACCTTTGTCCCTGTTCTTACTTTGGGAGCGAATCTTTCATATCTCTCCAGGAAAGCATCCATGTCATCTTTGTGTTCACCAAATGTGAGTAGTTTGTTCGGCTGGTCGTTTTCCATTGTCATTCTTGGGGTGTTCTTCCTTTTGGTTGACTGATTTTGCAATTTCAATTTGTGCTCTTATTTCCTCTTGTTCTAATCTCTCGTTTGTTCTCTTCTCTCTCAAGTTGTGCTCTTTTTCCTCTAGTTCCAATCTCTCGTTTGTTCTCTTCTCTATCAATTTGTGTTCATTTTCCTCTAGTTCCAATCTCTCGTTTGTTCTCTTCTCTATCAATTTGTGTTCATTTTCCTCTAGTTCCAATCTCTCGTTTGTTCTCTTCTCTCTCAATTTGTGTTCATTTTCCTCTAGTTCCAATCTCTCGTTTGTTCTCTTCTCTCTCAAGTTGTGCTTTTTTCCTCTAGTTCCAATCTCTTGTTTGTTCTTTCTATCAATTTGTGTTCATTTTCCTCTAGTTCCAATCTCTGTTTGTACACTTCTCTCTGTTAGCTTTTTTTCCTCTAGTTCCAATCTTGTTTCATTTTCCTCTCAGTTCTAATCTCTCGTAGTTCCAATTCTCTTCTCTATCAATTTAGGTTCATTTTCCTCTAGTTCCAATCTCTGGTTTGTACACTTCTCTCTCAAGTTTAGCTCTGTTTTTTCCTCTAGTTCCAATCTCTGGTTTGTACACTTCTCTCTCTGTTGTGCTTTTTTCCTCTAGTTCCAATCTCTGTTTGTACACTTCTCTCTCAAGTTGTGTTCTTTTCCTCTAGTTCCAATCTCTGGTTTGTACACTTCTCTCTCAAGTTGTGCTCTTTTTCCTCTAGTTCCAATCTCTGTTTGTACACTTCTCTCTCAAGTTGTGCTCTTTTCCTTTTCCTCTAGTTCCAATCTCTGGTTTGTACACTTCTCTCTAGTTCAAGTCTGTGCTCTTTTCCTCTAGTTCCAATCTCTGGTTTGTACACTTCTCTCTCAATTTGTGCTTTTTTCCTCTAGTTCCAATCTCTGGTTTGTACACTTCTCTCTCAATTTGTGCTCTTTTCCTCTAGTTCCAATCTCTGGTTTGTACACTTCTCTCTCAATTTGTTTCTTTTCCTCTAGTTCCAATCTCTGGTTTGTACACTTCTCTCTCAAGTTAGCTCTTTTCCTCTAGTTCCTCTCTCTCACTTCTTTGTTGTTCTCTTCTCTCTCAATCTGTGGTTTTTCCTCTAGTTCCCTCTCTCTTTGCTCCTCCCCTACTGGCTCTTTTCCTCTAGTTCCAATTCTGTATGTGAATTCACACCACTAGAAACTTTTTTGATAATCTCTGGTTGGCAGAGCTCAGATCTAGTTGTCTTTCTTTTTCCTCTAGTGCCTATCGTTTGTTCTCTTCTCTATCAATTTGTGTTTTTTCCTCTAGTTCCAATCTCTGTTTCTTTCTCTTTCTCTCAATTAGGTTTTTTCCTCTAGTTCCAATCTCTGTTTCTTCTCTTCTTCAATTTTGTTTTTCTCTAGTTCCAATCTCTTTCTTTCTTCTCTCAATTTGTTTTCTTCCTCCAATCTCTTGTTTCCTTTCTTCTCTCTCTTTTCTCTTTTCCTCTAGTTCCAATCTCTTGTTTGTTCTTTCTTCTATCAATTTCATTGTTCATTTCCTCTAGTTCCATCTCTGTTTGTTCTTCTCTATCTTGTTTCATTTTTCTCTAGTTCTCTCTTCTGTTCCTCTCTAGTCCTTGTTCTTTTCCTCTAGTTCCTCTCTTTTTTCACTTCCTGAGTTGTCTCCTTGTTCCTCTTCTTCTCTCACTTCTCTTTTCTCCTCTTTCTCTCTCCTCCTCTTCCTCCTCACTCCTTAGTTGTTCCTCACCACTAGAAACTGGTTTTGATAATCTGGTCAGAGCACAGCTATCATGTAGTTTTCCTGATTCCAAAACCTATTTCTTCTTTCTTTTCTCTTTCTTCTTCCTTTTCTTCACAGTCCTTGTTCCTTTCTTTTCTCTCCTTTTCTTCCTCATAGTCCTTGTTCCTTTCTTCCCTCTCCTTTTCTTCCTCACAGTTCTTGTTCCTTTCTTCCCTCTCCTTTTCATCCTCACAGTCCTTGTTCCTTTCTTCTCTGTCTTCGCTCTTCTCTACTTCTTCATATTGTTTGACAAACTCTTGTGGTTTTCCGTCTTTTAACCCAAGGCGTTTTCCTCTTTCCACCCAGTTATCAAAATGACCTGACGTCATAACATAACGTAATTGTAATCTCTATACTATACTACAGTTGTACGTATATAGGCTACTTATTTCCGCTGTCATTTACGTTTCCTTCTATCGCCATTAACTGCTCTACAAACCTAACTGTGGCTCGCCAATTGTCAAGAACTTACTTTTTCTTATATTATATATAATCAGTATTTGTACTGGTATGAGTTGAGCTAATAATTCTTTTACAGTAGGTGTCTGTAACTTGTTGGCGATAATTTCAACAATAAACGGACAGCACGAACTCTATTTTTGTTAAAACAATACATGAAAAACAAGGTAAATTTCTTTACACTATACATATTATTGTTGTATCATAACACTACACAGTTCTCTTCCTTTTGTTAATATTACACAGGCCCAGCATTGCCAAGTGGTTAGGGCGCTCGACTCGTAATCTTAGGGTCGCGGGTTGGAATCCACATCATACTAAGCATGCTCGCCCTATCAGCCTTTGGCGTTATAATGTGACGGTCAATCCCATTATTCGTTGATAAAAAAATGGCCCAATAGTTGGCGGTGGGTGGTGATGACTAGCTACCTTCCCTCTAGTCTTACATTGCTAAATTATGGACGGCTAGCGCAGATATCCCTCGAGTAGCTTTGCGCGAAATTCAAAACAAATTAATATTTCACTATTTTTCTTAAACACTATAGCAGTATATGATTCACTTATTCCTTTTGTCATTTTTTTCTTTATGTTATTTACAACAGTATCGACGCCTCGTGAATTACCGTCCTGAACATTTAAACATTTTCCACTTTTTTGTATTTAGGCCTACTTTTACTAAACGTCTTATCTCTGTAAAAGTTCACACAGGCATGTTCAATTACTTTAGAACACCCCTTGACGAGGCAAACTATTCTCTTAAAATGTTAGATAATTTTAATCTCACTTTAACATATCTAACCTCAGGCTATTCACTTCTTCGACAACAAACTTTACGTCTTCTAACTTCTCTCTAACTGAAACTCTTTCACTCGGTTTTACTTTTGGCTCTGTTACCTGTCTCTGGTCTATCATATGGTCGCTGTTTTTATGCCTCTTACTGAGGCGTTCTAGAAATCAAAGTAGCCTCGATAAACTGCTTTAAACTGTTTTATTATATATAAAAACACACACCAAAAAATCATGCAATATTATCTCACAAAGTAAGCTAATTGATACTATCTACACTAAACCGAAGTTCATATCTGACACAAACAAAAGATTTTGCTCTGTAGCCAAAATGCTGGCTACAATTCTTGAACACGTAACACAAAAAACACATGCGATATATATATATACACTGCTGACCAAAATCTTAAGGCCAATAAACATAAAGAAAAAATATACATTTTGCGTTGTTAGACTCAAACACTTATTTGAGTAGAGCTTCGAAAGATGAAAATAAGAAAAGGGAAAATAAAAAACTTTTTTAGCATTTAATAGAAAAAATGTGAACACTATGAAATTAGCCTAAATACGAGCTGGTTAAAAGTTTAAGACCTAAAAGAAGTCCTAAACAGGGTAGGAAATGCCCAACAAGAGGTTTCAGTAGTTGCACGGCCGTCATTGCGAATAACTTCAAACATTAACTTTGGCATGGTCGTTATAAGCGTTTGCAGAAGGCTGGCTGAAATGTTATTCCAAGTGGTGAAGATGGCTTCACGAAGATCATGCACTGTTTGGAATTGACGTCAATTTCTATAGACTTCCCTTGCTATCCACCCTCAAACATTTTCAATCGGGTTCAGTTCGGGCGAACAACCTGGATGGTCCAAAAGAATCACGTTATTCGCCATGAAAAAGTCCTTTGTCCTGCTGACAGATCCAGTCATTTTCACACAAGCGAGGGTCTTCAGTTAATAAGGATGCTCTCACCAACATGCCAATGTAGCCAGCTGCTGTTTGACGCCCCTGTATAACCTGGAGCTCCATTGTTCCATGGAAGGAGAAAGCACCCCAGATCATGATGTAACCTTCTCCACTGTGTCGTGTAGAAAATGTCTCCGGTGGGATATTCTTATCATTCCAGTAACGTGGGAAGCCATCTGGACCATCCAGGTTAAATTTTTTCTCATCAGAAAACAACTCCTTCGTCCACTTTTCTACGTCCCATGTTTGGTGCTTTTCAGCAAAGTTTAACCGAGCTGTTTCGTGATGTGGAAGGAGGCGTGGCTTTTGAAGACGTTTACGGTTTTTAAAGCCTTTCTCTCGAAGATGCCGTCTTATTGTTCTTGACCTGCATTATGCGTCCGTAAGGGCCTTAATGTGGTTCGACTATCGGCTGGTGTCTTGCCGGACAACCCGTCGAATACTCCTGCTCAACGGCGGTGAAACATTCTTCGGCCGACCACTTGAAATTCTCCTTCCGTGTCCCTCAGAGTCTTTTAAGAAATTTACAACAACAGTTTTACTACACCCAATCTCACCAGCGATGGCACGTTGAGAGAGACTTTGCTTTTGCAGCTTGACAGTTCTCCCACGTTCAAACTCTGTCAACGTTTTAGCCTTTGCCATGTTTTACCCAATGTAACACAGGAGATGTCAGTGGGAGATGTTGACAACGTTAATACTTGAACACAAATGACTGAATTTCGTTACGTGTTTACCGATTAACGTTTCGTTTCAGTGTGGTCTTAAACTTTTGACCAACTAGAATTTAGGCTAATTTCATCGTGTTCACATTTTCCCTATTAAAAGTTTTTATTTTTATTTCCCTTTTCTTATTTTCATCTTTCGAAGCTCTACTCAAATAAGTGGTTGAGTCTAACAACGCAAATTGCATATTTTTTCTTTATATTCATTGGCCTTAAGATTTTGGCTAGCAGTGTATGTACATATTCTATGATTACGGATCACGAACCATGAACTTTTAAATCTGCAGTCCTGCACACTGTTCAATGGGCAACTTTCCACCCAGTTGAAGTTGGAACACTAGAAATAATGTTACAAACAGTTAAAAGATGGCCCTTCCAGCCATGAGAACGTTATATTGTTATTATCAATCACATTATTCTTTGGTAAGAAAGTAGCCCAACTGTTCATAGTGGGTGGTAATAACTAACTGCCTTCCCTCTAATTTTTCACTGCTAAATTAGGGACGGCTACTGCAGATAGTCCTCGTGTATCTTTGCGCGAAATTCATAACAGTCCAGTTTAAAGACGTATAGGTACTTACTTCAAAGTAAAATGAACCGAAAGAAACCGCTTAGATTTATAAAGAAGCTCATTTTTTCTCTTAAATTACATGTTCGTGTCCCATAACACGTTCGATTTTAATTATTTCCAAGTCGTTTTACTTATAGAGTTTTTTTTCAGACGGTTTAAATGTGTGTTTGTAGTATCTGGCTATATACAATCGAAGGGAATGAACTCCCTGATATAATACTATAGATTCCGCTATCCCAGCAGAATAACAGCGTTAGGTTATTCCGAAAGAAACTAGACTGTGAAATGTTGCCGTCACAATCACCTGGATTCACGTGAGAACACAAAGGTTTTGTTGATTTCGCGCCCTCCGAGATTCTGAGAAGTACCTCTGGTACTGATGGATCATGCTCCTTTGCAAAGTTACCAAACGAACCACTTTATGCGTATAGATGTTCATAATTTTCAACTGATGCGCTAGAAGGAAAGTCAACTAATCAACCCCACTTTTAGCTAACTCTTGGGTTACTCTTGTCTGATAGTTTGTTTCTGAAACCTACACGAGGGCTATCTGCGCTAATCGTCCCTAATTTAGCAGTGTAAGACGAGAGAGAAGGCAGCTGGTCATCACCACTCACCTCCAACTCTTGGGGTACTCTTTTACCAACGAATAGTTGAATTGACCGTCACATTATGACGTCCCCACGGCTGAAAGGACGAGCATGTTTGGTGTGACGGAGATTCGAATCCCCAACCTGCTGATTGCGAGTCGAACGCCTTAATATACCCGGCCATATCGAAACTCTGTTTCTAGCGTTGTAAGTCCACAGACATACCGCTGTGCCACTGGGAGGCAGTTTTTAAATATGATACCCAAGTCGAGGATATCCTGTTTAGAAATGCAAATACTTTTTTGTTTGAAATATAACTGACCGGTTCTGTTTCCTCAAATTAATGCAGGTAAAACAATAGCCCTTTTGTTTTTCAAACACTGTCAAGAAAGAAAAACACAAATGAAGTACTTCATATTTCGTCTCATGAGTTTCCTACTTGAAACCGCTAGGAGGCTTCGCGCGAATTAAAATCACGTGGAGACGTGTATAACAGATATGTATATTTTTACCCACTTATTTAGGTTTTTGATATTGTTTTTTATCAACAGTTTATTGTCTGTACAACGAATAGAAATCTAATTCGTCACGAACCGTCTGTAAACTCCGGCCTGGTTTTTTTTTTTCTTGTGGTAGAGAATCTACACACGTATATTAACTTCCAGTCAGTGTTCGAGAATCTAGTTAAAACAGTTTACAACATCAACTTACAACTTCCTTAGGCAATTAATAAAGATCTAACAAGTCATACGAGCGCCTACGGTGCCTAAGGATGCTCACTGGTTCATTATCTCAATCTTTCTCAATGGAATATTGTTTAGAACAAAGCTGTATTATGAATAACAGAAATTATGAGGCCCAGTTGCAGGAAGACTCACCCATCTCAGAAACTATTAGCGTGTTGTAATTTATGGTAGGTTGTGACACTTGTTGTTACCTGTCTGCTACAAATTGCAACGTAAAACAAGGGCTAATCATAAGGTTTAGTCATGACTTTTGTGGACATTATTTGGCCATGGATGGCGAGGGAACAGTGCTCACTGGTATCACACACAATCGTCCGGTTGGAATAATAAAAAGTCAATCACACTGGAAAACATTTGGAGTAAAAAAGGGTTAGCGATATTTAGCCTTCAGATGGAAAAAATATATATTTCAAAAGTGGAAAACTTTTGTTCTTTAATTCGTGTAATTATTTGATACGCTTTCCGGGCAGAATCTAAAAGCCAGATGTTCTGGCGCTCGAAATGATAAAAGAAAGAAAGAAAAAAATACGTGCTCACGTATTGAGCAGGAGGAAATGGTGCGAAGTTCTAACAATAGTTTCTTGTTCTTTCTTTCTGAAAGCAGAACACTTTTTTAATGACATCTGCTTGTCAGTACTGCGTCGTTAACCGGGATAATAGCCTTGTATCCAGCTTCAATACAATTTCAGCAATTCCTCAAAACAGAACTCGATTACCAGAAAATTGAATATTTGACGGATTTTACAGGTTTTGCTCTTTGTCAAGAGAAGTGTGGAATGCGTAATTATGTAACCGCCTCATGGTTTCAAGGAACATTAAAAACACATTTGTCAGATCAAACCTCCTGGCAATGAGAAAACTGACGTCTTAAATTGATCGTAATAGAAATCAAACTCTTCACGTGAAGCGCCGCTGTTGTTAGAAATTTGAACTACGTACTATTCAGGTATAATCAGAATGTTTTATTTATTATTAATATTGAAGTCATAGGAAGCATTATATGTATTTTTATATATATATATATATATATATCCTTATTATTTTTCAGTAATACAAAGTATATTATCTAGCCCCATGAAGGCTGGGAAGTAGTTATAAAGGCTTACAACACTAAAATCTGGCTTTTGATACCCGTGAGGTACGCAGCACATTTAGTTTGTTGTATGGTTTTGCGCTTAATAACAAACAAGCATTAATATATTTATCTGTCAGTTTATTTTAGCTTTGGATAAAGTAAACCTAACTCTTCAAATCTGTTGATGTAATTAATTTTAAATAGTTCAACACAGTGATCAAAACAGAATCCGTTTTCAGACTCCAGAAACTTGTACAAAATTAAGACGTCCCAACACAGCAGGAACAGGTGAGGGAGAGGTTAAAAACAAAGGTTTTCTCGTAAGGTGTCTCCACCTAACGTTTTTAATACAGGAATTTTCAACCTCATGCACAACATGACTAAACAATACTCAAAATCTAATTCAAGAAGAACGGAGGGCAAACAGTCAGCAGCACCTCTTTTATTACACTATGTTTTAAGTGTATTCAACAATATACCGTGACATATCAAGCTTTGGACCTTTCGACTCGCAAAACATGGACAATGTAAATTGCACATGAAGCTGTTCCGCTTCAAAATTCATGGCCCGGTGGTCAGGGTGCTCTAATCGTAATCTGGAGGTCGCGGGTTCGAATCCCCTTCACACCAAATATGCTCATCCTTTCAGGCAAAGGCACGTTATACTGTGACATTGATAAAAAAAAGTAGCCCAAGATTTGGCGGTGGGTGGGGATGACTCACTGCTTCCTGTCTAGTCTCATGTTGCTAAATTAGGGACGGCTAGCGCAGATAGCCCTCGTGTAGCTTTGCGCGAAATTAAAAACAGACGGCCCAGCATGGCCAAGTGGTTAGGACGTTCGACTCGTAATCTTAGGGTCGCGGGTTCGAATCCACGACATACTAAGCATGCTCGCCCTTTCAGCCGTGGGGGCGTTATAATGTGACGGTGAATCCCATTATTCGTTGGTAAAAGAATGGCCCAATAGTTGGCGGTGGGTGGTGATGACTGGTTGCCTTTCCCTAGTCTTACACTAGTAAATTAGGGACGACTGGCGCATTTAGCCCTCGTGCAGCTTTGCGCGAAATTCAAAGCAAAAAAACTTTCACCACTAAATTAGGTACGGCTAACGCAGATAGCCCTCGTGTAGCTTTGCATGAGCTTCCCAACCAACCAAACCAAATCTATAGAAAATAAATAGCCTTGCAGGGGTAACCACCAACCTGACTTTCTTTCAGTACTAATAACACTAGAAATAAGAACCACTTTTAATGTTAGCGATGGATTTCGTTCGGGAAATTCGAAAATAAAAGTTTTCACTTATATCTATATACAAACTGCGTTGTAATAGTGTTGGTGTCACTGACCTTTATATCTAACAGTATAATTATGTCACGGGTTGTCTAATACGTAGGTTGTTTACATGGGAGCACAGCAAACCTTAAATTCTAGCGTCATCTCTTTTAAATAGAAATTCAATCTCATGAGCTTGGTGTTGGATATTTTTACTTTGAATTGGGATATTCAGTTAGTCCGACAAGCAAACTGTTACTGTTAAAACTACTATTTTAAAAGATAAGTGTGTTTCTACAGTGGCTCAATGGTATTCCCGAAATTATAATGTTAAAATCCTTGTCTCAGTTCCCGTGGCGAGTAATGTACAAATAGTCCATTGACTAGTTATTAGGCATAACTATTATACCCATAATATCTTTAATTAATGTTATATCTATGTATTTGAGATGGATGATATAGTGACGATTTCTTCTGATTAAAATAACCAATATCAAACTGATAATAATATAATGTTGGATGAATACTTCTGTTGTTGATTCTTGCATTTCACGCAAAGCTACACGAGGGCTATCTGCGCTAGCCGTCCCTAATTTAGCAGTGTAAGACTAGAGGGGAGGCAGCTAGCCAACACCACCAACTTTGGGCTACTCTTTTACCAACTAATAGTGGGATTGACCGTCACATTATAAAGCCTCCACGGCCGATAGGGCGAGCATGTTTGGTGCGACGGGGATTCGAACCCGCGACCCTCAGATTACATGTCGAATGTATTACGCCGCCTGGCGATGCCGGCCACTTCTGTTGAAGTAACTGAACTATTTACCTAATACAATAAGTTATTTAATAATCATAACATATACATTTACGTAGCATACCAGGAGAGAGAAAAATAGGCTTAATAAAGTTATTTTTACTTAGAATTCTGTACAATGTTTTTGTTTTCTATAACAAATCTTCGGCATTCTTGAATTTAGTTGTTTTTTTTTAAATAATTATGATTCTATCTTGTTCATATATATATATATTCCTAATTTTAAATTGTGGAATATTTTAGTTTTTATGTACGTCTCGCATTAATAAGTGTAAGTGGTACTTTTGACTAAAATAACAATAATAAAATTTAGTACCTCAATTTCGAATAATCTGTTACGAGTACAAACACCAATAACACTATGTAACACAATAGTGCAAACACCAATAACACTATGTAACACAATAGTACAAACACTAATAACACCGTGTAACACAATAGTACAAACACTAATAACACTATGTAACACAATAGTACAAACACTAATAACACTATGTAACACAATAGTACAAACACTAATAACACTATGTAACACAAATTTTACTTTTTCTTGTTATTTCCCAATTACTTATGACTAAAGTAAATAGAAAAGACCTATTTTTCTCTTCAAACTCTGCTTTTGTGACCTGGGAGCGTATAACGAAAACATGATGGGAGACTATATTTGGGGGCTGATACGTGAAAGTGATTTACATTACAGTCGCAAATCTCGAAAAACTACTCACTTCTAAACATTTTTGTATAACTTTAGTATCAATACATGTAATTCTTGATTCATATGTTGTTTTATTCAGACCTTATGTAAATGAAATGTGCAAATTTGCCCGTTTTTACATATAAAATAGGTTAATTTATAAACTTTATTATCCAGGTCACAAAAGCAAAGTTTGAAGGGAATAATGGCCATTTTCTGTACTTTTACAACATAAACAATTAAGAAATAACACATACTATACAGGAACAAAATTTGTGTTACATAGTGTTATTATACGGTGGATGTGACCTTCCTAAAACAACTGAATACAATATATAGGCTAAGTCTTATGAAAGTTACTTTAAATTACAACTAAATAACTTCTTGTAATCAGTACTTCTCCTGCGGACATAATTCATTATCACTCACATTTGTTCTCTTTGACCATAATTGTTGGATATACATGACTGTTTTGTTTAGGATATAGTAATTAGTTTATTTAGAGATGTAATATTTATTATGTTTTCACGACACAAGTGTTAAAAGTTAATTATTTTAAAAGCGATTGTTATGACAAGTTTCGTCACGTAAGTCTGTTCGAGCTGTGCGTTATATATACAGTTTAATTGAACAGGCTTTTGTAATATTCTTGACGTCATCTTGCTCGAAGTTTCTCAATATCTCCTCTATTCGCAGTTGGTAGACCTTAGTACTAGCTAGTAAGGAGATTGGAGGATACTGTGTTTCAAAACCCCAGTGGATCTAGTGGAGGGTTAGGCTAACTGACTACGAACAAGATCTGATGAAAGGTTAACTCTGCTATAACCAAGATATGGTGAGGGTTAATTTTAATTTTTAAATGTTCCCATTGTTTCCACACAACTTCTATCTGTTTATTATCCCCTCCAATGGATTCGCGGTCAGCAGGAGAGCGTTTAACGCTAAAAATCAGGGGTTGATCCCTGCAATGGACACAACGCAGATAGCTTATCGAGCAGCTCTGCGTTTAGAACAAGTAAACTTGTCATAAATTATAAAATAGAAATTAACTCCAACGAGCTTCTAATTGTTCATAATACGTCACACCCCCCGCTAGAAACCGAGTTTCGATATCCGTGGTTGGAAGAGCATGGATAACCCACTGTGTGGCTTTGTGTTTAATTTTAAACAATCAATTATAAAGCGCTACACAACCTCTAACAGCTTCAAAATACGGTTAGAAACCTCTAAAGATTACGGATTTGTTTTGAGAGTGAATTTCAAAGCAAATTTCACCTACAACTAATAACGAGATAATGTCTTGTTGTATCTTCGTATCTAGTAACAAATTTACTAAACATCTTAATACTTTAGTTCTAGAACATTGGGAAGAGATGCAATCAATAAAATACAAATATAATTTCTGTTAACGAATTTAATTACAAGAGGCACACACATACACAAGGATGTATATATATTTACATGACAGAGACATCTGGTAAACTTCCACGGACATGAGTAGTGTAAACTGCTCTTCGCTGGTTAGATCAACTTCGTTGTGATTGGTCCGCGCGATATAAATAGCTTTAGTTCAATTCTATAGTCTCCCCCAAAAAAAACTGACATTATTAATGACATTCAATTCCCTGCCACACGAGGTAATGAATGAACAACAGTGTTAATCTCGTGGAGATTTGTGACCGTACACAGAATAAACGAGACATGACGATATTACAATTACTGTGAAACAGTTAGTCAGTAGAGAATCAGGTTTTAAATGTAGCTGCTTATGAGAAAATCTAACTGATACCTTTCCCACACTTTTGACACCTTTTCTCCGTGACCTCAGGACCAATCAGAGAACAGTTCAACATATCAAGAACGTGTGTTTTTACTTTTCATTAGTTCAATCCCACTATTCGATAATAAAAGAGTAGCCTAAGAGTTGGCGGTGGGTGGTGATGACTAGTTGCCTTCCCTCTAGTCTTACACTGCTAAATTAGGGACGGCTTGCACAGATAGCCCTCGAGTAGCTTTGTGCGAAATTCAAAAACAAACAAACAAACTTTTACCAACGACTAGTGGGATTGACCGTAACATAACGTCCCCACGGTTGAAATGGCGAGCATGTTTGGTTGGACGGGAAATCGAACCCGCGATCGTCAAATTACGCGTCGAATGCCTTAACCACCAGGCCATGCCGGGGCCCACTCTGACCTGACGATGTGTAGTAAGTCTATTGCAAACTGTCTCTATAAATATAGGCCCGGCATGGACAAGCGCGTAAGGCGTGTGACTCGTAATCCGAGGGTCGCGGGTTCGCGCCCGCGTCGCGCTAAACATGCTCGCCCTCCGAGCCGTGGGGGCGTATAATGTTACGGTCAATCCCACTATTCGTTGGTAAATGAGTAGCCCAAGAGTTGGCTGTGGGTGGTGATGACTAGCTGCCTTCCCTCTAGTCTTACACTGCTAAATTAGGGACGGCTAGCACAGATAGCCCGCGAGTAGTTTTGTGCGAAATTCCAAAACAAACAAACAAACAAACAAAACTCTATAAATAATCCTTGTCTATTGTAAACTGTCTCTATAAATAATCCTTGTCTATTGTGAGCTGTCTCTATAAATAATCCTTGTATATTGTAAACTGTATATATAAATAATCCTTGTATATTGTAAACAGTTTTTATAAATAATCATTGTCTATTGTAAACTGTCTCTATAAATAATCATTGTCTATTGTAAACTGTCTCTATAAATAATCCTTGTATATTGCAAACTGTCTCTATAAATAATACTTGCATATTGTAAGCTGTCTCTATAAATAATGCTTGCATAATGTAAGCTGTCTCTATAAATAATCCTTGTCTATTGTAAACTGTCTCTATAAATAATCCTTGTCTATCGTAAACTGTCTCTATAAATAATCCTTGTCTATTGTGAGCTGTCTCTATAAATAATCCTTGTATATTGTAAACTGTATATATAAATAATCCTTGTATATTGTAAACAGTTTTTATAAATAATCATTGTCTATTGTAAACTGTCTCTATAAATAATCATTGTCTATTGTAAACTGTCTCTATAAATAATCCTTGTCTAATGTAAACAGTCTCTATAAATAATACTTGCATATTGTAAGCTGTCTCTATAAATAATGCTTGCATAATGTAAGCTGTCTCTATAAATAATCCTTGTCTATTGTAAACTGTCTCTATAAATAATCCTTGTATATTGTAAACTGTCTCTATAAATAATCCTTGTCTATTGTAAACTGTCTCTATAAATAATCCTTGTATATTGTAAACTGTCTCTATAAATAATCTTAATCATTGTCTATTGTAAACTGTCTCTATAAATAATCCTTGTATATTGAACTGTCTCTATAATATAACTGTCTCTATAAATAATGCTTGCATATTGTAAGCTGTCTCTATAAATAATCCTTGTCTATTGTAAACTGTCTCTATAAATAATCCTTGTCTATTGTAAACTGTCTTTATAAATAATCATTGTCTATTGTAAACTGTCTCTATAAATAATCCTTGTCTAATGTAAACAGTCTCTATAAATAATACTTGCATATTGTAAGCTGTCTCTATAAATAATCCTTGTCTATTGTAAACTGTCTCTATAAATAATCCTTGTCTATTGTAAACTGTCTCTATAAATAATCCTTGTCTATTGTAAACAGTCTCTATAAATAATCATTGTCTATTGTAAACTGTCTCTATAAATAATCCTTGTATATTGTAAACTGTCTCTATAAATAATCCTTGTATATTGTAAACTGTCTCTATAAATAATCCTTGTCTATTGTAAACTGTCTCTATAAATAATCCTTGTCTATTGTAAACTGTGTCTATAAATAATGCTTGCATATTGTAAACTGTTTTTATAAATAATCCTTGTCTATTATAAACTGTCTCTATAAATAATCCTTGTATATTGTAAACTGTCTCTATAAATAATACTTGCATATTGTAAGCTGTCTCTATAAATAATGCTTGCATATTGTAAGCTGTCTCTATAAATAATCCTTGTCTATTGTAAACTGTCTCTATAAATAATCATTGTCTATTGTAAACTGTCTCTATAAATAATCATTGTCTATTGTAAGCTGTCTCTATAAATAATCCTTGTCTATTGTAAACTGTCTCTATAAATAATCCTTGTCTATTGTAAACTGTCTCTATAAATAATCCTTGTCTATTGTAAACTGTCTCTATAAATAATCCTTGTCTATTGTAAACTGTCTCTATAAATAATCCTTGTCTATTGTAAACAGTCTCTATAAATAATCATTGTCTATTGTAAACTGTCTCTATAAATAATCCTTGTATATTGTAAACTGTCTCTATAAATAATACTTTCATATTGTAAGCTGTCTCTATAAATAATGCTTGCATATTGTAAGCTGTCTCTATAAATAATGCTTGCATATTGTAAGCTGTCTCTATAAATAATCCTTGTCTATTGTAAACTGTCTCTATAAATAATCCTTGTCTATTGTAAACTGTGTCTATAAATAATGCTTGCATATTGTAAACTGTTTTTATAAATAATCCTTGTCTATTGTAAACTGTCTCTATAAATAATCCTTATATATTGTAAACTGTCTCTATAAATAATACTTGCATATTGTAAGCTGTCTCTATAAATAATGCTTGCATATTGTAAGCTGTCTCTATAAATAATGCTTTCATATTGTAAGCTGTCTCTATAAATAATCCTTGTCTATTGTAAACTGTCTCTATAAATAATCCTTGTCTATTGTAAACTCTCTCTATAAATAATCCTTGTCTATTGTAAACTCTCTCTATAAATAATCCTTGTCTATTGTAAACTGTCTGTATAAATAATCCTTGTTTCTGTAAGCGTTTACTGTTCATCGATTGGACAAAACGAAACATGAGAAACATAAAGTCTGTACCTGCTGAATAATTTTGTTTTAAAACAAGTCGAATAACGAACAATGGTTGCCATCTTAAAGAACATACCTCATAACACAACATCACTACCGTTGATTTACGAGGGAAAAAAAAAAACTCCTTGTGATGAAAACGTGAGGGGACACGTCTGTCCCTACGTACGAATTATGCACGTGCTTGGATATAACAAACGTATTAAAAATTTAGTGAAATGAAATTTTGGATAAAGCTAAAGTCGTAATTAACAATAATGACTGGTGATGAAATGGACATATTTCTATTTTGTGATGCGTTCCTTTTAACATTCGAAATCAGTTTGCTGGCATGCATTCTCAAGACGGCTTTTATGGGTATTAAAAATTTTATTACAATAAAGTGTAGAACAAATTTCGACCTTCTTATGTCATCTACAGGTTCAAGAAGAGTTTGCTAACCTGAAGATGACCTAAGAAAGTCGAAACGTTCTTCTGTACTTCACTGTAATGAAGATTTTAATACCCATATCATCCGTCTTCACAATACATTTTTATCCTCCAGTAGAATTCTCGTCATCACGAGTTAGCTGGTATGTTTCTTAAGCTATAGATGGGATGAAATGTTCACGCTAATAGCTAACAATAACTAACCCTTGGACCCACGAACAAGATCCTATCATGAATTATATATTGAGTCCATAAAACTTTCAGATATAGTTTAATAAAGTCCGTAAATATTATCACTCAATAATAATCGAAAATGATTTTAAGTTCCTTTTGGATAAAAAGGCACATTGAAAAATGTAATCGTCTATCGGGTCTCTTGAAACGCATATGAATAACACGTGTTTTCTCAGTTTTTATTATCTAATTCTTTTTTTATCTCTTAAAACTCTAAATACATGAAGACCTTTAGTGTATTACATACATAGATAAAAAAAATTACTACTGGAAAATTGTGGATATCAGTGAAATCTCCCGAATAAATGTCACACAATCAACAGTTCAATAAACCAACTGACTTTAAGTAAATAACTTGACCGTTTTAAAATCAGTTGACAGTTTTACAGTATCGAGAGTTTAACTACAACAATTTACACATATTTCAAATCATCTGACACTTTTATGCAATCAACAGGTTAATTACAATAAATCACATTTACTTAAAATCACTTGACACTTTTAGACTATCAACAGTGTAACTACAACAACTTATATTTACTTGGACTAATCTGACAGTTTTAAACAATCAACAGCTTAATTAAACTTACATTTGTTTCAAATCACTTGACTGTTTTCAACAAACAGCAGTTTAGAACCACTAATTAAAATTCACTCAATATCAATTGGGAACTTAGACAATCAACAGTTTAATTACAACTTAAAATAACTTGACCGTTTCAACAACCAACAGTTTAGCGAAACTTACATTTACTTAAAATAACTTGACCGTGAAGCTTCACTAAACTGTTCATTGTTGAAACGGTCAAGTTATTTTAAGTAAATGTACGTTTCACTAAACTGTTGAAACGGTCAAGTTATTTTAAGTAAATGTAAGTTTCACTAAACTGTTGATTGTTGAAACGGTCAAGTTATTTTAAGTAAATGTAAGTTTCACTAAACTGTTGATTGTTGAAACGGTCAAGTTATTTTAAGTAAATGTAAGTTTCACTAAACTGTTGAAACGGTCAAGTTATTTTAAGTAAATGTAAGCTTCACTAAACTGTTGATTGTTGAAATGGTCAAGTTATTTTAAGTAAATGTAAGCTTCACTAAACTGTTGATTGTTGAAACAATTACTTAAAATCATTTGACACTTTTAGACAATCAACAGTTTAATTACCACAACTTGCACCTACTTGCAATCACTTGACAGTTTCGTGTCAATAGTGTAATTACACCAACTTACATTTACTGAAAATCACTTGACAATTTTAAACAATCAACAGATTAATTACAACATCTTACATTCATTAAAATCATTTAACAGTTTTAGACAGTCAACAGTGTAATTACAAATACTTATTTAAAATCAGGTGAGAGTTTTACACAATCAACAGTTTAATTACAACAACTTACATTTACTTGAAGTCATTTGAAATTATATACGTGTGTATTTTGTTCACGCGTACTTGAGTTTCGTTATTCACTGTATAGACACATAACAGCTTGATAGAAATATCCTGAAATACGAATTAGAAACATATCCATTGCACCTGTATTTTGGTAAATACGTTCGTATTCAGTTCAATATATGATTTATCATATTCATATTATATACTACAATCTGAACTGTGGCCCGGCATGGTGGGTTGAGGCGTTCGACTCCGACTCTGAGGGTTGCGGGTTCGAATCCCATTCGTACCAAACATGCTCGCCCTTTAAACTGGAGGGCGTTATAAAATGACGGTCAATCCCACTATTTGTTGGTAAAAGAGTAGCCCAAGTGTTGGCGGTGGGTGATGATAACTAGCTGCCTTCCCTCTAATTTTACACTGCTAAATTAGGGACGGCTAGCGCAGATAGCTCTCACGTAGCTATGTGCGAACTTCAAAAACAAAACAAGCAAACAACCTGAAACCTAATATCATGCAGGTTTAAATTATCCTGTATTCTACCAACTTGAACTTGTTCCTCTATCCTAGCAAGTTCCGTGAGAGTGCGTGTTCGTGAAACCCAGAAACATGATCTTTCATTCTAGTAAATTGCAATGTATGTTAATACGCTCTACAAACATGTAGTCTGCTACTGATTCCTGTATCCCAGCAAGGTGCACATATTCCTGTACCATCCTAGCACCTTGCATAACACTACGTGTTTCTTAAGCCTGGCAATTGAACTATAGTATTTGATCCTGTATCCCAGCGACTCCTACAAGTAATCACTTTAAACGAGTGGCCGATACGATCTGAGAATGTTTGTTATTGTGTTCTAATGGAATTTATGGTTCAGTCCATTTCATTCATTATAAACAGTGCGACTGTCACGCCAGGTGTAATGCATAGGCGGGGCTCTCTTCCTGTGAAGTGACGTCACTCTGTTTTGGTAAAGGAAAGTGGTCTAGCCATGAGTGGCATTGTTAACACGCCACTTAATATCTGGCACGTCACGGGGACCATTGATCAAAATCAGGAGTTGCCCACATCATCCACAGCCGACCTCTCTCTCGACAAAGGGATAATTTATCTGGAGACCCGATAAAGAAGCTTCTGCGGCAGCTGAAACGTCATAAATCATCCACGTGAATAAGACGATGGCAGCTCGAGCGAAGATCGTTCGTACAAACCGGCTCTCTTCACGTGATTCGCACGCACACTAAAAAGACAGTGAGACGTATAAGAGTATGTAGATTTATCATGACGACAGCGGTTTTTTAATCGGTAAAAAATGAGAAAAGTGGAAGAAACACCGATATGTGTGTAATAATAAAGAAAGACCAAAATAAATGCTTTTATCGCTTTCAACTTGGTGATGAGACTGAAATACGTGTTTTGAAATAAGTTTTGTTAGAGAGATTTCTAAATTAACGACGGCCAGGCATGGCCAGGTGGTTAAGGCACTCGACTCGTAATCCGATGGTCCCGGGTTCGAATCCCCGTCACACTAAATATGCTCGCCCTTTCAGTCGTGGGGGCGTGATACCGTGACGGTGAAACCCACTATTCGTTGGTAAAAGACTAACCCAAGAGTTGGCGGTGGATGGTGATGACTAGCTGTCTTCCCTCTAGTATTACACTGCTAAATTAGGGACGGCTAGCGCAGATAGCCCTCGAGTAGCTTTGCGCGAAATTCAAAAAACAAACACAATCATTTGTATCTCAAGATACGCAGCAGAACAATTTCGGGCCGGTCGTGACCTTGTGGTTAGTGTACTCTAACTGTGAATCTGAGAGCTTATGGTTTCCGGCTTGCTATTATACTTTGGGGTCATGGGTCGCTGTACTAAAGAGTTATTGGTGGCTGACGTTGGCTTACTTGTCTGGCGACTATCAGGATAAGATTGCATATCCTACGTTATGCAGATAACAATTTACATAGCTTTGCAAAAAGATTCGCAATCAAAAATAGAACCAGAACAAACAATTCTTAAAACAAATCTGTGTAGTTCTTGTACTCTGTTTTTCAAGTCCAGCAAACCCACACCTTCGTAAAAGAACGATTCTCGTTACCAACGTACACTATTACGTATCTGTTTACCCATGAGTCGGAGGGTGGGGGAAACTTGTAAAATTATGTATTCTCCTTCTATTATTAGTTAACAATAATTATTATTAACTGGTCCTAACATATACATTTAAAAGGTCAAGGTTCAACATTAGATAGGCTACTATATGATTATTAAACCAAAGTTAAGTTCATGAATCTAAGGTCAATATCGGTGATTTTTTAAAGTAGTGATTAAACACAAATAAGTTTACAGATTAAAGATCACATGGATTATTTTACAATTAGACAAAAAGTAAGGTCACAGGTCAGTGATCAAGTTCAAATAAACTATTATTTATTTATTAAAGTAAAGGTGGAATCATACGTTAAAGGCCATATTATTATTACACAACTATTAAAGCTAAATTGCTTCACGTAGTTACGGATACAATTACTTTCCTGTAAAACTAGGTTGTTTTCCTATAAGACTTTTGTTGCTGTTTTGCTCAAAATTACGCAATACGCTACGTGTGTTCTATCCGTACACGGAAATCTTATCCCCGGAGTTTAGCATAGCACTATAAGTACTATAGTTTTCCGCTAACCCACCGGAGAACTTTTCAGATGGATTAAACAGAACATATAATTTCTGATTCACACACAAGTCTATATTTGGATGTTACTTTGTAGAACCTGAGTTAATATTTAACAATACACTAAAGATCAAGGTTATAGTCGGATGCTATTTTAGTTGTTTTCTTAGCCCAAAGCTACACAATGAGCTATCTTCACTATGTCCATCGTAAAGAATCGAATTTATAGATTTTTGCGTTGTATGTCGTAATTACCTCTGACCAGGAGCGTAAATATTTTACACCCGATGGGGATGATTTTGCAACCACTTATGTGGCCTGTTCAATTTACAAATTGGTAATCTCTGATTACGTGAACCTGAAAGCTGCAAACATGCAGTCACAGAGTAATCTTGTTGCCACGATACTTGCATGTATACTTAGGCCTACTGACTGATACGAACTATCGCTTATATCGAAAAGCTCAGAAGCACGCTTATATTAAAGATGTACATTTCGGTTACTGAAAAAGCTTTCATCTAGGCCTAATTATGTAATTCGATTGGTAAGAACACGAAAATCACAAGAATAAACACACAATTTGTAGGCCTGTGATGCAATAAAACAATTCAACACACCAAACTGTAAGGGGATGATTGTATGCACCATACCCACCCCCACCTAAAATGAAGGGGGGATGTATCCCCCATCTCCCCCCCCCCCCAGGATCTACGCCCCTGCCTCTGACACATCAAGGAACAGGTTAGTTTGAAGAACTATTTGTTGTTTAACCAATAGGTATGGTGTATTTCACTCAAGGTGGGAACGTTGAAAGGCAAGGTGGAGAACCATCAGACGAGGTGGGGGCTGGTTAAACTGGTCACCTTTCGAATTCATTGTAAATATTTGCTGGACACTCACTAGGCTGTAAACACGATTTAAGAATACATTTCTTATGAACAATTACATGCTCTCGAGGCAGCTGTTTCGAATGAAAGTGTAACAATAATTATTAAAATATCACAATAAACAACACTTGTTTCACCACTTCTCGAAAAGTTACTTAGTCAATAGGAAAATTTCGCTCTGTTCATCAGTGATGTGGCAATATTAGGGCTTTTGTTGACGTCACAGCCTGATTATACTTTTGTCTTTATATGTAGCTATACCTTAAGATGGAAAAAAGACGTATGCCCCTTTACGTCTAGTGTAGTCCCCACGGTGAGACAGCGGTACGTCTTCGGATCTATTTGAATTTGCTATAAAAACATACAAACACGTGTGATGTATCTGTAAACAAAATCCTTGGCTTAGATAACTTACAGTCACGTGATCATATATGAAAAACTGAAGTGTTTTTCGCTCTTGGCTTAGTTTCGTTGTGAATGTGATTATATATGGGGGCATTGAAGGGTTTTGCTTTTAAGTTTCCTTGACCCAGATGACTTGTAGTCATGTGATCATATATGTGACACTAAAGTGTTATTATATTTTATTATATGTTTTCCGTAAAAGGTGATATTGGCATGCTTTGTTTTATTTTTTTTAATACAGCTCTTTAGAAAAAATATATATATGGCAACGAATGTTGGTGTAATATAATCACATACAAATGTGACCGACGAGTATCAAAGTTATTCTAAAGAAAACCTCATATGAAAAAAATGTTTGAACTAGCAAACTTAAATACCAAAAAAAGCACAAAGATAACCACACGTACATTTACTCTTAAATTTAAAAGTCTAAACATGATTGGCATGTCAGGCACTCCGGACATTGACGGAATAAAACGTCGAAACATGTCGAGTACACGAGATTGTTCGCTTTTCTTGTATTTTGAGAGCAGGAACAATGCCATTTTTAAAGTTATTGTTTACCATTAAACCTTGTTTTTTTTTTCTTTTAACGTCAGCGTTATTTACAATTTACATAAGTGTCGTCTTAAACATATGAAATGAAAGATATTATAAAGTTTACTATTTTGGAATACGTTCTTTTTTATTTATCGACTAAAAGAAAAATTCAATCTGATGCAATAATGATATAAAGTATCTTACTTTTCGACTACAAGTTCTGTGAGCTCCACGGTTTCAACCCCCTGTAGGTCAGAGCAAACTCACTGACTTAAAACGCTAAACAAAAAGGGAGGTTCAATACCCCGTGGTGGAAATAGCAGATAAACTGACAAGGCTTTTCGCTAAAGAGATAGACAAATCCATGATTTCAGTGTAACAAACGTTCAACGTTTAACGCAGTAGTAATTTATAACGTTCTCCGAATGATAGGCTTAACTTTATAACTTTGCTTGCTATGTTTTCCTTGTAGATACGGCTCTTTTCGTATCTCTATTACTGTGTCGATAAAAGCAGAGCTGAGAAGTTGAAAAACTGAACTAATTTAACTGTTTAAAAACACCATCTCAGTAAGTTATTAACTTTATTAAGTTCATTAAATGACTAAATATACCATCTACTCTAGCCTAACTCGCCTTTTTAGGAAAACGATTCCAGACGTTAGATTATATGATCATCGTTTTAAGCCTATCTCTCATCCTGTCAAAAAACAGGTTAAAAACAGCCTACAATAGTATATTAACAATTCATCGCTGTCGCCGAGCCTAAATTTAAGATTACAGGAAAAGCAGTTTCAAAAAAGAAAGATAGATAGACAAGAAAAAATTAAAGCAGTTCTGTACGTTTAAAAAGAAGAAAAAAAAGTCCTCATTTTAAGGAGAACTATCCATGATCATATAGACTTGTTGTTCGTGTGATGTTTGTATGGCGTGAGTTTTTGGACCTGTAGAGTTTTTAGCGTGCTGTTAGTAAATTATTCAAGTCATTTTTAAAACGTTAATGTTTTTTCTTTTCTTCTCCTGCAATGCCTTGTCATATTATCAATCAATATATTTTATAAACTGAAACGTCAGTTTGTTAAAAAAAAAAAAGAAATTATATAAATAGAAATACGTGATATCGACTGTGCTTTACCATCGCGTGTTGTTTGTTATCAAGTCGAGACATTCGGCGAAACCAAACTCTACATAAATCTTTAATATATATATAAACATAATGTACGTGAGATATGAGCTGCGATATGAACTGTAGTTCATCATTATCAGAGCTGTAAGAACCAAAACAATATCTTCTTTTGTGTTGGATATCTCTCGCCGACAGATGGCGACTCTTTTTTTTGCCAAACGATCTTCAGAGAAAACGAGAACAAGTAGTCTTAAACACACAAGATTATTTAATATGATTGGTTAATTATTTGTTAGTTATGTAACGTACATATATAAAACCCTCACACAGTTGCTACGTAATTAGGCCTTTTCAATCACTGCTCTAATATTTCAACGATTTTGTTAGAAATCATGTGATAGTTATCGATGGTTCTTGTCACAATGAGCAAGCACTTCAATTCGCGCTGAAATTCCCCCCTAACATTGAATAACTGTAAGTTTTGTTTGCTTATTTATTTTATATACGGGCAGATCTTATGTATTATTTCTCTCATTTCGACAACTTATTTATGTTTATGGAATGAAATATTTGTATTTATTTGAATGTGTTTATTTTGAAACAGTAAAACAATACTTACAATAAGCAAAACGTTATTTTAACGCTAACGTATTTGCACGTTTACCAAAGCTATCAATTTTAAGGTAAAAGAGTAACCCTAATGGTTGGCGGTGGGTGGTGATGACTAAGTGCCTTCCCTCTAGTTTTCCACTACTAAATTAGGGACGGCTAGCGCAGATAACCATCGTGTACCTTTGCATGAAATTCGAAAAATTGTTTGTTTGTTTGTTTTGGAATTTCGCACAAAGCTACTCGAGGGCTATCTGTGCTAGCCGTCCCTAATTTAGCAGTGTAAGACTAGAGGGAAGGCAGCTAGTCATCACCACCCACCGCCAACTCTTGGGCTACTCTTTTACCAACGAAAAGTGGGATTGACCGTCACATTATAAGGCCCCCACGGCTGAGAGGGCGAGCATGTTTGGCGCGATTCGGGCGCGAACCAAATTCGAAAAAAAAACGAACGTTTAAAACGCCAAAGCGTGGCCTAGTGGTTAGCGTTTTGAACTGGGAAATCCGACACGTAGAGTTGTTTTCTTGTTTGGAATTTCGCGCAAGGCTACACGAGAGCTATCTGTGCCAGCCGTCCCTAATTGAGAAGTGTAAGACTAGAAGAAAGGCAGCTAGTCATCATCACCTACCGCCAACTCTTGGGCTACTCTTTTACCAACGAATAGTGGGATTGACCGTCACTTTATAACGCCCCCACGGCGAGCATGCTCAGTGTGACGGGAATTCGAACCCGCGACCTTCAGATTACGAGTCGAGTGCCTTAACTACCTGGTCATGCCGAGCCAACGTAAGTTAACACACAAGCTTTGTCCTTTCAGCTATGGTTGCGTAATAAGAGTGACGGTTATTTCCTATATTTGGTTAAGAGTAGAGGCATTAGGTGGACGGATACTGCCGAATGGTTGCCTTTCGTCGTGCTAAGCAGCTGAAAATTAGGGATAGCTATGTTTGAACCATAAAGGGTCTCTGTATTCTCAAGACGACTGGTATGGGTCTTTAATTAAAATAAAGTACAGAACAATGTTTTGACCTTCTTAGGTCATCTTCAAATAAATACAAATATTTCTTTATTAACCTGAAGATGACCTAAGAAGGTCAAAACATTGTTTTGTACTTTATTTTAATTAAAGAGTTAATACCCATACCAGTCGACTTGAGAATACATTATTACTTCAAGTGGGTTTCTCGTCATCACATAGGGGTCTCTGATGTAGCCGTTTAGCTTATTTTGTCCATCAGACGCAGTTCAAGTAAACAAATAAATTACCCCTCATAAAAAAGAAGAGATTACGTCCGCACGTGATCAATTAGCTTTTATTCGCGTGCAATGTGTATCAATAGGGATTATACAAAGCTTCACCCTGTCTCGGTATAAAAATAGTACTATAAATATACGTTCAGGTAGGGAGACACTCCGGGAAACCTATGTTTACCTTCATTATCTCAACATGTTTTAGTAACTTGACTAATTGTATAGCTGTGCGGTGGTCAGTGATTAGGACAGTTAGTGTTGTTGGTGAAGTGTTATTTTCGATCAAAGACCTGTTAATGTACTACACTCAGTTAAGATGTATGTTAAGATAATTAGATCATCTTCAGTGAACAGGAAACAAATCGCTACTTAATCCCAAATATCTACTTGGCATAACTTGTGTCTTGAAGAAAACCCAAGTGGTATTTGGAGAGAACTGTGGGTTCTGTGTCATAAAAAAAATGTAGGTTGTAATTTTTTTTGTCTTGGATGGGCTATATCTTGGAAACAATTTTAGGTTGTATTTTGGGTAGTTTATAGGTTGTGCATTGGTTAGGTTGTAAGTTGTATCTTAGATAGGTTGTATCTTGGTTAGGTAATAGGTTTTAGCTTGGGAAAGTTGCAGGTTGTGTTTCAGTTAGGTGATAGGTTGTGTCTAGGTTAGGTTTGAGTTAGTTAGGTTGTTTCGTTACGCCTATGTGCAAAACGTTATTCTGTTGAAACCTCATGAGGAACAGGGCTGACTGACGAGCCATTTAACTAAACACTAAACGTTCCTACCTGTATTATCAACTGTCGGAAATCCATTATTTTTGTCGCTGTCTTTCCACTGCTTCTGGAACCCACTTTGGTATTGTTATAAGAGTACTACATAAATGTAACCTTCAATAATTATCTCACTGACAATTTATACTTATTACTCACCTTTTTATAAAAAGACCACGTGCTGTGTCCTCTCCATATTCTGGAAGATATACACAGTTTGAAAGGAACTTCCACAATTAATCACAGTGGATGTCCCTGGGTCGCGCCCCCAAGGCGAAAATTACCACTTCTTAAAGCAATGTACTTCCCCAAGCAATCACAATATTTCTAGACCTTCTTTTATTAATTGGCTTATATAACTAGCCAAGCTAGGTAGTTATTCTCTCCCTAGGCCGTGACAGTCTGCTTTCGACCTGAGTCGCCCCCTGAGGCAAAATATTCATACAATATTTCTGCAGACGCCATCTTCGCTACGGCTTTCAAAGCGGATGAGAGAAAATCACCATTTTTAATCTTTTCTCTTTAGGGAAGTTGATAGCTAACGAGAGTACAAGCCAGTAAAAAAATAAAAAATAAATCTTGTATCTATGTGCAAGTCTAGAACTGATTTTACGCCTTCCATCTGCTACTAGATAGGAGGCGAAGTTGTTGTTGTTTTTAGCGTGATTTCTTTCACCATTTTTCAGTTAATTGTTGGCAGTTTGTTTTCTGTTTTTGGCAGTGATCTTTTGTTATTGGTGATGATTTATTTCTTTAAGTATAGGGTGCATTGTGCTTTCTCCTATCGACGAGTTTAACAACTAGACATACACGTTACACGTTCTTCAACAATAATACATCTTTGTCTTGTGACTTAAAATGGAATATGTAGAAATACCCAGGAATATTCAAAGATTTGTATTTCAGTACCAAACTGGAAGAGACATACAAAGCATATGCAGTCTGATTAGCATCTTTTTTGCGACAGTACATCTTTAAATAAAGGATTCCTAAAATATAACGCAAAACTTGTCCATTTGTGTTGGGCCTAACATTGGTTAAGCCTTTATTAAGTTTGGCTTATATTTTAAAAGATAAATTAACAATGTAACCTACCTTCGTTTTTTGTTTAGTTCAGTTTGGGCTACACTTTACCGTACTTAATGCAATCAATAAATAAACTCATAATGTTATTCTATAACCTACGTTAAGACACTTTTAAAAAACGTTGATAGGGTTGTAATATATTGTTGAACAAAATGTCTACTGACTGTGTTTACGTCTATTAATATGAGGTGCGTATATATTGCACAATTAGATAGTAAGGTACAGTCATGTGAAAAAAATTAGGACACCCTATGAAAGTCTGTGTATTTTTGTAACATTTTTGGATATATAGATATTTAATCTCAATTTTAACACTACTGAGAGATTATAGGAATATAACTAAACAATTAAAACTGTAAAAAAGACTTTTCAAGATCTTCTGTAAACGTAATTATACAAAAATACATATTCTAACTGAGGAAAAGTTAGAACACTCCCACATTTATTCTCACTTAAATTGGCTCAACTCACACACAGGTGAATCACAGCAGGTCCACATGATTAGAAGATCGTTACTCAGCATTGTGAATGAGGATTTAAACCTCAGACATTTAGTTTGGTGTGCTCCTGACTGTTGAAGTGAGAGTGAGCACCATGGTGAGAGCAAAAGAGCTGTCTGAGGCCTTCAGAAAGAAAATTGTAGCAGCTTATGGGTCTGGTGAGGGATTTAAAAGATCCCAAAAGATCTTGAAATCAGCCATTCCACTGTTCGGAAAACAGTCAACACGTGGAGGGCTTTCAAAACAACTGCCAACATGGCTAGGTCTGGTCGTCCAATCAAGTTCACCCGAGAGCAGACCACAAGAAGCTAAAAGAGGTCTCCAAACACCTTAACATGTCACCACGGGACCTACAGCAGGCTCTGGCTACTGTTGGTGTGAAAATGCATGCCTCTACAATCAGAAAGAGACTGCACAAGTTTAACTTGCATGGGAGGCGTGCAAGGAGGAAACCTTTGCACTCTAAGAGAAACATCAAGGCCAGACTAAAGTTTGCCAGAGAGAATGTAGACAAAGACCAGGACTTCTGGAATAATGTTCTTTGGACAGATGAGTCCAAAATTGAATTATTTGGACACCAGAACAGAGGACATGTTTGGCGTAACCCTAATACAGCATTCCATGAAAAGAACCTCATACCAACTGTGAAGCATGGAAGTAGAAGTGTCGTGGTTTGGGGCTGCTTTGCTGCAGCAGAACCTGGACAGCTCAGAATCATAGAATCCACTATGCATTCTACTGTGTATCAGAGGGTGCTTGAGGAACATGTGAGTCCATCTGTAAGAAAATTAAAGTTGAAGCGGAACTAGACCCTACAACACGACAATGACCCAAAACATACCAGTAAATCCACCAAGGACTGGCTGAAAACTTAAAAATGAAGAGTCCTGGAATGGCCGAGTGAAAGTCCAGATCTTAATTCTATTGAGATGCTGTGGGGTTACTTGAAATGGGCTGTACATGCAAGAAACCCCTCAAACATCTAACAGCTGACAGAATTCTGCATTGAGGAGTGGGGCAAACTTTCTTCAGACCGACGTCAGAGACTGGTAGATGGCTACAAGAAGCGTCTCACTGCAGTTATTTCAACCAAAGGGGTAACACTAGCTATTAGGGGGTAGGGTGTCCTAACTTTTTCCTCAGTTAGAATATACATTTTTGTATAATTACATTTACAGACGATCTTGAAAAGTCTTTTCTTCAGTTTTAATTGTTTATTTATATTCCTATAATATCTCAGTATTGTTAAAATTAAGATTAAATATCTATATATCCAAAAATGTTACAAAAATACACAGGCTTTCATAGGGTGTCCTATCTTTTTTACATGACTGTATATACACATTTCTATGACAGACAAAACAAATATTATTACAACAGATACTTGGTCATAATATCGTATTTAGCTTATTTTTAAAATACTAAATACATTAGTTTTTTTGTCTTTTAAAGATACGGTTCTAAAATATTTTGAACTGAAAAAAATGTGGGTGTGATTTCTAGCATTATAAGTTTTGAGGCTTACGACTGAAGGACGTAAGTAAACAAATGCAAATTACATAAACGAAATCTACGATATGAGAAAAAAAATGCATTTATGGCAACTCAACTCTAAAGGCTACAAAGTAAGTTTGTTTTGAAATTCGCGCAAAGCTACATGAGAGCTATCTGCGCTAGCCATCCTTAATTTAGCAGTATAAGACTAGAGGAAAGGCAGCTAGTCATCACTACCCACCGCCAACTCTTGGGCTACTCTTTTACCAACGAATAATGGGATTGACCGTTACATTATAACGCCCCCCACTGCTGACAGGGCGAGCATGTTTGGTGCGACGGAGGATTCGAACCCACGACCCTCGGATTACGAGTCGAGTGCCTGAACCACCTGGCCATGCCGGGTCGCCTAGAAAGTGAGACACGAATGAGAAGTTGTTAAACTTTATGTCCGTAAAGTGTTTTTAGCCAGATAGTTAGGACAATCGAACAGTGGAATTGACCGTACATTAAATGGCCCCACAACTGAAAGAATGAGCATGTTTAGTAGGACGGGGTCGAATCCGCGACCATCAAATTACGAGTCTATCGCAAAACAGTTTAGCCACAGTACCTAAAAGATGTCGTTAAGATGAGACTAATGATCTCGTTTAGACGGTTCTGGAAAGTAGTCAGGTGGGCCTACAGCTACTACCGTCTTCACTGTATTGTCTATAAAGCCACAGTGTGTTTTTTTTACTTTTCTAACTTGGCATCCCACTACCAATTGGTCTTCGTGTTTTCATTAGAAAGTGTAGTAAGAAATAAGATAAAAAAATTGATATCGTATTAAAATAAATCTTACGTATATGCTTTCTGATTTGTTTTGTTGGATTGTGCATAAAGATACTCAAAGGTTAAATGCGTTAGCCGTTCTTAACTTAGTAGTGATAGACTAGAGAAAGACATCTAATTAAAACCAGCCAGCGAAGACTCGTTGGCTGTTCTAGTCCAATAATGGGTTTGACTGTGGCGTTGTTACACCGCATAGCTGCTGGAAAACGAACATGCTTAGCGATGGGATTCGAAACTGCGATCCGTAAATTGCATGTTGAGCGCTCTAATCAATAGACCATGAAAGACCTGTGTAGGTGTGTTGTTTTAAACCACTTACAGTGTTTATAATCAGTGCAAATTAATTATATTTCGCGCAGCTTTCGTTTAAACAACAAATTGCCGCATCCATCAACCACAACGAGTTTATGTAGTTAAATTCTAACAGCTAAATTTTTAATAACTTGCTCTTAGGCTGAACAATAAAACTTGACACCTTGTTTGTTTGTTTCTTTGTTTTGAATTTCGTGCAAAGCTACACGAGGGCTATCTGCGCTAGACGTCCCTAATTTAGCAGTATAAGACTAGAGGGAAGGCAGCTAGTTATCAACACCCACCGTCAACTCGTGAGCTACTCTTTTACCAAGGAATAGTGGGATAGACCGTATCATTATAACGCCCCCCCTGCTAACAGGGCGAGCATGTTTGGCGTGACGGGGATTCGAACCCGCGACCGTCAGATTACGAGTTGAGTGTCTTAACTACCTGGTCAAGCAGAGGGCCAACATGATACCTCTGGTCACTTGTCATTGCACTGAACCAGTACAACTTGATACCTCCGGTCACTTGTCGTTAGACTAAACAATAAAACATGGTACCTCTGGTCACTTGTCGTTAGACTAAACAATAAAACATGGTACCTCTGGTCACTTGCCGTTAGACCGAATCAATAAAACATGATACCTCTGGTCATTTGCCGTTATAGATTAAAGCAATAGAACTTCGTATCTTGCCGTCAAATTAAACCATAAGCATTTCGTATTTCTGTTTGTATGCTGAGAAGTGACACAAGAAAAGTACATTCTTACATAACGAAGTTCCACCGGTATTGTGAAAGACGACATTCTAGTTGTAGCATAATATTCTATAGCGGATTTATGAACACTGACACGTCGGAAGATATGTAAACTGTATTTGATTGATTTGCGAAAGATAATGACAAAAAACACACAAATTAAATGCAGACATAGTGTATAATTAAACAACAAGACTTATTGAACAAAGTACTATATAAACCGCTTCATATATATAGTGACTGAGAAAGTATTCTATAACTTAAGTGGAGTTTCTATCCCCTGGACGGAAATTTTGTAAATTTATTATTTATGATAGGTTACTTAAAAACATAAAGAGTTGCTTTCCTTATACGTAACTGCGAAGAAAAAAAAAGCCCCTAAAAACTGCAAAACACAAAATTTGAAACCACAAATTTCGTTGTATCTCACCTTGGACATAATGAACCAATTTTGGTAATTGTCCATTCACACCCTGCGAAGTTGTTACATGAACGTACAACAAACAACAGATAGTAATATTATATTACAATATAAACTATCCTAAATGAAGTGTGAGTGAACAAACTAGCATCGTTCATTTATATTTTAACAATTTTCTAAAGGTCTGACGAGATGACAACACGCCATTGTGAAATTGAATGTCATTACTGACAGAATAACTCCTTTATAAAGTGCACATTTATACTATTTCAGTCAAATCAAAGTTTTAATATATATTTTTTAGGAAAACGTTTTTTTTTTCGAAATGATACCAACTTATAAACAACGTTAAGTTTTTTTTTTCAAATAATGTAACTCGCTCGCATCTGTCTATCCATCAGAAGAGTGATGCAAGTTTATTACACTTTGGAAACGTTTTCAGTCTTTTTAAACATTAAAAAATAAGTTATTAACTTTTAATCGAATTATTCTTAGTAGTGTGCGACACAGATTTCCGGTATTGGAATCTCCTTAGACTCTGATAACCAGTTTTTAGAATCACTCATTTCGAACGTGTATTACATCAACTAATCAGTTCGCCTACTCGAATTACCACTGGAACTATTTTTCAACGAGCATATCAGTGATTTGATTTCGTTACAGTTCTTTTAATGTAGTGTATGGAACATGAACAGATTCGACGTTTCAATCACTGATGTGATCAGCTTATGAAGTTCACAAGTTGCAACGGTAATGAACGAAACTGTATTTAAATTAACATTCAACAAGCTAACAATCTATTTGAAATCCAAAATTGATTGGTACTGTAGATATTTATACACGTAAATATCAATCCGCGCGAAATGGCATATTATTTCTTTATGACTGAACACAAAAAAAACAAACCATGAGTGAATAAATAGCTATACTGATATAGATAAATATATATACTGATATAGATAAATATATATACTGATATAAATAAATATATATACTGATATAAATAAATATATATACTGATATAGATAAATATATATACTGATATAGATAAATATATATACTGATATAAATAAATATATATACTGATATAAATAAATATATATACTGATATAGATAAATATATATACTGATATAGATAAATATGTATACTGATATAGATAAATATATATACTGATATAGATAAATATGTATACTGATATAAATAAATATATATACTGATATAGATAAATAGCTATACTGATATAGATAAATATATATACTGATATAGATAAATAGCTATACTGATATAAATAAATATATATACTGATATAGATAAATATATATACTGATATAGATAAATATATATACTGATATAAATAAATATGTATACTGATATAGATAAATATATATACTGATATAAATAAATATGTATACTGATATAAATAAATATATATACTGATATAGATAAATAGATATACTGATATAAATAAATATATATACTGATATAGATAAATATATATACTGATATAGATAAATAGATATACTGATATAAATAAATCTATATACTGATATAGATAAATAGATATACTGATATAAATAAATAGATATACTGATATAAATATATATATATACTGATATAGATAAATAGATATACTGATATAAATAAATAGATATACTGATATAAATAAATAGATATACTGATATAGATAAATAGATATACTGATATAAATAAATAGCTATACTGATATAAATAAATATATATACTGATATAGATAAATAGATATACTGATATAAATAAATATATATACTGATATAGATAAATAGATATACTGATATAAATAAATATATATACTGATATAGATAAATAGATATACTGATATAGATAAATATGTATACTGATATAAATAAATAGCTATACTGATATAAATAAATATATATACTGATATAGATAAATAGATATACTGATATAAATAAATATATATACTGATATAGATAAATAGATATACTGATATAGATAAATATATATACTGATATAGATAAATATATATACTGATATAGATAAATATATATACTGATATAAATAAATATATATACTGATATAAATAAATATATATACTGATATAGATAAATATATATACTGATATAGATAAATATATATACTGATATAAATAAATATATATACTGATATAAATAAATATATGTACTGATATAGATAAATAGATATACTGATATAAATAAATAGCTATACTGATATAAATAAATATATATACTGATATAGATAAATAGATATACTGATATAAATAAATCTATATACTGATATAGATAAATAGATATACTGATATAAATAAATAGATATACTGATATAAATATATATATATACTGATATAGATAAATAGATATACTGATATAAATAAATAGATATACTGATATAAATAAATAGATATACTGATATAAATAAATATATATACTGATATAGATAAATAGATATACTGATATAAATAAATAGCTATACTGATATAAATAAATATATATACTGATATAGATAAATAGATATACTGATATAAATAAATATATATACTGATATAGATAAATAGATATACTGATATAGATAAATAGATATACTGATATAAATAAATATATATACTGATATAGATAAATAGATATACTGATATAAATAAATCTATATACTGATATAGATAAATAGATATACTGATATAAATAAATAGATATACTGATATAAATATATATATATACTGATATAGATAAATAGATATACTGATATAAATAAATAGATATACTGATATAAATAAATAGATATACTGATATAAATAAATACCTATACTGATATAGATAAATATATATACTGATATAGATAAATAGATATACTGATATAAATAAATATATATACTGATATAGATAAATAGATATACTGATATAAATAAATATATATACTGATATAGATAAATAGATATACTGATATAAATAAATATATATACTGATATAGATAAATAGATATACTGATATAAATAAATATATATACTGATATAGATAAATAGATATACTGATATAAATAAATATATATACTGATATAGATAAATAGATATACTGATATAAATCAAGTAAAGACTGTGAAACATGTCATGCAAAATATTTGCATTTGATTAGGAAAATCTGGGAAAATAACAATTAAAAACATATAGAGATGCTCCTGGGTATTTACTATTTGTCGGATTGTTTGCCCTTATTTATAAAACTTATCTAATCTTCCTTCTGTTTCTGTCTGGATCATGTTTTAGTATTGTGGCATTCTGTTCTGAAAAACTGTTTGTTTTTACTCATACGCTCGTGGACTTGGGAATGGGTTTTGGTTTCTTTTAACCAGATCTTCAAGCTAGTCCTGTCTTACCTGTATAAAAGGTTGGGCAACTGCTACACTGTATCTTGTATATGTTGGGGTGGATTTATTATACAAGTTTCTTAAAATGAGTTTGATTTTTATTCCAGGGGTGTTGTGTTAAATTACATTTATGTGTTTGTCTTTACCAAATTTTTGATAGAAGTGCGCTAAAAATTTTCTCTATATGGAAGGTTTTCGTTGTTTTGTAGTTTATTTGAGTTTGTTTGTTTTAATAATTTATTAATAATTTCTATGACTACTAAGGAACTGGTTAACGTTAGTGAAACACTGAGTTAAGTGTACAACTTATTTATCAATGTTTTCTACGGTGCGCACAGTGTGTGATAAATGTAAGAGGCATTTAAAGTGCCTAGCTTCTGGTGGGTTACATGATTAGAAAACCATTTCGGTTGTATTATTTTTAAAATGTATTTTAGAGGTGAAACCTTGAGAGGTTCTTGTGATGTTAACAGTTAGAAAATTTACCATGTATTTGTTTCCATTTTCCACTGAAATGTATGTTTTTATATAGCTTGTTGATGGAATCTTTGAATCCCTGTCACAACCAACATGCTCGCCCTTTCAGCCGTGGGGGACGTTATATTGTCACTGTCAATCCCACTATTCGTTGGTGAAAGAGCAGCCTAAAGGTTGGCGGTGGGTGATGATGCCTAGCTGCCTTCCCTCTAGTCCTACACTGCTTAATTAGGGACGGCTAGCGCAGATAGTCCAAGTATAAATTTGCACGAAATTCAAAACAAACCAAACCGTGCGTTAAAACTAAAGAAAATATTCCACAGTTTGAAATAATCAATGAGTGAACGGTATTGAGGTTTATTAACAGACTTTAATAATAGATTATGTTAGAATATATATGAAGGAAACAAAATGATGAATTACAATTATTTTAATAAACTATGTCCAAAATGTCTATGGTTTATTATAAAACAAAATAATATGAGAATTCCACATTGAGAATAATTTTGTTATGCCAATTATCTCTTTCCGTGTGATATCCATACATGTATGTATTATGATTGTTAAGTCATATCCTGTATTAGGTAAACAGTTTGATAGTTTCAATAGAAACATTCAAAGTCATTCTTATAACATCGGGTTAATATATACTTAACTTTTATCATAATCACAGCATTACCATGACTTGCTGTTATTGAAGACATGTAGGTTTATGTACCGTTCGCTGTGAACTGTCAAATGAACATCCAAAGATAAGATAATAATACAATATGTCCTCCCCTTCTCTCAGAGTCTCCTATCCTCTCTGGTTTATTGTATTCTTCGTCTGCTATCCTCTCCGGTTTATTGTATTCTTCAAATTTATATTACGTTATTCTATGTGATGCCACACTGGGTTTCCTAGGCAACTATTCATTCTTTTTTGTTGTTTTAAGAAATACACGATAGATGGCCTCACTGTAGATAATCATATACAAAATATCCGTTGTGGTGACAGTTTGATAATCGATTCTGTCGCTGAAGAAAATGAAGAATGTTAAGAGCCCTGACCGTTGCATATTAAGGAAGCACGTGCAAGATAATGATAAGATACATCATTAACGCCCCATTTGAAGTTTTGTCTATATTCCTCCTAGTGTAGTGATGACACTTTCTTAGCGTAACCGTTTCTCTCGTGAGTTATCACCCTCGGATGCCAGATTATGACGGCTTACCATTGATCATTTAACTACAAGTGTCCAGAAACCCATAAGGATTTGGGACGAGAAACAATTTTGTGAGGAACATTTCAGGTCGTTCAGTTGCTGTTGTTGGTGTTTAATTACAATACATTACAAGTACTTTTGTTTCAATAAATCTTCGTATATGGATAAATGGGTTTGGTTTGCTTTGAATTTCGTGCATGCTATCTGCGCAAGCAGTCCCTAATTTAGCACTATAAGACTAGAGGAAAGGCAGCTAGCCAACACCACTCACCGCCAACTCTTGGGCTACTTTTTTACCAACTAATAATGGGATTAACCGTGACATTATAACGCCCCCACGGCTGAAAGGGCAAGCATGTTTGCTGTGACGAGGATTCGAACGCGCGACCCTCGGATTACGAGTCTAACGCCTTAACCCAGCAGGGTTATATCAATGAGTTGAGATATGATAATAAATGGATACCCTCTATCTTACCATAGTTTCTGATTATAGTTTTATAAATGGCAGTGAAATCAACAATTTAAGCGTATAGAAAGTTTCTGTGGTTTTTGTTTTACATTTAAAGAAATCTTCATTCGAGGAGCGCTTTCCTTTTTGAAATAAGTAAAATTAGTGGCCTGCTGATTTGCATACTCGGAATGTGAAACCTAGAGTTCGCGCTCTATAAAAGAAGCGGCAAAGTGCCATAATTCAGTGCTACGAATGAACATTGATAAAGTAGGTGGGATGATCTAACCGTCTTTCTGCTGGTTCTACCTGTTCAAAGTGAGAGACGAGCACCGTTTATAGTAGATAGCTTTACACCTATTAAACCATTTCTAAAACGTTTTTCCAGTAATCAAAGTATGCGCCGATTGTTTCTTTTTCCCATTTTCTTGTTAAAATTATGTACAGATTTTGAATTAATTATTCAAGTGAACAGCAAACTCCTTATAACCAAACAGAACCATATTTCTGTTTACGTGTTATTTTTAGGTCAACGCTCTTCTTACGTTATTACGCTATGAAGACTTCTGATTTGTTTGTTTGCATTAACCTATTCGAAGGTTATATGCACTAGCCGTCCCTAATTTAGCAATGAAAGGCTAGAGGGAAGAAAAATAGTCATCATCACCCACCGCCAACTCTTGGGCTACTCTTTTACTGACGAATGATATGATTAACTGGCGCATTCTAACGCCCTACGGCTTCAAGGGCGAGCATTTTTTATAGGAAAGGGATTCGAACCCATGACTTTCAAATTGCGAATCAAGCGCCCTAACTATCTGCCCATGCCTATGTGAAAAAAAAGTTGTTTCTAAATGATAGAAACAATATTCATTTGTATCTTTTCATAGAATTATAACAGTTGTATAACAATTATATGACGAAGAACAAAAAAAAAAAAAAAAAAAAACGCATGCGCAGTATATTAAATTAGAAAAGCACAGGAAGTTAATTAGGTGATGAATTGTGTTGTTGTATTACGTGTACTTATAACGGTGATATTTAAAATGCTTGTTTTAGTAAAAGTAAATATGAATGTTTGTCATGATAGCATCACTGTGCTATACCTTAAACCTAGTTATTAACGTGTCCAGACTTGTTGCCATAAAAACGCACTAAGACTAAGACAATCAAGGGTAGAACTACAAAAGTGAAAGTGAAATCCCAATATATGATTAGATAGAGTAGTTCCAGAGTTGGCGGAGGATCCTATTAACCAATTGCTTTCCCTCTAGTCTATTTGTCCAAACCTAGGTATTGTTACGCGCAGAGAGTCATTGTGTAGCTTTTTACGAATAAAATATAACCCTACTATAACATGGTGTGGTTTGACTTATTATCTGTTTATATTTTTGTGATTACACTACTGACATCACCGTATTCTGTTAAGCACTGATTTCCAGTGTAGTTTATCTGTTAATATTGCTACATATCTTTATACTGTTAATACGGACAGTTCTTGCCACTAATGCTACATTTACGCATTAATATGGTGTGTATCTCTAATGTCATTGTATCTGTGTGTAGTTTATCCAATTAACGCAATTACATTTTGATGTAGTTTTATGTTAATAATATTTTGTGGGTGTAATTTATACTCTTTGTACTACGCCGTTTTAGTACGGTGTTTAAAACTGGTGTGGTTTATCCTGTTGACACTACATTTGGGTGTGATTTTACATTGTTAGTTGTTTTCTACGTGTAAGTTTATCCTTCTAACACGACTACATACGTATTGGTGTTATTTTATATTGTAAGTATAATAGTTTCTGTTTATTAACACAAATGTGTTTTTTTATATTACTAATATCGTTTGTTTTATGTGTATTTTATTACCCTATAAATATCGTTGTGTCAGGCTTCGCTTTATCCTCAAAATTAGTTGTTTTTTTTTGCCAAACAATTAACTTCTCACAATAGTCCTAGAATTTATAACAACCTTAGAGCAAACATTATTAAACATTACAAGATAGCGAGGGTGTGGGAATACTATATGGTTGGTCTGCCGAGTATTGTGTGTCCACCAACTGCGGCTCACAGCTGCAAGTCCAGTCCACCTAGCGGGTACGGATAGCTCGACTTCACAAAGAAGGGTGGGTGGGTTCGTTGTTTTAATGAGCAGGTTTCATTTTTGAGAACAGACTGACCTAAGATTACTGCTAGTTTTGTAAGTGCTTCAACACCTCAAGCTTTTAAACCTACGTCACAGATGTCCACCCTCTCTTTGAGTGGTGTAATTACTTGATATAAGGCTCGTGCGCACGTAGTATGAGATCGTTTAAGGACTTGTGCCAACGAGAAAATGGAACCGAACAATACACAGAAATTGGAAGAGCTAAGACTAAAAAACGAATACCGTAGATCATGTAAGATGGAGGGCGGTGCTGCTCACGCCTGAAACACGTGTTTAATTACCCGAGATATGAGATTCTCGCTCTTAGCTTTCACATAATTTTCATATACATTTATATTTTGTACTCCTATCTTTTCCACACCTCTCGGGTGGTTTATCTCGCCTCCCCCTGCACACTTTCTCGACCACTGGCTTACCTCTCATCCGCGATTGTATTTGCAAATATTAACATGCAGGTTTCTTATGATATGTTGCTGGTTGTAGCCCACTGGTCCTAGGGACTAGCAGCTGGACCAGCAGACCGAGGCTCGAGAGGTGATGCCGCTGCACACGTTCCACAATTCCAGATGCATGAGCGTTATAAAAATGGCAGTCAATCTCGGTAGTTAGCTCAAAGAATCCGGATGAAATCTTGTTTCAGTTGTGGCCAGCCAACTTCCACTGTAATCGGTGACTCAGTTGGAGTCAGCTATGACTGAACCCTAGAGATATTTGGTCTGGCTTCTGTTCAAGATGAAAATCAAGGGAAGCTCTCATATCGTCACATTATTTTTATGTGTGTTTTCTTATAACAAAGTCACATTTGGCTATCTGCTGTGTCCACCGAGGGGAATCGAACCCCCGATTTTAGCGTTGCAAATCAAGTCACTTATTTGCCAAAAACCCGGTTTACAAGAAAATTAAAGTCGCACGAAGTTATTGAAAAAGTTTATATGCAAATCAGATGCGATTCTTTGGAAGTGTAGAGGCAATTACTGTGACTTGGCACGTGAAATGGCTCCAATATTATGTCAGTAATCGAAGAAGTATATAAACACATTCTCAAAGATTAATATTCATCCAACAAAACATTCAAAGATGTAGAACTAAAGAACAGAACATTTTAGAGAAGCCATGGAAACAGAATAATTCGCATAGCAGGCAGTTTAGAACAACAAAGTGTTTTTATACACCAAGTTAATTGATAGCAACACCCTCATTCACAAAATAAAGGTTATGGTTATGAAAGAGAACCCTTTAACCCAACCCCAAAAAAACAATTGTAATGAAGTTAGACATCTCTGTAACCGTTAACAAACAAGAATATTGTGCTAATGAAGGTTCAAAAACCAAATTCAGTTACATCTTCCAACAAACAGCTGTTCTCATGAAGGTTCACGAACCAAACGTTCCCAGCCATCGAAGCCTTATCATCAAACCAACAGCTGTTCTTATGAGAAAGATGGTCAGTGAAACTGGAATCATAACATACATGTCAAGTCGCCCAATACAACTGTAACGAACGTTTGTGCCTTGGGCTTATTTAATTAAACGAGTGTTTAAAAGTCGTAAATCAGAAACAGCCGAAGCATGGAAAGCTACTTAAAGGTAAAGGAAAGGCAAGTATAGCTGGTCTGTCATAAACTGGTCTTGTGAAATCATCACTGCACTACCATTGTTAAGTAGCAGAGAAAACAGTGTTACCATCGAAGTGGAACCAGGCTTCCACATAAACGTTTAAACTGCCTTTTGGAAAAAGTTGAAAATTTCAGAATTAAATAGAGATGTTGAGGTTGAATCGTTTGATGAATTGAAAGTAAAGGTTGTTCTCTACCACTGGAATACATAATGTTGTTTTTCTTTCTGTGGGCTACCAGGAAATGGTTCGAAGTTCGTTGTTGTTGAAATAACTGATTAGTCATGAGTGAACTACATGTTTTGCCCAGATAAACTTCATGGTCTCCTGGTAATAGATTTTGTTCTTATTTTTAGAAGTTATGCTTCACCTGAATGCTTTTATCGTTTGTATAATCACTATAATTAACCAGCAACGCTAAAATCAGCGGTTCGATTTCCCTTAGTGGATTCAGCAGATAGTCTGATGTGGCTTTGCTATAACAAAACATACACATTAACCAGCAACATAAGAACACTTGGAGCCTAAACTTATAGTCTACATTAAGAAGGTTTAAGAGCCTGCCCTAAAGATATTTAGAGTCTACATTAAAAAGGTTTAAGAGCCTGCCCTAAAGAGATTTAGAGCCTACATTAAGAAGGTTTGAGAGCCTGCCCTGAAGAGATTTAGAGCCTACATTAAGAAGGTTTAAGAGCCTGCCCTAAAGAGATTTAGAGCCTACATTAAGAAGGTTTAAGAGCCTGCCCTAAAGAGATTTAGAGCCTACATTAAGAAGGTTTAAGAGCCTGCCGTAAAGATATTTAGAGCCTACATTAAGAAGGTTTAAGAGCCTGCCCTAAAGAGATTTAGAGTCTACATTCAGAAGGTTTAAGAGCCTGCCGTAAAGAGATTAAGAGCCTACATTAAGAAGGTTTAAGAGCCTGCCCTGAAGAGATTTAGAGCCTACATTAAAAAGGTTTAAGAGCCTGCCCTAAAGAGATTTAGAGCCTACATTAAGAAGGTTTAAGAGCCTGCCCTAAAGAGATTTAGAGCCTACATTAAGAAGGTTTAAGAGCCTGCCCTGAAGAGATTTAGAGCCTAGATTAAAAAGGTTTAAGAGCCTGCCCTAAAGAGATTTAGAGCCTACATTAAGAAGGTTTAAGAGCCTGCCCTAAAGAGATTTAGAGCCTACATTAAGAAGGTTTAAAAGCCTGCCGTAAAGAGATTTAGAGCCTACATTAAGAAGGTTTAAGATCCTTTCATAAAGAGATCTAGAGCCTACATTAAAAAGTTTAATAGCCTGCCCTAAAGATATTTAAAGCCTACATTAAGAAGGTTTAAGAGCCTGCCCTAAAGAGATTTAGAGCCTACATTAAGAAGGTTTAAAAGCCTGCCCTAAAGAGATTTAGAGCCTACATTAAGAGGCTTAAGAGCCCGCCCTCAAGGGCTTAGAGCCCACACTAAAATCTAAGAGCCTGCCCTAAAGATATTTAGAGCCTACATTAAGAAGGTTTAAGAGCCTGCCCTAAAGAGATTTAGAGCCTACATTAAGAAGGTTTAAGAGCCTGCCGTAAAGATATTTAAAGCCTACATTAAGAAGGTTTAAGAGCCTGCCCTAAAGAGATTTAGAGCCTACCTTAAGAAGGTTTAAGAGCCTGCCCTAAAGATATTTAGAGCCTACATTAAAAAGGTTTAAGAGCCTGCCCTAAAGATATTTAGAGCCTACATTATGAAGGTTTAAGAGCCTGCCCTAAAGAGATTTAGAGCCTACCTTAAGAAGGTTTAAAACCCTTCCCTAAAGAGATTTAGAATTTATCTTTTCTCAACTTTTGATGGCGAATCGTAACAGAAAGATAGAGGACAAAGTGGTCATTATGTGATAAACTTACTATTATGGGACAGATAAACTGGTCGTTACACAACAAGCTGTTTATTATGCGACAAGTTAGACGTCGTGTGACGAACTTGTTATTATGAGACAAACGACGTATTAGTCATTATGAGACGAGCTGGTTATTATGGGAAAACTCCGTGAGCATGTGACAAGCTGGTTATTTTGTGACGAATTGCGTGATAGTCTGTTATTATTCTGTCGCTAGATGTATGTTTTAAGTAGCACACAAGTGACCTAAACAAGATTAGAATGAGGAGATAAACGTACATCTAATTTGTAGGGAGGATAACGTACACGCTAACCCCCTCGTGCCATTGAGATAACACTCATCACCCCTAAACGTGTTACAGATCATGTTCATAAATACGTGTAATTAGGTTTGCAGATACACCTGGGTAATACTTATGGGTTTTTTTTTTATCTACGTGTTTAACACGTATACATAAGTTTGTTTTTTAATTATAGCTCTTAGGTTCTTGTGATTAAAAAACAACGACATAAAACGTGGTTTTATTTTCTGACTGCGAAAAAAACAAAACAAAACGTTTTACTTTTATGTCATCACAGTGGCTCAGCTGCAAGTCTGAGGAATTATAATATTAAAAAAAATTACAACGTGGGGGTTCGGTACCCGTGGAGAACACAGTGCGAATGGCTTATTGTGTAGCTTTTAGCCCTAACAACCACCAATTAACAAACATTTTAATGAATATATTTTTGTACAATTACAACGATAAATTGTTCTGCCCACAGCCACTACGATAAAAGTGATTACACGCAACTAGGCTGTGAACGTGAGCTGAAGAAATGGCTCAATAGTGTAAGAAGCTTTATGTCTTCTAGTAGAAAGTGACGTTCGCTTCCACGTCAGATGAAATTTAAAAATATATTGGGTTTGTTTTTAATTTCGCGCAAAGCTATAAAAGAACGATCTGCGCCAGCCGTCCCTAGTTTACAAGTGAAGGCTAGAGGGAAGACAATTCGTCATTACTACCCATCGCCAACTCTCGGGGTGCTCTTTTAGCAACGATTAGTGGGATTGACCTACACATTATTTTACCCCCACGGCTAAAGGGTTCAGAATGTTTGGTGTGACTGGGTTTCGAACCCGCGACCCTCAGATTACGAGGGTCATTTTGGTAGTTTGGTGTTTATTTAAAGTGGCAAGTCTTCTATGACATTCACTTCAAAAACACGCTCATTGAAAGCGGAACATCTTTTGGATGTTAAGACCGTCCTTAATAAAGACTTTTAACACATCTTTCAGAGTTTGGATTTGTAAATGATAGGCAATTCACTGCACTGTAAACATTCCTATTACCATGAAAACCACTTGGGAGAATTTCGTAGTGTTTCCAACAAGCACACAGACACAGTTCGTGGTCTTCGTAACGTCCGTACGTTAGGGTCCTGTCGCACAATTCGTTGTTATTCGTTTCAATATACTGTCATTTGACACTTCTTTTCAAAACGTGCACAAACTTAGAAGTTGGTGTATCCTTCCTAGCTCAGATAAAATGACGAAACTTGATAGCTCATTTCTCAACGAAAGTCGTTAGTTTTTAGCCTACGGGCAAGTTCTTCGTTTGAAACTGTTTCCTTTTCCCCCTATTCTATAAAAACGAACAGCGTGATTATCACAAGCTTTCAAGACTTAATTACGTTTTAACCACAATGGGCCTTTCACTGCTACGTCATTATAATCCGCCCCAACTCTCAAGTTTCAGCGAAGTGGTATTGAGAAATAAGGCCTAGAAAAAAATCTCATTAATAATAAACCGCTGGTATGTTATCCAAGGATGCTCTATCTAGTCCTTTGTTAATAGGTTCTTACAAACTAGGTGCATGGGTAGAATATACAATTAAGTACAATGGGACAGGCCTGACCCTAAAAAAAAACAAAAAAACATTTCTTTTGAGTAAGTAATTTATGGTGACAAAAGTTCTCTCTAAAGCTACGACTCTAGGATTTCACGTCGTTAAATTAAAATTAGTGTTTTTAAAGCCTGACTGTGTTAAAATTCAATCTAGTAAACCCACTACGACTGACAAGGTCAGCCCTAGTGACCAATAAAAACATAAATATACATAATCATTATTAATTGTTTGTTTTGAATTTCGCGCAAAGCTACACGAGGACTATCTGCGCTAGCCGTCCCTAATTTATCAGTGTAAAATTAGAGGGAAGGTAGCTAGTTATCACCCACCACCAACTGCTGGACTACTCTTGTACCAACGAATACTGGGATTGACCGTCACATTATAACGCCTCCATGGTTGAAAGGGTGAATAGGTTTGGTGTGACCGGAATTCGAACCTGCGACCCTCAGATTACGAGTAACAGTTCTCTTGTAACGACTTGGCTATGCCGGGTCGTCCTTATTAATAAGATAATACAAATACACTTACTGTTGTGAAACTTAGAAAAGTATGTTACATTTAAAATATACATATGTAACTTGTATAATAAGACAGGTTCTGTGAACACTACGAACCATTTATTAGAACAACAAACGCTTTTACCAGGCACCTGTAGAAAGACTTGTAACTCAGCATTTCAGCTGTAACATTTAATCAGTTTATATTAAACATTCAGTGCTAGTTTGGTCCTGCTCGTACTCTTAATAACCTCCGCAAGGTGACGTGGCATGCTGTAGATAAGGTTATTGATTTCATCCATCGTGATTTCATCCAAACGTACTACTAGAAGGCGCTGCACCTCAGCTTTTGTGGCTAGTTTACGGGAGTGGTTAGCACTTTTCGGTTCAGTTCTGAGATTAAAATATAGAGACTTTGCTGGCCGTGTCAATGTTGTAACGTCCTCCTAGTTGAGATAGTTCTGTACAAAATGTGCATCTGTGAGCAGTGACATCGTCATCCTGAAACACAAAATTATTACCAAACCTGCGCTTTAGCATATTGCAGAAATATCGTCTCAATGCGATGCCGATAGGAGGCACTAGTTACGTTCCCTTGGATGATATGAAAACAGTTTTACCATAATGAATAGCTGCCTAAAAGTGTACTGCACCACCTCCTATGCGTTTCCTTTGGGAAAGACAGTCTCTTCCCATCTGTTATTCAGAAAAAATGACGATCAGGAATCCTACCATCAGCTTTAATAAGCTGGAAACAGAGCTCATCTGCAAATATGGCATTTTTGCCAGTGTCGTAACTGTAAGTTGGAGTGCTGTCTCGCCAAAGTAACACGGCGATCGTGAAGAATTTTGAGGTAGTATCTCTTGCAAAGTAACCTTCATTGGTCAGTTTCCTATCATTATTCTTTTAGAATGAACGTTAGAAGTTTTTTTTTCGTCTGCCAGTAGACTTTCCTAAAAAAAAATGTATCCTGTAGTCCAATGATTTTCCTTTCAGGATTCCAGTTACATGAATTGGTGGTTACTTACTGTTCTGACAGTGTTCGATATCTTCATACAGTTTCCAGACTGTCGAACAATTCTATAACTTCTTATACGTACGAAAAATGCGAGGTAAAGAGAAACTATCTAAACAAACTGTTGATTTCTTTTGAAAAAGATTATTCCAAAAGCATATCTTTTTATACAAGACAAGTATGTGTGTGTGTGTTGAAGATAAATACTCAAAATAACGTTTACAAACCAGAATAACAAACCGTACATCCGATACATTCTCTATTATAACTTGGGTATTTACTTGGTAACTACTCATAACATGTAGAAATAACACCAGTACAGAACAGTAAGAAAACATTTTTCCAAAACTGTAGGTAAAAAAGAAACCTTCCTGGGGTAAGTATCTTCCTCTACGTATAACAACTAAAGTTTGTCTGTCTTTTGTTTGTGTGTTTGTTTTTGAATAATTGCATAATGGGTTAGCTGAGCTGTGTGTTCACTTCAGGAATCGAACCTCGGATTTTTGCGTTGTAACCCTTTCGACGAAATTTCTTTCTTTGTTTAAGCACAAAGCTAACACAACGGACCGTTCGCACCGTGTCCACTTCAGGAATCGATCGAATCTAGCACTTAAATATTACAACCTGCATTATCTCATAAAATGTACCAAAAGTGGTAGAAGTTGTGAGAACTGCTGGAAATAAAAGGCTGACGAAGACACCAACCAAACGACAGACCTTCTAGTCTGATGGGCAAAGTGCTGGTATTATTCTGTTTACAATGTTGCTAAACAGGTTTGTTTGTCTTTACTGTTGTTTCGTGTTTCATGTTTCGTCTGAAGTGAATTATGTTCACTATGCTGACCTGTTGTGTTCGTTGTTGTATTTTTCTGAATTGATGTTTTCACCTATTGTTTGAAGTAACCTTTGACCTTTGTAAATTTACCTGTTTAGTTTTAATTACAGCTGTTCTGAAATTTAAATTTCAGGCACATCAAAATTCGTGGCACGTTTTGTCAAACCTGAGACGTACGTCACCACCTTGAACACGTTATTGTCTATGTTGACAGTTAAATATTTCGTTTCGTTTTCCTATGCTCAGCACATGCACGCACACACGTATACATGGTTGGTTAAAAATGATTCTACGGTTTCATAAATGAGAAAACCAGTAAGGAAATTAGCTCCACTGTTCAAGTTCCCTCACAATCTTTGTATTGGGTCTAAAGATTTGTTTTTTGTCTTCATGATATCAAAACGTAAGTATACAGCTATACAATATCGTTCACTGTACTCGATTAAAGCATCGAATGATACACGGAAGGCTGAAAACATCATAAAGTTAGCCTTTCGTTCACAGGCTTTACTTGTTGTGACAAACTTGGTAAAATATGATTGGCTAGAATGTTTTAACACTTATAAAGAAAGTCGCTGTTACTGAAAATACATAATCACGCTTACAAACTGTAGTTTACGTTGACACCTCACCAGCGTCTGAAGTGTTTGTTTACTTACTCAGAAAAATGGGGTTGTTTTAGAGGCGGTGCATTGTTGAGTGGGCGGAGCAAGAAGGCGTGTCTTCATGTTTCTCATATGTCACCCGGTCGATGGAAAACATAGTTCAATGAGAAAATTTTAAATATTGAATACTTGTAAAACCAAGATTTGAATGGATTAACTTATGTGTATGTAATGAATAAAGAAAAAAGTAAAGACAATGGTGTCTTGTATAATAGAAATGTATAACAATTCCTTTCGTAGCGCCATCTATACATTAAAATAAAAGTTATTTTTCAATTTGTATTGTGTTTTTCTCACAAGATCGTATTTTTGAATATGCTTTTGCGTTTTCTTCTTCTATTTCCAGCCAATTATTTATCCATATTGATCTATTAACCATCATCTTTATTTAACTATTAGCCACGTGATGTTCCTTTAAAAAAACAGATAAATAAATAAAAAAAGTTCCCAAAGACACAGCATAACCACTGTGTTCGAGAAGTTAACACATATCTAAATCATATAAAATATAAGGGAGACCTTACGAACTTCAGATAAACCATTCTACTCCTCAGCTTCATGTGGCGCGAAAAACACAAGGAGAGTAAGAAGTGTTAGTTTGGTTTCTGACTCATACTATGCTGATGAGTCTTCAATAAGAGAAACTGCCTTCCAAAGCATAGGGTATGGCCAATCAAGGAAGGAATTAGGCGTCTACGTCACAGATAATACATTCAATTTTATTTACATTTAGTGATACAACAAATGATGTCTGTAACATATATGTTTACATATAACTAGACCTGTTTATCTGTTCTCATAGCAAAGCCACCGCGGGGAATCGAATCCTCGATTTTAGCATCATTAGTCCGTAAAATGTACAGCTGTCCCACCTGAGTCTGATGTTCCACGGAGTAAGTTGTCTGTTTACTTCTATGTTTGGTTTCCAAGTAGAGAGATACAAAATGGGTCATCTGCGTTGTACTCACGGCAAGGAAAAGAGTTCCGACATTTAGTATTATAAATTTGTCACTGATCCAAGGATGAAGGAATAAGACGGTAATGATGCTCAAAATCAGGAAAGGAAGATAGACGTATATGTGTAAAGGAAAGGAAGATAGACGTATATGTGTAAAGGAAAGGAAGGTAAATATGTATATACACTGCTGGCCAAAATCTTAAGGTCAGTGAACATAAAGAAAAAATATGCATTTTGCATTGTTAGACTCAACCACTTATTTGAGTAGAGCTTCGAAAGATGAAAGGGGAAAATAATAAAAAAACCTTTTTAGCATTTAATAGGGAAAATGTGAGCACTATGAAATTAGCCTAAATACTAGCTGATCAAAAGTTTAAGACCACACTGAAACGAAGCGTTAATCGGTAAACACGTAACGAAATTTAGTCATTTGTGTTCAAGCATTAGCGTTGTCAACATCTCCTGTGTTACATTGGGTAAAAACATGGAAAAGGCTAAAAAGTTGAACGAGGCAGAATTGTCGAGCTGCAAAAGCAAAGTCTCTCTCAACGTGCCATCGCTGGTGAGATTGGGTGTAGCAAAACTGCTGCTACAAATATCTTAAAAGACTCTGAGGGATACGGAAGGAGAATTTCAAGTGGTTGGCCCAAGAAAATTTCGCCACCTTTGAGCAGGAGGATTCGACGGGTTGTCCGATAAGACATCAGCCGATCGTCGAACCAGATTAAGGCCCTTACGGACGCAGAATGCAGCTCAAGAACAATAAGACGGCATCTCCGAGAGAAAGGCTTTAAAAACCGTAAACGTCTTCAAAGGCCACGCCTCCTTCCACGTCACGAAACAGCTCGGTTAAACTTTGCTGAGAAGCACCAAACATGGGACGTAGAAAAGTGGACGAAGGAGTTGTTCTCTGATGAGAAAAAAATTAACCTGGATGGTCCAGATGGCTTCCAACGTTATTGGAACGATAAGGATATCCCACCGAAGACATTTTCTACACGACACAGTGGAGAAGGTTACATCATGATCTGGGGTGCTTTCTCCTTCCATGGAACAATGGAGCTTCAGGTTATACAGGGGCGTCAAACAGCAGCTGGCTACATTGGCATGTTGGTGAGAGCATCCTTATTGACTGAAGGCCCTCGCTTGTGTGAAAATGACTGGATCTGTCAGCAGGACAAAGGACTTTTTCATGGCGAATAACGTGATTCTTTTGGACCATCGAGCGTGCTCGCCCGAACTGAACCCGATTGAAAATGTTTGAGGGTAGATGGCAAGGGAAGTCTATAGAAATTGACGTCAATTCCAAACAGTGCATGATCTTCATGAAGCCATCTTCACCACTTGGAATAACATTCCAGCCAGCCTTCTGCAAACGCTTATATCGACCATGGCAAAGTTAATGTTTGAAGTTATTCGCAATGACGGCCGTGCAACACACTACTGAGACCTCTTGTTGGGCATTTCCTACCCTGTTTAGGACTTCTTTTTGGTATGGTCTTAAACTTTTGACCAACTAGTATTTAGGCTAATTTCATAGTGTTCACATTTTCCCTATTAAATACTAAAACAGTTTTTTATTTTTATTTTCCCATTTCTTATTTTCATTTTTCAAAGCTCTACTCAAATAAGTGGTTGAGACTAACAACGCAAAATGCATATTTTTTTTTATGTTCATTGGCCTTAAGATTTTGGCCACCAGTGTGTATATAAAAACGCCACACATATATATAAGTAAAAGAAATGTACATATATAAATTAAAAACACTAGGCATATATAGAAATAAAAGAAAGGTAGATATATATAAATAACGAAAGACTGGTCGACACACATATAAATAACGAAGGACTGGTGGACACATACATAAATAACGAAAGATTGGTGGACACATATATAAATAACGAAAGACTGGTGCACACATATATAAATAATGAAAGACTAGTGGACACATATATAAATAATGAAAGACTGGTGGACACATATATAAATAACGAAAGACTGGTAGACACATATATAAATAATGAAAGACTGGTGGACACATATATAAATAACGAAAGATTGGTGGACACATATATAAATAATGAAAGACTGGAGGACACATATATAAATAATGAAAAACTGGTGGACACATATATAAATAATGAAAGACTGGTGGACACATAAGTAAATAATGAAAGACTGGTGGACACATATATAAATAATGAAAGATTGGTAGACACATATATAAATAACGAAAGATTGGTGGACACATATATAAATAATGAGAAACTGGTGGACACATATATAAATAACGAAAGACTGGTGGACACATATATAAATAACGAAAGATTGGTGGACACATATATAAATAACGAAAGACTGGTGGACACATATATAAATAATGAAAGACTAGTGGACACATATATAAATAATGAAAGACTGGTGGACACATATATAAATAACGAAAGACTGGTAGACACATATATAAATAATGAAAGACTGGTGGACACATATATAAATAACGAAAGATTGGTGGACACATATATAAATAATGAAAGACTGGTGGACACATATATAAATAATGAAAAACTGGTGGACACATATATAAATAATGAAAGACTGGTGGACACATAATTAAATAATGAAAGACTGGTGGACACATATATAAATAATGAAAGATTGGTAGACACATATATAAATAACGAAAGATTGGTGGACACATATATAAATAATGAAAAACTGGTGGACACATATATAAATAATGAAAGACTGGTGGACACATATATAAATAATGAAAGACTAGTGGACACATATATAAATAATGAAAGATTGGTAGACACACATATAAATAATGAAAGACTGGTGGACACATATATAAATAATGAAAGATTGGTAGACCCCTATATAAATAATGAAAAACTGGTAGACACATATATAAATAATGAAAAACTGGTAGACCCATATATAAACAATGAAAGATTGGTGGACCCATATATAAACAATGAAAGATTGGTGGACACATATATAAACAATTAAAGACTGGTAGACCCATATATAAACAATGAAAGATTGGTGGACAAATATATAAATAATGAAAGACTGGTGGACACATATATAAACAATGAAAGATTGGTAGACCCATATATAAATAATGAAAGATTGGTGGACACATATATAAATAATGAAAAACTGGTAGACCCATATATAAATAATGAAAGATTGGTGGACACATATATAAATAATGAAAAACTGGTAGACACATATATAAATAATAAAAATCTGGTGGACACATATATAAATAATGAAAAACTGGTAGACCCATATATAAGCAATGCAAGATTGGTGGACCCATATATAAACAATGAAAGATTGGTGGACACATATATAAACAATTAAAGACTGGTAGACCCATATATAAACAATGAAAGATTGGTGGACACATATATAAATAATGAAAAATTGGTGGACACATATATAAATAATGAAAGATTGGTGGACACATATATAAATAATGAAAAACTGGTAGACACATATATAAATAATTAAAGACTGGTACACCCATATATAAACAATGAAAGATTGGTGGACACATATATAAACAATTAAAGACTGGTAGACCCATATATAAACAATGAAAGATTGGTGGACACATATATAAATAATGAAAGACTGGTGGACACATATATAAACAATGAAAGATTGGTAGACCCATATATAAATAATGAAAGATTGGTAGACCCATATATAAATAATGAAAGATTGGTGGACACATATATAAACAATGAAAGATTGGTAGACCCATATATAAATAATGAAAGATTGGTAGACCCATATATAAATAATGAAAGATTGGTGGACACATATATAAATAATGAGAAACTGGTAGACACATATATAAATAATGAAAAACTGGTAGACACATATATAAACAATGAAAGATTGGTGGACACATATATAAATAATGAAAAACTGGTGGACACATATATAAACAATGAAAGATTGGTAGACACATATATAAATAATGAAAGATTGGTGGACACATATATAAATAATGAAAAACTGGTAGACACATATATAAATAATTAAAGACAGGTAGACCCATATATAAACAATGAAAGATTGGTGGACCCATATATAAACAATGAAAGATTGGTGGACCCATATATAAACAATGAAAGATTGGTGGACACATATATAAACAATTAAAGACTGGTAGACCCATATATAAACAATGAAAGATTGGTGGACACATATATAAATAATGAAAGACTGGTGGACACATATATAAATAATGAAAGACTGGTGGACACATATATAAACAATGAAAGATTGGTAGACCCATATATAAATAATGAAAGATTGATGGACACATATATAAATAATGAAAGACTGGTGGACACATATATAAATAATGAAAGCTTGGTAAACGCATATATAAATAATGAAAGATTGGTGGACACATATATAAATAATGAAAGACTGGTGGACACATATATAAATAACAAAAGATTGGTGGACACATATATAAATAATGAAAGACTGGTGGACACATATATAAATAATGAAAGATTGGTGGACACATATATAAATAATGAAAGATTGATGGACACATATATAAATAATGAAAGACTGGTGGACACATATATAAATAATGAAAGATTGGTGGACACATATATAAATAATGAAAGATTGGTGGACACATATATAAATAATGAAAGACTGGTGGACACATATATAAATAACAAAAGATTGGTGGACACATATATAAATAATGAAAGACTGGTGGACACATATATAAATAATGAAAGATTGGTGGACACATATATAAATAATGAAAGACTGGTGGACACATATATAAATAATGAAAGATTGGTGGACACATATATAAATAATGAAAGATTGGTGGACACATATATATAAATAATGAAAGATTGGTGGACATATATATAAATAATGAAAGACTGGTGGACACATATATAAATAACAAAGATTGGTGGACACATATATAAATAATGAAAGACTGGTGGACACATATATAAATAATGAAAGATTGGTGGACACATATATAAATAATGAAAGATTAGTGGACACACATATAAACAATGAAAGAATGGTAGACCCATATATAAATAATGAAAAACTGGTAGACACATATATAAATAATGAAAGACTGGTAGACACATATATAAACAATGAAAGATTGGTGGACACATATATAAACAATGAAAGATTGGTAGACACATATATAAATAATGAAAGATTGGTAGACCCATATATAAATAATGAAAAACTGGTAGACACATATATAAATAATGAAAGACTGGTAGACACATATATAAACAATGAAAGATTGGTGGACACATATATAAATAATGAAAGATTGGTGGATACATATATAAATAATGAAAAACTGGTAGACACATATGTAAACAATGAAAGATTGGTGGACACATATATAAATAATGAAAGACTGGTGGACACATATATAAATAATGAAAGATTGGTAGACCCATATATAAATAATGAAAAACTGGTAGACACATATGTAAACAATGAAAGACTGGTGGACACATATAAATAATGAAAGACTGGTAGACAGGTGTCAATATATATATATATATATAAATAGTGAAAGGAAGACACATATACAAATAAACGTGTTTCACATATTTAAATAATTAATATTTGTGTTCTTTGTTTTAAAGGTTACAACACTACAACATATTTCCTTCCCGCTGTTAATTTGGTTATTAGCAGTCAGTGCAGTAAGCTTCATTCTGAACATTGTACGACGACTAATATACATCTATATTTTGTTT
>NC_134833.1:163213379-163333231 GCF_004210375.1 Tachypleus tridentatus | reverse complement strand
GGTATTCTACCTTTATTTAGACACAATAAATGAGGTATTCTACCTTTATTTTGACACAATAAATGAGGTATTCTACTCTTTATTTAGACACAATAAATGCAGGGTATTCTATCTTTATTTAGACACAATAAATGAGGTATTCTACCTTTATTTAGACACAATAAATGAAGTATTCTACCTTTATTTAGACACAATAAATGAGGTATTCTATCTTTATTTAGACTACAATAAATGAGATATTCTATCTTTATTTAGACACAATAAATGAGGTATTCTACCGTTATTTCCCATCTCCTCCTCTGTTCTGTAATGTTTTTATTTTCCTATACATTCATGTCCCCTCTCTCACAGTGGCTCAGCGATAAGTCTGAAGGTTTCTAACTAAAACTGCGTTTCGATATACGTGGTGGAATTTTTCTTTTCGTTTCTTTTCCTTTCTATTCCGGAAGTAAGCTATTGTTTTTCTGTCAATTTCGGCCAGGTGGTTAAGACACTCGACTCGTAATCTGAGGGTTGCGGATTCGAATCCCTGTCATATCATATATGTTCGCCCTTTCAGCCGTGGGAGCGCGTTATAATGTGGCGGTTAATCCCACTACTCGTTGGTAAAGAGTAGTCCAAGAGTTGGCGATGGATGATGATGACTAGCTGCCTTCCCTCTAGTCTTACACTGCTTAATTAGGGACGGCTAGCGCGAATAGCACTCGTATAGCTTTGCGCAAACTTCAAAACCTATCTATTTCGGAAGTAAGTTCTTGTTTTATTCTGTCTATTCCGGAAGTAATGTCTTTTTTTTTTCCTGCCTACTTCGGAAGTAAACTGTTTTCCCCTTATCTTTTCAAGAAATAAGTTTGTTTCTTTTTATATATCGAAAATAAATCATTTTTTCTTCTATTCCTCAAGTGTTTGCGAAAAGTAAAATCTGTTCGTTATTTTCGTTCTATTGGAAATCGTTTCTACTGTTCCTGTAACATTGTTGGTACAGCGGGTGTTTCTCTTCCGTTTATATTGTGTCTGCACTTAAAACAACCATATAACTGAACTGTACAAGTATTTGACGTTAATCATGATAGACTGCGTTAAAAACACTTTTGTGAAATTTACTTAGGACATTAAAGTGAAGGAAACAGTTAATAAAATAGATAAACAGAAACTACAGATGGCGGTGTGGTCAATTCACTTCGGGACTGAACTGTTCTTGAGATATTAATGTGTGTGTTTTTTTCTTATATCAAAGCCACGTCAGGCTATCTACTGTGAGATATTAAGCAACAGCTTCATACAGGGTTAGATGTGTTGTTCTGAATTTCGCACAAAGCTACACGAAGGCTATCTGCCATAGCCGTCCCTAATTTAGCAGTGTAAGACTAGAGGGAAGGCAGCTAGTCATCACCACCCATCGCCAACTCTTGGGTTAATTCTTTACTAACGATGGATATTTATAGAAAATAAATTTATAAAAAATACATTATTCCATGGATATTTATAGAAAATAAATTTATAAAAAATACCTTATTCCATGGATATTTATAGAAAATAAATTTATAAAAATACATTATTCCATGGATATTTATAGAAAATAAGAAACGATTAGTCCCCATCTTCCCAGCGGTATGTTCGTTCTATTTAATTTGTTCATTTCGGATTTCATATCAGCAGTACAAAAAAAGAAACCGTCTTAGGCCATTTTAGTGTACCATAAGTCGCAGGTTTTGTTCCTTTAATTTTTGCATATGACAATCTTTCATAGGATATATATACTGGAACATCAGGGACCAGTAGAGTCACGTGGTTAGGGCGCTCAACTCGTAATCTAAGGGTTGTGGGTTCGAATCCCCATCGTACCAAACATGCTTGCCCTTTCAGCAGCGAAGACGTTAAGTTGTTTTGGTCAATCCCACTATTCGTTGGTAAAAGAGTAGCCCAAGAGTTGGCGTTGAGTGGTGATGACTAGCTGCCTTCCCTCTAGTCTTACACTGCTAAATTAGGGACGGCTAGCGCAGATAGCCCTCGAGTAGCTTTGTGCGAAATTCCAAAAACAAACAAACAAACTTTACTTGATTAATGCAAAAAAGCCACGATTTCATATTTAGGCTATTGAACTATTTTGCTATCTTGATGTAATAAAATATAAAAGGTACCTTTTAAGTCTAACTAATAGAAATTACTTTTATGTCAAACAACGAGGCCAGTGTTCATAACAAAACATATGGCAACCATCAGAATTACGAACAAGACATCAAATCAAAGCATACTAATCACTCATAAAATAGGTAATAAAAACTTGTCGGCTGTGATGAGCTTAGAAGAAGTCAACGAATCCCCTTAATTAGCGAACTTGCTTCGGGGCCTTGTTACTCATAAGAAGTTTGTCTGTCATAGTTTTATGACGTTATGTTCATCGTGAAATAGAGTGATTGTTGAGAGAAGAAATGTACTGGTTGTAATTAAAATGATGTACCACTTCCTGCCCTTTTGTGAATACACGACGCAAAATGTCATTATAAAAAAATAACTTCTTTCTATTATGCGCCATTTTAGTACTAAGTTCTTTGCTGTCCTTTTGTTCTGAGACACTTAATATATTGCAGTGAACAGAACTCACACTAATTTATTACGAAAGCAAATCACTTGATACGCAAGCGTTACAAACACAATTCATTATCACTGTACTATTCTGTTACTGTCATAATGAAGTTTTTATTCAAAATCTCTATCCTCACATCGAAATCTTTGACCAGACGAAGTAGGCCTAAACCGCCTGCCACGGTTTTCTGATTTACGGTTTCAAAACGGTAAATTTGGGTGGTATAAATCAAAACTTCATAATAAAACACCTATAATAATGACCTAATGACTTCTTTCGTAGACTCGACGGCAGGCATTACATCTTTATTATACTCGACCACTCTCATTCAGTGTTGACGTTACCCTCTCGCAGTTTGTACACTATAGGCCACAAACAGACATACACACATATACCTCGAAAGCCCAGAAAAGCGGTGCAGATAGCCAAGTTGCTCTGCACTATAAAACAATAAACCAACCAACCAACCAAAAAAAGCACAATAATGTTCTTTGATATCACTGAAGAAACACAATAATGTGGTATGGAATCACTAAAGAAACACAAGAATGTGGTTTGGTAACACTAAAGAAACACAATAATGTGGTTTGGAATCACTAAAGAAACACAAGAATGTGGTTTGGTAACACTAAAGAAACACAATAATGTGGTTTGGTATCACTAAAGAAACACAATAATGTGGTTTGGTATCACTAAAGAAACCAATAATGTGGTTTGGTGTCACTAGAGAAACACAATAATGTGGTGTGGTATCAATAAGAAACCAATAATGTGGTTTGGTATCACTAGAGAAACACAATAATGTGGTTTGGTATCATTAAGAAACACAATAATGTGGTTTGGTATCACTAAAGAAACCAATAATATGGTTTGGTATCACTAGAGAAACACAATAATGTGGTTTTGTATCATTAAGAAACACAATAATGTGGTTTGGTATCACTAAAGAAACCAATAATATGGTTTGGTATCACTAAAGAAACACAAGAATGTTGTTTGGTATCACTACAGAAACACAATAATGTGGTTTGGTAACACTAAAGAAACACAATAATGTGGTTTGGTAACACTAAAAAAACACAATAATGTGGTTTGGTAACACTAAAGAAACACAATAATGTGGTTTGGTATCACTAAAGAAACACAATAATGTGGTTTGGTATCACTAAAAACACAATAATGTGGTTTGGTATCACTAAAGAAACACAATAATGTGGTTTGGTATCATTAAGAAACACAATAATGTGGTTTGGTATCACTAGAGAAACACGATAATGTTGTTTGGTATCATTAAGAAACACAATAATGTTGTTTAGTATCATTAAAAAACACAATAATGTGGTTTGGTATCACTAGAGAAACACAATAATGTGGTTTGGTATCATTAAGAAACACAATAATGTGGTTTGGTATCACTAGAGAAACACAATAATGTGGTTTGGTATCACTAAAGAAACACAATAATGTGGTTTGGTATCACTAGAGAAACACAATAATGTGGTTTGATATCACTAAAGAAACACAATAATGTGGTTTGGTATCACTAAAGAAACACAATAATGTGGTTTGATATCACTAAAGAAACCAATAATGTGGTTTGGTATCACTAAAGAAACACAACAATGTGGTTTGATGCCACTAAAGAAACATAATAATGTGGTTTGGTATCACTAGAGAAACACAATAATGTGGTTTGGTATCACTAGAGAAACACAATAATGTGGTTTGATATCACTAAAGAAACACAATAATGTGGTTTGATACCACTAAAGAAACACAAGAATGTTGTTTGGTATCACTACAGAAACACAATAATGTGGTTTGGTAACACTAAAGAAACACAATAATGTGGTTTGGTATCATTAAGAAACACAATAATGTGGTTTGGTATCACTAGAGAAACACGATAATGTGGTTTGGTATCACTAGAGAAACACAATAATGTGGTTTGGTATCATTAAGAAACACAATAATGTGGTGTGGTATCAATAAGAAACCAATAATGTGGTTTGGTATCACTAGAGAAACACGATAATGTGGTTTGGTATCATTAAGAAACACAATAATGTGGTTTGGTATCATTAAAAAACACAATAATGTGGTGTGGTATCACTAAAGAAACCAATAATGTGGTGTGGTATCACTAAAAAACACAATAATGTGGTTTGGTATCACTAGAGAAACAAAATAATGTGGTTTGGTATCACTAGAGAAACACAATAATGTGGTTTGATATCACTAAAGAAACCAATAATGTGGTTTGGTATCACTAGAGAAACACAATAATGTGGTTTGGTATCACTAAAGAAACACAATAATGTGGTTTGGTATCACTAAAGAAACACAATAATGTGGTTTGGTATCACTAGAGAAACACAATAATGTGGTTTGATATCACTAAAGAAACACAATAATGTGGTTTGGTATCACTAAAGAAACACAATAATGTGGTTTGATATCACTAAAGAAACCAATAATGTGGTTTGGTATCACTAAAGAGAAACACAATAATGTGGGTTGGTATCACTAAAGAAACACAATAATGTGGTTTGGTATCACTAGAGAAACACAATAATGTGGTTTGGTATCACTAGAGAAACACAATAATGTGGTTTGATATCACTAAAGAAACACAATAATGTGGTTTGATACCACTAAAGAAACACAATAATGTGGTTTGGTATCACTAAAAAACAAAATAATGTGGTTTGGTATCACTAAAGAAACACAAGAATGTGGTTTGGTATCATTAAGAAACACAATAATGTGGTTTGGTATCACTAGAGAAACACGATAATGTGGTTTGGTATCACTAGAGAAACACAATAATGTGGTTTGGTATCATTAAGAAACACAATAATGTGGTGTGGTATCAATAAGAAACCAATAATGTGGTTTGGTATCACTAGAGAAACACAATAATGTGGTTTGGTATCATTAAGAAACACAATAATGTGGTTTGGTATCACTAAAGAAACCAATAATATGGTTTGGTATCACTAGAGAAACACAATAATGTGGTTTGTTATCATTAAGAAACACAATAATGTGGTTTGGTATCACTAAAGAAACCAATAATATGGTTTGGTATAATTAAAAAACACAATAATGTGGTTTGGTATCACTAGAGAAACACAATAATGTGGTTTGGTATCACTAAAGAAACACAACAATGTGGTTTGATACCACTAAAGAAACACAATAATGTGGTTTGATACCACTAAAGAAACACAACAATGTGGTTTGGTATCACTAAAGAAACACAATAATGTGGTTTGGTATCACTAAAGAAACACAATAGTGTGGTTTGGTATCACTAAAGAAATACAATAATGTGGTTTGGTATCACTAAAGAAACACAATAATGTGGTTTGGTATCACTATCTATGCTAGCCGTCCCTAATTTAGCGGTGTAAGACTATACGAAAAGCAGCTGGTCATCACTACCCATCGCCAACTCTTGGGCTACTCTTTTACCAAGGAATAGTGGGATTGATCGTTACATTATAACTCCCCCACGGCTGAAAGAGCGAGCGTGTTTGGTGCGACGGGGATTCGAACCCGCGGCCCTCAGATTACGGGTCGAACGCTTTAACCCACCTGGCCATGTAGGGCCTGTATAAACATGGTTGATGAAGTAGGAAGAGAACTTTCTATAACAAAGAATATTAATAAAACACATGTTAAATTGATTTGTACGAATCCAGCAACACGTCTTTCTTCGCCCACCCATTTATTACAACCTAAAACAACATTTACTATAAAATCTAATGGTCCTATTTGGTCTACCCATATTCCTTACCTCTTCTGTTGCGCCAACTGTGACTACAGAAGTTTCTCTATGGCCACCATACTACAACATGAATTTTCATATCTAAATACTTAGATCAATAATATCTCCCTTTGGAGAAACCAGTGGACGTTTATGGAAAGGTGCACACAGCTCAGTGTGCCTGATAACTGTCTGGATTAATTGTTAAACATCAAGCTATTCATCTTACTACCTATATAAATGGATCAACCTTATCAATACTGACCTTCCAGATGTGAGTTATGACAACCATCACACATTAGTAGCTTGCTGTTTTATGTAACAGGTTCAAAGTGGCACACGAGTAGGTGGTATTGAAAGCAGAGACCCTGTGCAGGATACAGGTGAGATATTTCAGATGAACTGGTGTAAGATTTGTGCAATGATATTACTCACGTGCTCCTCGTGAAGTGATGGATTTGTTGGCACAAGGATATACAAATTAGGCTAAAACAAAGTAGGTTTAAGTAAGCTCTTTAGTTAACATGGAAATCGAATCCAGAGGCACCATTTAGAAGTTACGGGATCACAGATCCAGTAGTAGTGATACCTGTTTTGAATTTCGCGCAAAACTGCACGAGAGCTATCTCTGCTAGCCGTCCCTAATTTAGCAGTGTAAGACTAGAGGGTATTGGGTACTCTTTTACCAATGAATATTGGGATGGATCGTAATATTATAACGCCCCACGGGTGAAAGGGCGAGCATGTTTGGTGTGACGGGGATTCGAACCCGCGGCCCTCGGATTACGAGTCAAGCGCCTTCGCCACCTGGCCATGTCGGGCCAGTAATGACACATCAACTCCTGTTCATGCTGATGTTGTCCAAAATAACTTAAACGATTAGTTAGACAACTAGTTATACAGGATGACAGTAGCCTTACGACTTCCATCCACAAATTATTCTAATGTTGAACAAATTCTATTGTATCTTGCAGGGTGTCAGAAATAAACATTATAGCTATCTTATTTGAAATATTCGTATTTGGAAAAGGACAGTTTATAGATTCGAAGTGGAACATGACCTTATTTTGAAAACGTTAGAATTGAATTTTCGATTGGCACCTAAATCCAGAAATTGTGTTTTTGTTTTCTTTATGAGTGAAGTCCATTAGATAAATTTGTGAATTTATAATGTGAAGAAAAAACTAAAAAGCCAATATAAGAAAATCTTCTATATATATCTACAAGCGGAACTGACGTAGAAAACTAATAATGTCTTTCTTGATAAGGTTTGTAAGCTGTGAAAAGTACAGTCTAAATAAAAGCCTACATAAATACATGCAACAGACACTGTCTTTTATTCTTATTCATTTACTGAATAATAACAGAAAGTAAAATAGTTCTTGGCTTCTTTCTCAATTTGCCGAGAAAGCCACGAAACATGGCCGCCATTTCAGCCGTGGAGGTGTTATAACGTTACGACCAATCACACTATTCGTTGGTAAAGAGTAGCCCAACACTTGGCAGTGAATGGCGTTGACTAGCTATCTTTACTCAATGTTAAATAAGGTATGGCCAGCGCAGATAAGCCTCAGTTAGCTTTGTGCGATACTCCAAAGAAACCCAATTGAGATTGGTTGTTATTTTTTCTCGGTGTTCCGAAACGAACAAGAAACTGGTTCCTGGTTCTTATTTGACCAGAAAGTAAACAAGAAAGCAACGAACTCTATTTCTCTGTTCTTCATAATTTACTAAAAAAAAAACACGTCACATTGCCTCTGGATTTTGATTTGTCAGAACACCACGAAACTTACTCTATCTCTTAATTATTCATAATCTAAGGTATATAAAAGCCATTTACGTCACTTCATCCTCGATTTATCGAAAGAAGAGGAGTCATAAAAGCCAAAATGCATTTATCCAGGTTACTGTCTGCACCCTATAATTTTATCAGATCATCCCTAAAGTAGTGTCCGATTTTAGGTTCAGAAAAAGAGAAAGGATTTCAAACGCTTTTAATTATTATTTAATCAATAATTATTAATTACTTCCTGACAAGAATTTACAAGCTTCTGAATGTCACTTCTATAAAATTCTTGAGGTTTGGAGGATAAGAATATAGAGAGGGTACTTTTGACATCTTCATGTGTTCCAAGCTCTTTTTTATCAAGATAGTTCTGCAAACTTTGGAATACATGATAATCAGATGGGGGAAGGTCTGGAGAATAAGAAGGATGTGGAAGTTTTCCCAGTCTAGCTCTTCAGTCTTTACAGATGTGATTCTTGCTGTATGAGGCCGTGCATTATCCTGGTATAACACAACACCTTTATGACTGATCAAAGCAGGCATCTTTTCTTTTGTACAACATTCAAGCACTCTAACTGTTGACAATAAAGTCTGATGTAATCTTTACATTGAGTGGGAGCAACTCAAGGTGGATCACACCAACAATATCCCACCAAACACTTTACAAGACTTTCCTAGGGTGAAGGTCCATTTTGGGCTGTGCTTTAGCCAGTTTACCTGCACTGAGCCATTGTACGGGGTTCTTAATATTTTTTATAAGATATCCATTTTTCATCTCTAGTCACTAATCTGTCCAAAAAGGTGAGTTACGTTCACGAGAGTACAGAGGAATACAAATGTCCACTCTTGCTCTGAGGTTGGCTTCTGTCAAATCATGTGGGACCTATTTTCCAAGTTTTGACACCTTCCCAAGCTGTTGCAGATGACAGTGAACTGTTGAATGGGTTGAATTAAGCTTCTGTGCTAGTTCTTCAACTGTTACAACATAATATTCATCAAGTGAAGCCAGCAGCAAGTCATCATTAAACTCAACAGGACGACCTGAACGTGACGCATCACTTAAGCTGTAGTCACCTGATCTGAACTTCTGAAACCACTTTCGACATTTTCTTTCACTGAGAGACTCCACACCATAAACACCTTGAATGTTTTGTGTAGTTTCTACTTCACTATTGTCTTTTTAAAAAAATCATAAAGTATTATATGCCTAATGCGCTCCTCAGACACATCCATCTTTATAAGGGTTTATTTGATTAATGATCTGAAAAAGTGGAGTTGGGTTAGTTTGTTTTATTTGTCTGAACATTTTTATACACGTCCTACTACATATTTTAGTCATTAAAGCATCCTACAGAGACAGAAATGATGATGCACTTCCTGTATTAAATTTTCGGACATTACTTATCGGATGACCTGATAGTAACGGAATGAAATGGAGCCGTGCAAGAGATGCTGTAAAACCTTATAAGTGTAGTGAGTGTTGGTATAATAAGCCTAAGGTAGCGATGTAGTGTGGGACTGCCTAGCCTAGTGCATAAAATTTATCGTGAAAGTAGAAATATCGAATCAATCTTAAAGTTAAATCGCTTCTGAATTAAGGCTATATTCTGTTATATCACCAACATATTTTTAAATAAAAACAAGCCTCTTTAATCAATGGAGACACTAAATTACGAAATCAACAAGTATTATTCTATTTTTAATACCAGCAATGAATGATCTTATAACACTAAAATGTTTTTATAATTTAAATAGACAATCAGCGTTTCGCTTTACAGTTTCTTCAGGAGAGTTCGCTAAAAACAAACCGAAACTGACGATACAAAGCTTCAAATGGTTTAAATAACAAATCATATTGGAATCCATAATGTATAGCGTGGTTTGACATATTAAGTAACAGATTTACTGCTATACATTTATTTTAATACCTTCATTTGTTTCAGTATAGTTTTGTATACATGTTATGTATATTGGTGGACGTGTATTGTGCAAGTCCTGCCTGTTCTCCATATTTGTAGAAGATTCTCGAGAGCAAGAATCAACATCTGTAGCCATGGATAACTATTGGCACAATTGATACATTTGCTAACTTGAGCCGAGCATTAGTCGTGTACTGATCAATTATAGCAATTCCTTTTTGTACCGATCTGTCGACTTGTATTATTCTGTTTCTTCTGAAACCAACATCCATAGTGACAGTCACTCGTGCCTTGTTTCTTACCAGTACTGTTTTAGTAAATAGCTCCAGATGCTTTATGTTGAGATTTCTATTGTTGCTTGTTGGTCACTGACTTGCATTCCTTTGTAATGTGTCCATTTTACAACAAACATGGCGCATCTTCTCCCTTCTGAGTATTAACTTCCTGTTATCTTTGGTAGACTCTTGCTTCGGGTAAGCCAAAAATAGCATCAAATATAACTAGATATTCTTTGACTTGCTAGCTATATCTCTTCCATGTGTTTCCATATACTGTTCTGCCAGCTTGATCATCTTGTCCACGTCTGTTAGTGCTCTTTCCTTTAGGAACAGTGACATGTCAATATAGCACATGCTCATGAACTGTTAATAGGTCTGTCATTTCCTCAAAACTATTTTCACACTTAGTCATGTCAGTGTACCCTCTAAAAGTATCTCTGTAGACGTGCCACAAACTGAAATATAGTTTCTCCAGTCTCAGGTTTGTCTTCTCTGAACTCTCAATGGAAAACCTTCACAGAGTTCATAGCATTTCGGCAAAGCCACTTTTAATTTTTCATAGTATATGGCATCTTCTGACATCATGCCTGTATTGTAGTTTTCCTGCAAGAAGTGGGTTAAGATAGACTTTCAAGTTACCTTTGTCCCTGTTCTTACTTTGGGAGCGAATCTTTCATATCTCTCCAGGAAAGCATCCATGTCATCTTTGTGTTCACCAAATGTGAGTAGTTTGGTTCGGCTGGTCGTTTTTCCATTGTCATTCTTGGGGTGTTCTTCCTTTTGGTTGACTGATTTTGCAATTTCAATTTGTGCTCTTATTTCCTCTTGTTCTAATCTCTCGTTTGTTCTCTTCTCTCTCAAGTTGTGCTCTTTTTCCTCTAGTTCCAATCTCTCGTTTGTTCTCTTCTCTATCAATTTGTGTTCATTTTCCTCTAGTTCCAATCTCTCGTTTGTTCTCTTCTCTATCAATTTGTGTTCATTTTCCTCTAGTTCCAATCTCTCGTTTCTTCTCTTCTCTCTCAATTTGTGTTCATTTTCCTCTAGTTCCAATCTCTCGTTTGTTCTCTTCTCTCTCAAGTTGTGCTCTTTTTCCTCTAGTTCCAATCTCTCGTTTGTTCTCTTCTCTATCAATTTGTGTTCATTTTCCTCTAGTTCCAATCTCTCGTTTGTTCTCTTCTCTATCAATTTGTGTTCATTTTCCTCTAGTTCCAATCTCTCGTTTCTTCTCTTCTCTATCAATTTGTGCTCTTTTCTTCCTCTAGTTCATTTTCCTCTCTGGTTTGTACACTTCTCTCTCAAGTTGTGCTCTTTTTCCTCTAGTTCCAATCTCTGGTTTGTACACTTCTCTCTCAAGTTGTGCTCTTTTTTCCTCTAGTTCCAATCTCTGTTTGTACAGTTGTGCTTTTTTCCTCTAGTTCCAAGTTTCTTCTCTTCTCTATCAATTTGTGCTCTTTTTCCTCTAGTTCCAATCTCTGGTTTGTACACTTCTCTCTCAAGTTGTGCTCTTTTTCCTCTAGTTCCAATCTCTCGTTTGTACACTTCTCTCTCAAGTTGTGCTCTTTTTCCTCTAGTTCCAATCTCTGGTTTGTACACTTCTCTCTCAAGTTGTGCTCTTTTTCCTCTAGTTCCAATCTCTGGTTTGTACACTTCTCTCTCAATTTGTGCTCTTTTTCCTCTAGTTCCAATCTCTGGTTTGTACACTTCTCTCTCAATTTGTGCTCTTTTTCCTCTAGTTCCAATCTCTGGTTTGTACACTTCTCTCTCAATTTGTGCTCTTTTTCCTCTAGTTCCAATCTCTGGTTTGTACACTTCTCTCTCAAGTTGTGCTCTTTTTCCTCTAGTTCCTCTCTCTCATTTGTTCTCTTCTCTCTCAATTTGTGCCTTTACTCCCTCTCTCTCTGCCCCTCCCCTACTGTTCCAATCGGTAGTTGTGAATTCACTCTCACTAGGAACCGGGTAGTGATAATCGTGGTTTGGCACTTCTCAGATCAACCGCCTATCTAGTTCCAATCTCTGTGGCTTTGGGCTTAATTCCAAAACAATTTGTTCATTATCTCTAGTTCCATCTCTTTGTTTTCTTTCTATCTGTTCTTTGTTCATTCTTCTCTAGTTCCATCCTCGTTTCTTCTCTCACGGTCCTTGTTTCCTTTCTTTTCCTCTTGGTTTCTTCCTCACCGTCCTTGTTTCCTCTTCTCTCTCTCACCCTCTTCTTCTTCCTCACAGGTCCTAGTTGTTCCTTTCTTCTCTCTCCTTTTCATTTTCCTCAGTTCCTTGTTCCTTTCTTCTCTCTCTCTTTTCTTCCTCATAGTCCTTGTTCCTTCTCTTTCTCTCTCCTTTTCTTCCTCACAGTCCTTGTTCTCTTCTTTCTTCTCTCCACTCCCTTCTTCTGTTCCTCCCTACTGGCACAGCCTTTCTTGATTCACACCACTCTGGTTTTGATAATCTGGTTGGCAGAGCACTAGCTGCCTATCGTAGCTTTTGTCCTTATTTCCAGTCTTTCTTCTCTCTCCTTTTCTTCCTCACAGTCCTTGTTCCTTTCTTCTCTCTCCTTTTCTTCCTCACAGTCCTTGTTCCTTTCTTCTCTCTCCTTTTCTTCCTCACAGTTCTTGTTCCTTTCTTCCCTCTCCTTTTCATCCTCACAGTCCTTGTTCCTTTCTTCTCTGTCTTCGCTCTTCTCTACTTCTTCATATTGTTTGACAAACTCTTGTAGTTTTCCGTCTTTTAACCCAAGGCGTTTTCCTCTTTCCACCCAGTTATCAAAATGACCTGACGTCATAACATAACGTAATTGTAATCTCTATACTATACTACAGTTGTACGTATATAGGCTACTTATTTCCGCTGTCATTTACGTTTCCTTCTATCGCCATTAACTGCTCTACAAACCTAACTGTGGCTCGCCAATTGTCAAGAACTTACTTTTTCTTATATTATATATAATCAGTATTTGTACTGGTATGAGTTGAGCTAATAATTCTTTTACAGTAGGTGTCTGTAACTTGTTGGCGATAATTTCAACAATAAACGGACAGCACGAACTCTATTTTTGTTAAAACAATACATGAAAAACAAGGTAAATTTCTTTACACTATACATATTATTGTTGTATCATAACACTACACAGTTCTCTTCCTTTTGTTAATATTACACAGGCCCAGCATTGCCAAGTGGTTAGGGCGCTCGACTCGTAATCTTAGGGTCGCGGGTTGGAATCCACATCATACTAAGCATGCTCGCCCTATCAGCCTTTGGCGTTATAATGTGACGGTCAATCCCATTATTCGTTGATAAAAAAATGGCCCAATAGTTGGCGGTGGGTGGTGATGACTAGCTACCTTCCCTCTAGTCTTACATTGCTAAATTATGGACGGCTAGCGCAGATATCCCTCGAGTAGCTTTGCGCGAAATTCAAAACAAATTAATATTTCACTATTTTTCTTAAACACTATAGCAGTATATGATTCACTTATTCCTTTTGTCATTTTTTTCTTTATGTTATTTACAACAGTATCGACGCCTCGTGAATTACCGTCCTGAACATTTAAACATTTTCCACTTTTTTGTATTTAGGCCTACTTTTACTAAACGTCTTATCTCTGTAAAAGTTCACACAGGCATGTTCAATTACTTTAGAACACCCCTTGACGAGGCAAACTATTCTCTTAAAATGTTAGATAATTTTTAATCTCACTTTAACATATCTAACCTCAGGCTATTCACTTCTTCGACAACAAACTTTACGTCTTCTAACTTCTCTCTAACTGAAACTCTTTCACTCGGTTTTACTTTTGGCTCTGTTACCTGTCTCTGGTCTATCATATGGTCGCTGTTTTTATGCCTCTTACTGAGGCGTTCTAGAAATCAAAGTAGCCTCGATAAACTGCTTTAAACTGTTTTATTATATATAAAAACACACACCAAAAAATCATGCAATATTATCTCACAAAGTAAGCTAATTGATACTATCTACACTAAACCGAAGTTCATATCTGACACAAACAAAAGATTTTGCTCTGTAGCCAAAATGCTGGCTACAATTCTTGAACACGTAACACAAAAAACACATGCGATATATATATATACACTGCTGACCAAAATCTTAAGGCCAATAAACATAAAGAAAAAATATACATTTTGCGTTGTTAGACTCAAACACTTATTTGAGTAGAGCTTCGAAAGATGAAAATAAGAAAAGGGAAAATAAAAAACTTTTTTAGCATTTAATAGAAAAAATGTGAACACTATGAAATTAGCCTAAATACGAGCTGGTTAAAAGTTTAAGACCTAAAAGAAGTCCTAAACAGGGTAGGAAATGCCCAACAAGAGGTTTCAGTAGTTGCACGGCCGTCATTGCGAATAACTTCAAACATTAACTTTGGCATGGTCGTTATAAGCGTTTGCAGAAGGCTGGCTGAAATGTTATTCCAAGTGGTGAAGATGGCTTCACGAAGATCATGCACTGTTTGGAATTGACGTCAATTTCTATAGACTTCCCTTGCTATCCACCCTCAAACATTTTCAATCGGGTTCAGTTCGGGCGAACAACCTGGATGGTCCAAAAGAATCACGTTATTCGCCATGAAAAAGTCCTTTGTCCTGCTGACAGATCCAGTCATTTTCACACAAGCGAGGGTCTTCAGTTAATAAGGATGCTCTCACCAACATGCCAATGTAGCCAGCTGCTGTTTGACGCCCCTGTATAACCTGGAGCTCCATTGTTCCATGGAAGGAGAAAGCACCCCAGATCATGATGTAACCTTCTCCACTGTGTCGTGTAGAAAATGTCTCCGGTGGGATATTCTTATCATTCCAGTAACGTGGGAAGCCATCTGGACCATCCAGGTTAAATTTTTTCTCATCAGAAAACAACTCCTTCGTCCACTTTTCTACGTCCCATGTTTGGTGCTTTTCAGCAAAGTTTAACCGAGCTGTTTCGTGATGTGGAAGGAGGCGTGGCTTTTGAAGACGTTTACGGTTTTTAAAGCCTTTCTCTCGAAGATGCCGTCTTATTGTTCTTGACCTGCATTATGCGTCCGTAAGGGCCTTAATGTGGTTCGACTATCGGCTGGTGTCTTGCCGGACAACCCGTCGAATACTCCTGCTCAACGGCGGTGAAACATTCTTCGGCCGACCACTTGAAATTCTCCTTCCGTGTCCCTCAGAGTCTTTTAAGAAATTTACAACAACAGTTTTACTACACCCAATCTCACCAGCGATGGCACGTTGAGAGAGACTTTGCTTTTGCAGCTTGACAGTTCTCCCACGTTCAAACTCTGTCAACGTTTTAGCCTTTGCCATGTTTTTACCCAATGTAACACAGGAGATGTCAGTGGGAGATGTTGACAACGTTAATACTTGAACACAAATGACTGAATTTCGTTACGTGTTTACCGATTAACGTTTCGTTTCAGTGTGGTCTTAAACTTTTGACCAACTAGAATTTAGGCTAATTTCATCGTGTTCACATTTTCCCTATTAAAAAGTTTTTTATTTTTATTTCCCTTTTCTTATTTTCATCTTTCGAAGCTCTACTCAAATAAGTGGTTGAGTCTAACAACGCAAATTGCATATTTTTTCTTTATATTCATTGGCCTTAAGATTTTGGCTAGCAGTGTATGTACATATTCTATGATTACGGATCACGAACCATGAACTTTTAAATCTGCAGTCCTGCACACTGTTCAATGGGCAACTTTCCACCCAGTTGAAGTTGGAACACTAGAAATAATGTTACAAACAGTTAAAAGATGGCCCTTCCAGCCATGAGAACGTTATATTGTTATTATCAATCACATTATTCTTTGGTAAGAAAGTAGCCCAACTGTTCATAGTGGGTGGTAATAACTAACTGCCTTCCCTCTAATTTTTCACTGCTAAATTAGGGACGGCTACTGCAGATAGTCCTCGTGTATCTTTGCGCGAAATTCATAACAGTCCAGTTTAAAGACGTATAGGTACTTACTTCAAAGTAAAATGAACCGAAAGAAACCGCTTAGATTTATAAAGAAGCTCCTTTTTTCTCTTAAATTACATGTTCGTGTCCCATAACACGTTCGATTTTAATTATTTCCAAGTCGTTTTACTTATAGAGTTTTTTTTCAGACGGTTTAAATGTGTGTTTGTAGTATCTGGCTATATACAATCGAAGGGAATGAACTCCTGATATAATACTATAGATTCCGCTATCCCAGCAGAATAACAGCGTTAGGTTATTCCGAAAGAAACTAGATTGTGAAATGTTGCCGTCACAATCACCTGGATTCACGTGAGAACACAAAGGTTTTGTTGATTTCGCGCCCTCCGAGATTCTGAGAAGTACCTCTGGTATTGATGGATCATGCTCCTTTGCAAAGTTACCAAACGAACCACTTTATGCGTATAGATGTTCATAATTTTCAACTGATGCGCTAGAAGGAAAGTCAAGTAATCAACCCCACTTTTAGCCAACTCTTGGGTTACTCTTGTCTGATAGTTTGTTTCTGAAACCTACACGAGGGCTATCTGCGCTAATCGTCCCTAATTTAGCAGTGTAAGACGAGAGAGAAGGCAGCTGGTCATCACCACTCACCTCCAACTCTTGGGGTACTCTTTTACCAACGAATAGTTGAATTGACCGTCACATTATGACGTCCCCACGGCTGAAAGGACGAGCATGTTTGGTGTGACGGAGATTCGAATCCCCAACCTGCTGATTGCGAGTCGAACGCCTTAATATACCCGGCCATATCGAAACTCTGTTTCTAGCGTTGTAAGTCCACAGACATACCGCTGTGCCACTGGGAGGCAGTTTTTAAATATGATACCCAAGTCGAGGATATCCTGTTTAGAAATGCAAATCCTTTTTGTTTGAAATATAACTGACCGGTTCTGTTTCCTCAAATTAATGCAGGTAAAACAATAGCCCTTTTGTTTTTCAAACACTGTCAAGAAAGAAAAACACAAATGAAGTACTTCATATTTCGTCTCATGAGTTTCCTACTTGAAACCGCTAGGAGGCTTCGCGCGAATTAAAATCACGTGGAGACGTGTATAACAGATATGTATATTTTTACCCACTTATTTAGGTTTTTTGATATTGTTTTTTTATCAACAGTTTATTGTCTGTACAACGAATAGAAATCTAATTCGTCACGAACCGTCTGTAAACTCCGGCCTGTTTTTTTTTTTTCTTGTGGTAGAGAATCTACACACGTATATTAACTTCCAGTCAGTGTTCGAGAATCTAGTTAAAACAGTTTACAACATCAACTTACAACTTCCTTAGGCAATTAATAAAGATCTAACAAGTCATACGAGCGCCTACGGTGCCTAAGGATGCTCACTGGTTCATTATCTCAATCTTTCTCAATGGAATATTGTTTAGAACAAAGCTGTATTATGAATAACAGAAATTATGAGGCCCAGTTGCAGGAAGACTCACCCATCTCAGAAACTATTAGCGTGTTGTAATTTATGGTAGGTTGTGACACTTGTTGTTACCTGTCTGCTACAAATTGCAACGTAAAACAAGGGCTAATCATAAGGTTTAGTCATGACTTTTGTGGACATTATTTGGCCATGGATGGCGAGGGAACAGTGCTCACTGGTATCACACACAATCGTCCGGTTGGAATAATAAAAAGTCAATCACACTGGAAAACATTTGGAGTAAAAAGGGTTAGCGATATTTAGCCTTCAGATGGGAAAAATATATATTTCAAAAGTGGAAAACTTTTGTTCTTTAATTCGTGTAATTATTTGATACGCTTTCCGGGCAGAATCTAAAAGCCAGATGTTCTGGCGCTCGAAATGATAAAAGAAAGAAAGAAAAAAATACGTGCTCACGTATTGAGCAGGAGGAAATGGTGCGAAGTTCTAACAATAGTTTCTTGTTCTTTCTTTCTGAAAGCAGAACACTTTTTAATGACATCTGCTTGTCAGTACTGCGTCGTTAACCGGGATAATAGCCTTGTATCCAGCTTCAATACAATTTCAGCAATTCCTCAAAACAGAACTCGATTACCAGAAAATTGAATATTTGACGGATTTTACAGGTTTTGCTCTTTGTCAAGAGAAGTGTGGAATGCGTAATTATGTAACCGCCTCATGGTTTCAAGGAACATTAAAAACACATTTGTCAGATCAAACCTCCTGGCAATGAGAAAACTGACGTCTTAAATTGATCGTAATAGAAATCAAACTCTTCACGTGAAGCGCCGCTGTTGTTAGAAATTTGAACTACGTACTATTCAGGTATAATCAGAATGTTTTATTTATTATTAATATTGAAATCATAGGAAGCATTATATGTATTTTATATATATATATATATATATATCCTTATTATTTTTCAGTAATACAAAGTATATTATCTAGCCCCATGAAGGCTGGGAAGTAGTTATAAAGGCTTACAACACTAAAATCTGGCTTTTGATACCCGTGAGGTACGCAGCACATTTAGTTTGTTGTATGGTTTTGCGCTTAATAACAAACAAGCATTAATATATTTATCTGTCAGTTTATTTTAGCTTTGGATAAAGTAAACCTAACTCTTCAAATCTGTTGATGTAATTAATTTTAAATAGTTCAACACAGTGATCAAAACAGAATCCGTTTTCAGACTCCAGAAACTTGTACAAAATTAAGACGTCCCAACACAGCAGGAACAGGTGAGGGAGAGGTTAAAAACAAAGGTTTTCTCGTAAGGTGTCTCCACCTAACGTTTTTAATACAGGAATTTTCAACCTCATGCACAACATGACTAAACAATACTCAAAATCTAATTCAAGAAGAACGGAGGGCAAACAGTCAGCAGCACCTCTTTTATTACACTATGTTTTAAGTGTATTCAACAATATACCGTGACATATCAAGCTTTGGACCTTTCGACTCGCAAAACATGGACAATGTAAATTGCACATGAAGCTGTTCCGCTTCAAAATTCATGGCCCGGTGGTCAGGGTGCTCTAATCGTAATCTGGAGGTCGCGGGTTCGAATCCCCTTCACACCAAATATGCTCATCCTTTCAGGCAAAACAACGTTATACTGTGACATTGATAAAAAAAAGTAGCCCAAGATTTGGCGGTGGGTGGGGATGACTCACTGCTTCCTGTCTAGTCTCATGTTGCTAAATTAGGGACGGCTAGCGCAGATAGCCCTCGTGTAGCTTTGCGCGAAATTAAAAACAGACGGCCCAGCATGGCCAAGTGGTTAGGACGTTCGACTCGTAATCTTAGGGTCGCGGGTTCGAATCCACGACATACTAAGCATGCTCGCCCTTTCAGCCGTGGGGCGTTATAATGTGACGGTGAATCCCATTATTCGTTGGTAAAAGAATGGCCCAATAGTTGGCGGTGGGTGGTGATGACTGGTTGCCTTTCCCTAGTCTTACACTAGTAAATTAGGGACGACTGGCGCATTTAGCCCTCGTGCAGCTTTGCGCGAAATTCAAAGCAAAAAAACTTTCACCACTAAATTAGGTACGGCTAACGCAGATAGCCCTCGTGTAGCTTTGCATGAGCTTCCCAACCAACCAAACCAAATCTATAGAAAATAAATAGCCTTGCAGGGGTAACCACCAACCTGACTTTCTTTCAGTACTAATAACACTAGAAATAAGAACCACTTTTAATGTTAGCGATGGATTTCGTTCGGGAAATTCGAAAATAAAAGTTTTCACTTATATCTATATACAAACTGCGTTGTAATAGTGTTGGTGTCACTGACCTTTATATCTAACAGTATAATTATGTCACGGGTAGTCTAATACGTAGGTTGTTTACATGGGAGCACAGCAAACCTTAAATTCTAGCGTCATCTCTTTTAAATAGAAATTCAATCTCATGAGCTTGGTGTTGGATATTTTTACTTTGAATTGGGATATTCAGTTAGTCCGACAAGCAAACTGTTACTGTTAAAACTACTATTTTAAAAGATAAGTGTGTTTCTACAGTGGCTCAATGGTATTCCCGAAATTATAATGTTAAAATCCTTGTCTCAGTTCCCGTGGCGAGTAATGTACAAATAGTCCATTGACTAGTTATTAGGCATAACTATTATACCCATAATATCTTTAATTAATGTTATATCTATGTATTTAAGATGGATGATATAGTGACGATTTATTCTGATTAAAATCACCAATATCAAACTGATAATAATATAATGTTGGATGAATACTTCTGTTGTTGATTCTTGCATTTCACGCAAAGCTACACGAGGGCTATCTGCGCTAGCCGTCCCTAATTTAGCAGTGTAAGACTAGAGGGGAGGCAGCTAGCCAACACCACCAACTTTTGGGCTACTCTTTTACCAACTAATAGTGGGATTGACCGTCACATTATAAAGCCTCCACGGCCGATAGGGCGAGCATGTTTGGTGCGACGGGGATTCGAACCCGCGACCCTCAGATTACATGTCGAATTACTTCTGTTGAAGTAACTGAACTATTTACCTAATACAATAAGTTATTTAATAATCATAACATATACATTTACGTAGCATACCAGGAGAGAGAAAAATAGGCTTAATAAAGTTATTTTTACTTAGAATTCTGTACAATGTTTTTGTTTTCTATAACAAATCTTCGGCATTCTTGAATTTAGTTGTTTTTTTTAAATAATTATGATTCTATCTTGTTCATATATATATATATTCCTAATTTTAAATTGTGGAATATTTTAGTTTTTATGTACGTCTCGCATTAATAAGTGTAAGTGGTACTTTTGACTAAAATAACAATAATAAAATTTAGTACCTCAATTTCGAATAATCTGTTACGAGTACAAACACCAATAACACTATGTAACACAATAGTGCAAACACCAATAACACTATGTAACACAATAGTACAAACACTAATAACACCGTGTAACACAATAGTACAAACACTAATAACACTATGTAACACAATAGTACAAACACTAATAACACTATGTAACACAAATTTTACTTTTTCTTGTTATTTCCCAATTACTTATGACTAAAGTAAATAGAAAAGACCTATTTTTCTCTTCAAACTCTGCTTTTGTGACCTGGGAGCGTATAACGAAAACATGATGGGAGACTATATTTGGGGGCTGATACGTGAAAGTGATTTACATTACAGTCGGAAATCTCGAAAAACTACTCACTTCTAAACATTTTTGTATAACTTTATTATCAATACATGTAATTCTTGATTCATATGTTGTTTTATTCAGACCTTATGTAAATGAAATGTGCAAATTTGCCCGTTTTTACATATAAAATAGGTTAATTTATAAACTTTATTATCCAGGTCACAAAAGCAAAGTTTGAAGGGAATAATGGCCATTTTCTGTACTTTTACAACATAAACAATTAAGAAATAACACATACTATACAGGAACAAAATTTGTGTTACATAGTGTTATTATACGGTGGATGTGACCTTCCTAAAACAACTGAATACAATATATAGGCTAAGTCTTATGAAAGTTACTTTAAATTACAACTAAATAACTTCTTGTAATCAGTACTTCTGCGGACATAATTCATTATCACTCACATTTGTTCTCTTTGACCATAATTGTTGGATATACATGACTGTTTTGTTTAGGATATAGTAATTAGTTTATTTAGAGATGTAATATTTATTATGTTTTCATGACACAAGTGTTAAAAGTTAATTATTTTAAAAGCGATTGTTATGACAAGTTTCGTCACGTAAGTCTGTTCGAGCTGTGCGTTATATATACAGTTTAATTGAACAGGCTTTTGTAATATTCTTGACGTCATCTTGCTCGAAGTTTCTCAATATCTCCTTTATTCGCAGTTGGTAGACCTTAGTACTAGCTAGTAAGGAGATTGGAGGATACTGTGTTTCAAAACCCCAGTGGATCTAGTGGAGGGTTAGGCTAACTGACTACGAACAAGATCTGATGAAAGGTTAACTCTGCTATAACCAAGATATGGTGAGGGTTAATTTTAATTTTTAAATGTTCCCATTGTTTCCACACAACTTCTATCTGTTTATTATCCCCTCCAATGGATTCGCGGTCAGCAGGAGAGCGTTTAACGCTAAAAATCAGGGGTTGATCCCTGCAATGGACACAACGCAGATAGCTTATCGAGCAGCTCTGCGTTTAGAACAAGTAAACTTGTCATAAATTATAAAATAGAAATTAACTCCAACGAGCTTCTAATTGTTCATAATATACAGTGGCACAGCAGTATGTCTGCGGACTCACACCGCTAGAAACCGAGTTTCGATATCCGTGGTTGGAAGAGCATGGATAACCCACTGTGTGGCTTTGTGTTTAATTTTAAACAATCAATTATAAAGCGCTACACAACCTCTAACAGCTTCAAAATACGGTTAGAAACCTCTAAAGATTACGGATTTGTTTTGAGAGTGAATTTCAAAGCAAATTTCACCTACAACTAATAACGAGATTATGTCTTGTTGTATCTTCGTATCTAGTAACAAATTTACTAAACATCTTAATACTTTAGTTCTAGAACATTGGGAAGAGATGCAATCAATAAAATACAAATATAATTTCTGTTAACGAATTTAATTACAAGAAGCACACACATACACAACGATGTATATATATTTACATGACAGAGACATCTGGTAAACTTCCACGGACATGAGTAGTGTAAACTGCTCTTCGCTGGTTAGATCAACTTCGTTGTGATTGGTCCGCGCGATATAAATAGCTTTAGTTCAATTCTATAGTCTCCCCCCAAAAAAACTGACATTATTAATGACATTCAATTCGCTGCCACACGAGGTAATGAATGAACAACAGTGTTAATCTCGTTGAGATTTGTGACCGTACACAGAATAAACGAGACATGACGATATTACAATTACTGTGAAACAGTTAGTCAGTAGAGAATCAGGTTTTAAATGTAGCTGCTTATGAGAAAATCTAACTGATACCTTTCCCACACTTTTGACACCTTTTCTCCGTGACCTCAGGACCAATCAGAGAACAGTTCAACATATCAAGAACGTGTGTTTTACTTTTCATTAGTTCAATCCCACTATTCGATAATAAAAGAGCAGCCTAAGAGTTGGCGGTGGGTGGTGATGACTAGTTGCCTTCCCTCTAGTCTTACACTGCTAAATTAGGGACGGCTTGCACAGATAGCCCTCGAGTAGCTTTGTGCGAAATTCAAAAACAAACAAACAAACTTTTACCAACGACTAGTGGGATTGACCGTAACATTATAACGTCCCCACGGTTGAAATGGCGAGCATGTTTGGTTGGACGGGGAATCGAACCCGCGATCGTCAAATTACGCGTCGAATGCCTTAACCACCAGGCCATGCCGGGGCCCACTCTGACCTGACGATGTGTAGTAAGTCTATTGCAAACTGTCTCTATAAATATAGGCCCGGCATGGCCAAGCGCGTAAGGCGTATGACTCGTAATCCGAGGGTCGCGGGTTCGCGCCCGCGTCGCGCTAAACATGCTCGCCCTCCCAGCCGTGGGGGCGTATAATGTTACGGTCAATCCCACTATTCGTTGGTAAAAGAGTAGCCCAAGAGTTGGCGGTGGGTGGTGATGACTAGCTGCCTTCCCTCTAGTCTTACACTGCTAAATTAGGGACGGCTAGCACAGATAGCCCGCGAGTAGCTTTGTGCGAAATTCCAAAACAAACAAACAAACAAACAAAACTCTATAAATAATCCTTGTCTATTGTAAACTGTCTCTATAAATAATCCTTGTCTATTGTGAGCTGTCTCTATAAATAATCCTTGTATATTGTAAACTGTATATATAAATAATCCTTGTATATTGTAAACAGTTTTTATAAATAATCATTGTCTATTGTAAACTGTCTCTATAAATAATCATTGTCTATTGTAAACTGTCTCTATAAATAATCCTTGTATATTGCAAACTGTCTCTATAAATAATACTTGCATATTGTAAGCTGTCTCTATAAATAATGCTTGCATAATGTAAGCTGTCTCTATAAATAATCCTTGTCTATTGTAAACTGTCTCTATAAATAATCCTTGTATATTGTAAACTGTCTCTATAAATAATCCTTGTCTATTAAACTGTCTCTATAAATAATCTTGCATATTGTTGTCTCTATAAATAATGCTTGCATATTGAGCTGTCTCTATAAATAATCCTTGTCTATTGTAAACTGTCTCTATAAATAATCCTTGTCTATTGTAAACAGTCTCTATAAATAATCATTGTCTATTGTAAACTGTCTCTATAAATAATCATTGTCTATTGCAAACTGTCTCTATAAATAATCCTTGTATATTGTAAACTGTCTCTATAAATAATACTTTCATATTGTAAGCTGTCTCTATAAATAATGCTTGCATATTGTAAGCTGTCTCTATAAATAATACTTTCATATTGTAAACTGTCTCTATAAATAATCCTTGTCTATTGTAAACTGTCTCTATAAATAATCCTTGTCTATTGTAAACTGTGTCTATAAATAATGCTTGCATATTGTAAACTGTCTCTATAAATAATCCTTGTATATTGTAAACTGTCTCTATAAATAATCCTTGTATATTGTAAACTGTCTCTATAAATAATCCTTGTCTATTGTAAACAGTCTCTATAAATAATCATTGTCTATTGTAAACTGTCTCTATAAATAATCCTTGTCAATTGTAAACAGTCTCTATAAATAATCATTGTCTATTGTAAACTGTCTCTATAAATAATCATTGTCTATTGTAAACTGTCTCTATAAATAATCCTTGTATATTGTAAACTGTCTCTATAAATAATACTTTCATATTGTAAGCTGTCTATATAAATAATGCTTGCATATTGTAAGCTGTCTCTATAAATAATACTTTCATATTGTAAACTGTCTCTATAAATAATCTGTGTCTATTGTAAACTGTCTCTATAAATACTCCTTGTCTATTGTAAACTGTCTCTATAAATAATACTTGCATATTGTAAGCTGTCTCTATAAATAATGCTTGCATATTGTAAGCTGTCTCTATAAATAATCCTTGTCTATTGTAAACTGTCTCTATAAATAATCATTGTCTATTGTAAACTGTCTCTATAAATAATCATTGTCTATTGTAGGCTGTCTCTATAAATAATCCTTGTCTATTGTAAACTGTCTCTATAAATAATCCTTGTCTATTGTAAACTGTCTCTATAAATAATCCTTGTCTATTGTAAACAGTCTCTATAAATAATCATTGTCTATTGTAAACTGTCTCTATAAATAATCCTTGTATATTGTAAACTGTCTCTATAAATAATACTTTCATATTGTAAGCTGTCTCTATAAATAATGCTTGCATATTGTAAGCTGTCTCTATAAATAATGCTTGCATATTGTAAACTGTCTCTATAAATAATCCTTGTCTATTGTAAACTGTCTCTATAAATAATCCTTGTCTATTGTAAACTGTGTCTATAAATAATGCTTGCATATTGTAAACTGTTTTTATAAATAATCCTTGTCTATTGTAAACTGTCTCTATAAATAATCCTTGTATATTGTAAACTGTCTCTATAAATAATCCTTGTATATTGTAAACTGTCTCTATAAATAATACTTTCATATTGTAAGCTGTCTCTATAAATAATGCTTGCATATTGTAAGCTGTCTCTATAAATAATGCTTGCATATTGTAAGCTGTCTCTATAAATAATCCTTGTCTATTGTAAACTGTCTCTATAAATAATCCTTGTCTATTGTAAACTGTGTCTATAAATAATGCTTGCATATTGTAAACTGTTTTTATAAATAATCCTTGTCTATTATAAACTGTCTCTATAAATAATCCTTGTATATTGTAAGCTGTCTCTATAAATAATGCTTGCATATTGTAAGCTGTCTCTATAAATAATCCTTGTCTATTGTAAACTGTCTCTATAAATAATCATTGTCTATTGTAAACTGTCTCTATAAATAATCATTGTCTATTGTAAGCTGTCTCTATAAATAATCCTTGTCTATTGTAAACTGTCTCTATAAATAATCCTTGTCTATTGTAAACTGTCTCTATAAATAATCCTTGTCTATTGTAAACTGTCTCTATAAATAATCCTTGTCTATTGTAAACTGTCTCTATAAATAATCCTTGTCTATTGTAAACAGTCTCTATAAATAATCATTGTCTATTGTAAACTGTCTCTATAAATAATCCTTGTATATTGTAAACTGTCTCTATAAATAATACTTTCATATTGTAAGCTGTCTCTATAAATAATGCTTGCATATTGTAAGCTGTCTCTATAAATAATGCTTGCATATTGTAAGCTGTCTCTATAAATAATCCTTGTCTATTGTAAACTGTCTCTATAAATAATCCTTGTCTATTGTAAACTGTGTCTATAAATAATGCTTGCATATTGTAAACTGTTTTTATAAATAATCCTTGTCTATTTTAAACTGTCTCTATAAATAATCCTTGTATATTGTAAACTGTCTCTATAAATAATACTTGCATATTGTAAGCTGTCTCTATAAATAATGCTTGCATATTGTAAGCTGTCTCTATAAATAATGCTTTCATATTGTAAGCTGTCTCTATAAATAATCCTTGTCTATTGTAAACTGTCTCTATAAATAATCCTTGTCTATTGTAAACTCTCTCTATAAATAATCCTTGTCTATTGTAAACTCTCTCTATAAATAATCCTTGTCTATTGTAAACTGTCTGTATAAATAATCCTTGTTTCTGTAAGCGTTTACTGTTCATCCATTGGACAAAACGAAACATGAGAAACATAAAGTCTGTACCTGCTGAATAATTTTGTTTTAAAACAAGTCGAATAACGAACAATGGTTGCCATCTTAAAGAACATACCTCATAACACAACATCACTACCGTTGATTTACGAGGGAAAAAAAACTCCTTGTGATGAAAACGTGAGGGGACACGTCCGTCCCTACGTACGAATTATGCACGTGCTTGGATATAAGAAACGTATTAAAAATTTAGTGAAATGAACTTTTGGATAAAGCTAAAGTCGTAATTAACAATAATGACTGGAGATGAAATGGACATATTTCTATTTTGTGATGCGTTCCTTTTAACATTCGAAATCAGTTTGCTGGCATGCATTCTCAAGACGGCTTTTATGGGTATTAAAAATTTTATTACAATAAAGTGCAGAACAAATTTCGACCTTCGTATGTCATCTACAGGTTCAAGAAGAGTTTGCTAACCTGAAGATGACCTAAGAAAGTCGAAACGTTCTTCTGTACTTCACTGTAATGAAGATTTTAATACCCATATCATCCGTCTTCACAATACATTTTTATCCTCCAGTAGAATTCTCGTCATCACGAGTTAGCTGGTATGTTTCTTAAGCTATAGATGGGATGAAATGTTCACGCTAATAGCTAACAATAACTAACCCTTGGACCCACGAACAAGATCCTATCATGAATTATATATTGAGTCCATAAAACTTTCAGATATAGTTTAATAAAGTCCGTAAATATTATCACTCAATAATAATCGAAAATGATTTTAAGTTCCTTTTGGATAAAAAGGCACATTGAAAAATGTAATCGTCTATCGGGTCTCTTGAAACGCATATGAATAACACGTGTTTTCTCAGTTTTTATTATCTAATTCTTTTTTTATCTCTTAAAACTCTAAATACAAGAAGACCTTTAGTGTATTACATACATAGATAAAAAAATTTACTACTGGAAAATTGTGGATATCAGTGAAATCTCCCGAACAAATGTCACACAATCAAACCAACTGACTTTAAGTAAATAACTTGACCGTTTTAAAATCAGTTGACAGTTTTACAGTATCGAGAGTTTAACTACAACAATTTACACATATTTCAAATCATCTGACACTTTTATGCAATCAACAGGTTAATTACAATAAATCACATTTACTTAAAATCACTTGACACTTTTAGACTATCAACAGTGTAACTACAACAACTTATATTTACTTGGACTAATCTGACAGTTTTAAACAATCAACAGCTTAATTAAACTTACATTTGTTTCAAATCACTTGACTGTTTTCAACAAACAGCAGTTTAGAACCACTAATTAAAATTCACTCAATATCAATTGGGAACTTAGACAATCAACAGTTTAATTACAACTTAAAATAACTTGACCGTTTCATCAACCAACAGTTTAGCGAAACTTACATTTACTTAAAATAACTTGACCGTGAAGCTTCACTAAACTGTTCATTGTTGAAACGGTCAAGTTATTTTAAGTAAATGTACGTTTCACTAAACTGTTGAAACGGTCAAGTTATTTTAAGTAAATGTAAGTTTCACTAAACTGTTGATTGTTGAAACGGTCAAGTTATTTTAAGTAAATGTAAGTTTCACTAAACTGTTGAAACGGTCAAGTTATTTTAAGTAAATGTAAGCTTCACTAAACTGTTGATTGTTGAAATGGTCAAGTTATTTTAAGTAAATGTAAGCTTCACTAAACTGTTGATTGTTGAAACAATTACTTAAAATCATTTGACACTTTTAGACAATCAACAGTTTAATTACCACAACTTGCACCTACTTGCAATCACTTGACAGTTTCGTGTCAATAGTGTAATTACACCAACTTACATTTACTGAAAATCACTTGACAATTTTAAACAATCAACAGATTAATTACAACATCTTACATTCATTAAAATCATTTAACAGTTTTAGACAGTCAACAGTGTAATTACAAATACTTATTTAAAATCAGGTGACAGTTTTACACAATCAACAGTTTAATTACAACAACTTACATTTACTTGAAGTCATTTGAAATTATATACGTGTGTATTTTGTTCACGCGTACTTGAGTTTCGTTATTCACTGTATAGACACATAACAGCTTGATAGAAATATCCTGAAATACGAATTAGAAACATATCCATTGCACCTGTATTTTGGTAAATACGTTCGTATTCAGTTCAATATATGATTTATCATATTCATATTATATACTACAATCTGAACTGTGGCCCGGCATGGTGGGTTGAGGCGTTCGACTCCGACTCTGAGGGTTGCGGGTTCGAATCCCATTCGTACCAAACATGCTCGCCCTTTAAACTGGAGGGCGTTATAAAATGACGGTCAATCCCACTATTTGTTGGTAAAAGAGTAGCCCAAGTGTTGGCGGTGGGTGATGATAACTAGCTGCCTTCCCTCTAATTTTACACTGCTAAATTAGGGACGGCTAGCGCAGATAGCTCTCACGTAGCTATGTGCGAAATTCAAAACAAAACATGCAAACAACCTGAAACCTAATATCATGCAGGTTTAAATTATCCTGTATTCTACCAACTTGAACTTGTTCCTCTATCCTAGCAAGTTCCGTGAGAGTGCGTGTTCGTGAAACCCAGAAACATGATCTTTCATTCTAGTAAATTGCAATGTATGTTAATACGCTCTACAAACATGTAGTCTGCTACTGATTCCTGTATCCCAGCAAGGTGCACATATTCCTGTACCATCCTAGCACCTTGCATAACACTACGTGTTTCTTAAGCCTGGCAATTGAACTATAGTATTTGATCCTGTATCCCAGCGACTCCTACAAGTAATCACTTTAAACGAGTGGCCGATACGATCTGAGAATGTTTGTTATTGTGTTCTAATGGAATTTATGGTTCAGTCCATTTCATTCATTATAAACAGTGCGACTGTCACGCCAGGTGTAATGCATAGGCGGGGCTCTCTTCCTGTGAAGTGACGTCACTCTGTTTTGGTAAAGGAAAGTGGTCTAGCCATGAGTGGCATTGTTAACACGCCACTTAATATCTGGCACGTCACGGGGACCATTGATCAAAATCAGGAGTTGCCCACATCATCCACAGCCGACCTCTCTCTCGACAAAGGGATAATTTATCTGGAGACCCGATAAAGAAGCTTCTGCGGCAGCTGAAACGTCATAAATCATCCACGTGAATAAGACGATGGCAGCTCGAGCGAAGATCGTTCGTACAAACCGGCTCTCTTCACGTGATTCGCACGCACACTAAAAAGACAGTGAGACGTATAAGAGTATGTAGATTTATCATGACGACAGCGGTTTTTTAATCGGTAAAAAATGAGAAAAGTGGAAGAAACACCGATATGTGTGTAATAATAAAGAAAGACCAAAATAAATGCTTTTATCGCTTTCAACTTGGTGATGAGACTGAAATACGTGTTTTGAAATAAGTTTTGTTAGAGATTTCTAAATTAACGACGGCCAGGCATGGCCAGGTGGTTAAGGCACTCGACTCGTAATCCGATGGTCGCGGGTTCGAATCCCCGTCACACTAAATATGCTCGCCCTTTCAGTCGTGGGGGCGTGATACCGTGACGGTCAAACCCACTATTCGTTGGTAAAAGACTAACCCAAGAGTTGGCGGTGGATGGTGATGACTAGCTGTCTTCCCTCTAGTATTACACTGCTAAATTAGGGACGGCTAGCGCAGATAGCCCTCGAGTAGCTTTGCGCGAAATTCAAAAAACAAACACAATCATTTGTATCTCAAGATACGCAGCAGAACAATTTCGGGCCGGTCGTGACCTTGTGGTTAGTGTACTCTAACTGTGAATCTGAGAGCTTATGGTTTCCGGCTTGCTATTATACTTTGGGGTCATGGGTCGCTGTACTAAAGAGTTATTGGTGGCTGACGTTGGCTTACTTGTCTGGCGACTATCAGGATAAAATTGCATATCCTACGTTATGCAGATAACAATTTACATAGCTTTGCAAAAAGATTCGCAATCAAAAATAGAACCAGAACAAACAATTCTTAAAACAAATCTGTGTAGTTCTTGTACTCTGTTTTTCAAGTCCAGCAAACCCACACCTTCGTAAAAGAACGATTCTCGTTACCAACGTACACTATTACGTATCTGTTTACCCATGAGTCGGAGGGTGGGGGAAACTTGTAAAATTATGTATTCTCCTTCTATTATTAGTTAACAATAATTATTATTAACTGGTCCTAACATATACATTTAAAAGGTCAAGGTTCAACATTAGATAGGCTACTATATGATTATTAAACCAAAGTTAAGTTCATGAATCTAAGGTCAATATCGGTGATTTTTTAAAGTAGTGATTAAACACAAATAAGTTTACAGATTAAAGATCACATGGATTATTTTACAATTAGACAAAAAGTAAGGTCACAGGTCAGTGATCAAGTTCAAATAAACTATTATTTATTTATTAAAGTAAAGGTGGAATCATACGTTAAAGGCCATATTATTATTACACAACTATTAAAGCTAAATTGCTTCACGTAGTTACGGATACAATTACTTTCCTGTAAAACTAGGTTGTTTTCCTATAAGACTTTTGTTGCTGTTTTGCTCAAAATTACGCAATACGCTACGTGTGTTCTATCCGTACACGGAAATCTTATCCCGGAGTTTAGCATAGCACTATAAGTACTATAGTTTTCCGCTAACCCACCGGAGAACTTTTCAGATGGATTAAACAGAACATATAATTTCTGATTCACACACAAGGCTATATTTGGATGTTACTTTGTAGAACCTGAGTTAATATTTAACAATACACTAAAGATCAAGGTTATAGTCGGATGCTATTTTAGTTGTTTTCTTAGCCCAAAGCTACACAATGAGCTATCTTCACTATGTCCATCGTAAAGAATCGAATTTATAGATTTTTGCGTTGTATGTCGTAATTACCTCTGACCAGGAGCGTAAATATTTTACACCCGATGGGGGGGGATGATTTTTGCAACCACTTATGTGGCCTGTTCAATTTACAAATTGGTAATCTCTGATTACGTGAACCTGAAAGCTGCAAACATGCAGTCACAGAGTAATCTTGTTGCCACGATACTTGCATGTATACTTAGGCCTACTGACTGATACGAACTACAGCTTATATCGAAAAGCTCAGAAGCACGCTTATATTAAAGATGTACATTTCGGTTACTGAAAAAGCTTTCATCTAGGCCTAATTATGTAATTCGATTGGTAAGAACACGAAAATCACAAGAATAAACACACAATTTGTAGGCCTGTGATGCAATAAAACAATTCAACACACCAAACTGTAAGGGGATGATTGTATGCACCATACCCACCCCCACCTAAAATGAAGGGGGGATGTATCCCCCATCTCCCCCCCCCCCCAGGATCTACGCCCCTGCCTCTGACACATCAAGGAACAGGTTAGTTTGAAGAACTATTTGTTGTTTAACCAATAGGTATGGTGTATTTCACTCAAGGTGGGAACGTTGAAAGGCAAGGTGGAGAACCATCAGACGAGGTGGGGGCTGGTTAAACTGGTCACCTTTCGAATTCATTGTAAATATTTGCTGGACACTCACTAGGCTGTAAACACGATTTAAGAATACATTTCTTATGAACAATTACATGCTCTCGAGGCAGCTGTTTCGAATGAAAGTGTAACAATAATTATTAAAATATCACAATAAACAACACTTGTTTCACCACTTCTCGAAAAGTTACTTAGTCAATAGGAAAATTTCGCTCTGTTCATCAGTGATGTGGCAATATTAGGGCTTTTGTTGACGTCACAGCCTGATTATACTTTTGTCTTTATATGTAGCTATACCTTAAGATGGAAAAAAAGACGTATGCCCCTTTACGTCTAGTGTAGTCCCCACGGTGAGACAGCGGTACGTCTTCGGATCTATTTGAATTTGCTATAAAAACATACAAACACGTGTGATGTATCTGTAAACAAAATCCTTGGCTTAGATAACTTACAGTCACGTGATCATATATGAAAAACTGAAGTGTTTTTCGCTCTTGGCTTAGTTTCGTTGTGAATGTGATTATATATGGGGGCATTGAAGGGTTTTGCTTTTAAGTTTCCTTGACCCAGATGACTTGTAGTCATGTGATCATATATGTGACACTAAAGTGTTATTATATTTTATTATATGTTTTCCGTAAAAGGTGATATTGGCATGCTTTGTTTTATTTTTTTTTAATACAGCTCTTTAGAAAAAATATATATATGGCAACGAATGTTGGTGTAATATAATCACATACAAATGTGACCGACGAGTATCAAAGTTATTCTAAAGAAAACCTCATATGAAAAAAATGTTTGAACTAGCAAACTTAAATACCAAAAAAAGCACAAAGATAACCACACGTACATTTACTCTTAAATTTAAAAGTCTAAACATGATTGGCATGTCAGGCACTCCGGACATTGACGGAATAAAACGTCGAAACATGTCGAGTACACGAGATTGTTCGCTTTTCTTGTATTTTGAGAGCAGGAACAATGCCATTTTTAAAGTTATTGTTTACCATTAAACCTTGTTTTTTTTTTCTTTTAACGTCAGCGTTATTTACAATTTACATAAGTGTCGTCTTAAACATATGAAATGAAAGATATTATAAAGTTTACTATTTTGGAATACGTTCTTTTTTATTTATCGACTAAAAGAAAAATTCAATCTGATGCAATAATGATATAAAGTATCTTACTTTTCGACTACAAGTTCTGTGAGCTCCACGGTTTCAACCCCCTGTAGGTCAGAGCAAACTCACTGACTTAAAACGCTAAACAAAAAGGGAGGTTCAATACCCCGTGGTGGAAATAGCAGATAAACTGACAAGGCTTTTCGCTAAAGAGATAGACAAATCCATGATTTCAGTGTAACAAACGTTCAACGTTTAACGCAGTAGTAATTTATAACGTTCTCCGAATGATAGGCTTAACTTTATAACTTTGATTGCTATATTTTCCTTGTAGATACGGCTCTTTTCGTATCTCTATTACTGTGTCGATAAAAGCAGAGCTGAGAAGTTGAAAAACTGAACTAATTTAACTGTTTAAAAACACCATCTCAGTAAGTTATTAACTTTATTAAGTTCATTAAATGACTAAATATACCATCTACTCTAGCCTAACTCGCCTTTTTAGGAAAACGATTCCAGACGTTAGATTATATGATCATCGTTTTAAGCCTATCTCTCATCCTGTCAAAAAACAGGTTAAAAACAGCCTACAATAGTATATTAACAATTCATCGCTGTCGCCGAGCCTAAATTTAAGATTACAGGAAAAGCAGTTTCAAAAAGAAAGATAGATAGACAAGAAAAAATTAAAGTAGTTCTGTACGTTTAAAAAGAAGAAAAAAAAAGTCCTCATTTTAAGGAGAACTATCCATGATCATATAGACTTGTTGTTCGTGTGATGTTTGTATGGCGTGAGTTTTTGGACCTGTAGAGTTTTTAGCGTGCTGTTAGTAAATTATTCAAGTCATTTTTAAAACGTTAATGTTTTTCTTTTCTTCTCCTGCAATGCCTTGTCATATTATCAATCAATATATTTTATAAACTGAAACGTCAGTTTGTTAAAAAAAAAAAGAAATTATATAAATAGAAATACGTGATATCGACTGTGCTTTACCATCGCGTGTTGTTTGTTATCAAGTCGAGACATTCGGCGAAACCAAACTCTACATAAATCTTTAATATATATATAAACATAATGTACGTGAGATATGAGCTGCGATATGAACTGTAGTTCATCATTATCAGAGCTGTAAGAACCAAAACAATATCTTCTTTTGTGTTGGATATCTCTCGCCGACAGATGGCGACTCTTTTTTTTGCCAAACGATCTTCAGAGAAAACGAGAACAAGTAGTCTTAAACACACAAGATTATTTAATATGATTGGTTAATTATTTGTTAGTTATGTAACGTACATATATAAAACCCTCACACAGTTGCTACGTAATTAGGCCTTTTCAATCACTGCTCTAATATTTCAACGATTTTGTTAGAAATCATGTGATAGTTATCGATGGTTCTTGTCACAATGAGCAAGCACTTCAATTCGCGCTGAAATTCCCCCTAACATTGAATAACTGTAAGTTTTGTTTGCTTATTTATTTTATATACGGGCAGATCTTATGTATTATTTCTCTCATTTCGACAACTTATTTATGTTTATGGAATGAAATATTTGTATTTATTTGAATGTGTTTATTTTGAAACAGTAAAACAATACTTACAATAAGCAAAACGTTATTTTAACGCTAACGTATTTGCACGTTTACCAAAGCTATCAATTTTAAGGTAAAAGAGTAACCCTAATGGTTGGCGGTGGGTGGTGATGACTAAGTGCCTTCCCTCTAGTTTTCCACTACTAAATTAGGGACGGCTAACGCAGATAACCCTCGTGTACATTTGCATGAAATTCGAAAAATTGTTTGTTTGTTTGTTTTGGAATTTCGCACAAAGCTACTCGAGGGCTATCTGTGCTAGCCGTCCCTAATTTAGCAGTGTAAGACTAGAGGGAAGGCAGCTAGTCATCACCACCCACCGCCAACTCTTGGGCTACTCTTTTACCAACGAAAAGTGGGATTGACCGTCACATTATAAGGCCCCCACGGCTGGGAGGGCGAGCATGTTTGGCGCGATTCGGGCGCGAACCAAATTCGAAAACAAACGAACGTTTAAAACGCCAAAGCGTGGCCAAGTGGTTAGCGTTTTGAACTGGGAAATCCGACACGTAGAGTTGTTTTCTTGTTTGGAATTTCGCACAAGGCTACACGAGAGCTATCTGTGCCAGCCGTCCCTAATTGAGAAGTGTAAGACTAGAAGAAAGGCAGCTAGTCATCATCACCCACCGCCAACTCTTGGGCTACTCTTTTACCAACGAATAGTGGGATTGACCGTCACTTTATAACGGCCCCACGGCGAGCATGCTCAGTGTGACGGGAATTCGAACCCGCGACCTTCAGATTACGAGTCGAGTGCCTTAACTACCTGGCCATGCCGAGCCAACGTAAGTTAACACACAAGCTTTGTCCTTTCAGCTATGGTTGCGTAATAAGAGTGACGGTTATTTCCTATATTTGGTTAAGAGTAGAGGCATTAGGTGGACGGATACTGCCGAATGGTTGCCTTTCGTTGTGCTAAGCAGCTGAAAATTAGGGATAGCTATGTTTTAACCATAAGGGTCTCTGTATTCTCAAGACGACTGGTATGGGTCTTTAATTAAAATAAAGTACAGAACAATGTTTTGACCTTCTTAGGTCATCTTCAAATAGATACAAATATTTCTTTATTAACCTGAAGATGACCTAAGAAGGTCAAAACATTGTTTTGTACTTTATTTTAATTAAAGAGTTAATACTCATACCAGTCGACTTGAGAATACATTATTACTTCAAGTGGGTTTCTCGTCATCACATAGGGGTCTCTGATGTAGCCGTTTAGCTTATTTTGTCCATCAGACGCAGTTCAAGTAAACAAATAAATTACCCCTCATAAAAAAGAAGAGATTACGTCCGCACGTGATCAATTAGCTTTTATTCGCGTGCAATGTGTATCAATAGGGATTATACATCGCTTCACCCTGTCTCGGTATAAAAATAGTACTATAAATATACGTTCAGGTAGGGAGACGCTCCGGGAAACCTATGTTTACCTTCATTATCTCAACATGTTTTAGTAACTTGGCTAATTGTATAGCTGTGCGGTGGTCAGTGATTAGGACAGTTAGTGTTGTTGGTGAAGTGTTATTTTCGATCAAAGACCTGTTAATGTATTACACTCAGTTAAGATGTATGTTAAGATAATTAGATCATCTTCAGTGAACAGGAAACAAATCGCTACTTAATCCCAAATATCTACTTGGCATAACTTGTGTCTTGAAGAAAACCCAAGTGGTATTTGGAGAGAACTGTGGGTTCTGTGTCATAAAAAAAATGTAGGTTGTAATTTTTTTTGTCTTGGATGGGCTATATCTTGGAAACAATTTTAGGTTGTATTTTGGGTAGTTTATAGGTTGTGCATTGGTTAGGTTGTAAGTTGTATCTTAGATAGGTTGTATCTTGGTTAGGTAATAGGTTTTAGCTTGGGAAAGTTGCAGGTTGTGTTTCAGTTAGGTGATAGGTTGTGTCTAGGTTAGGTTTGAGTTAGTTAGGTTGTTTCGTTACGCCTATGTGCAAAACGTTATTCTGTTGAAACCTCATGAGGAACAGGGCTGACTGACGAGCCATTTAACTAAACACTAAACGTTCCTACCTGTATTATCAACTGTCGGAAATCCATTATTTTTGTCGCTGTCTTTCCACTGCTTCTGGAACCCACTTTGGTATTGTTATAAGAGTACTACATAAATGTAACCTTCAATAATTATCTCACTGACAATTTATACTTATTACTCACCTTTTTATAAAAAGACCACGTGCTGTGTCCTCTCCATATTCTGGAAGATATACACAGTTTGAAAGGAACTTCCACAATTAATCACAGTGGATGTCCCTGGGTCGCGCCCCCAAGGCGAAAATTACCACTTCTTAAAGCAATGTACTTCCCCAAGCAATCACAAAATTTCTAGACCTTCTTTTATTAATTGGCTTATATAACTAGCCAAGCTAGGTAGTTATTCTCTCCCTAGGCCGTGACAGTCTGCTTTCGACCTGAGTCGCCCCCTGAGGCAAAATATTCATACAATATTTCTGCAGACGCCATCTTCGCTACGGCTTTCAAAGCGGATGAGAGAAAATCACCATTTTTAATCTTTTCTCTTTAGGGAAGTTGATAGCTAACGAGAGTACAAGCCAGTAAAAAAAATAAAAAATAAATCTTGTATCTATGTGCAAGTCTAGAACTGATTTTACGCCTTCCATCTGCTACTAGATAGGAGGCGAAGTTGTTGTTGTTTTTAGCGTGATTTCTTTCACCATTTTTCAGTTAATTGTTGGCAGTTTGTTTTCTGTTTTTGGCAGTGATCTTTTGTTATTGGTGATGATTTATTTCTTTAAGTATAGGGTGCATTGTGCTTTCTCCTATCGACGAGTTTAACAACTAGACATACACGTTACACGTTCTTCAACAATAATACATCTTTGTCTTGTGACTTAAAATGGAATATGTAGAAATACCCAGGAATATTCAAAGATTTGTATTTCAGTACCAAACTGGAAGAGACATACAAAGCATATGCAGTCTGATTAGCATCTTTTTTGCGACAGTACATCTTTAAATAAAGGATTCCTAAAATATAACGCAAAACTTGTCCATTTGTGTTGGGCCTAACATTGGTTAAGCCTTTATTAAGTTTGGCTTATATTTTAAAAGATAAATTAACAATGTAACCTACCTTCGTTTTTTGTTTAGTTCAGTTTGGGCTACACTTTACCGTACTTAATGCAATCAATAAATAAACTCATAATGTTATTCTATAACCTACGTTAAGACACTTTTAAAAAACGTTGATAGGGTTGTAATATATTGTTGAACAAAATGTCTACTGACTGTGTTTACGTCTATTAATATGAGGTGCGTATATATTGCACAATTAGATAGTAAGGTACAGTCATGTGAAAAAATTAGGACACCCTATGAAAGTCTGTGTATTTTTGTAACATTTTTGGATATATAGATATTTAATCTCAATTTTAACACTACTGAGAGATTATAGGAATATAACTAAACAATTAAAACTGTAGAAAAGACTTTTCAAGATCTTCTGTAAACGTAATTATACAAAAATACATATTCTAACTGAGGAAAAGTTAGAACACTCCCACATTTATTCTCACTTAAATTGGCTCAACTCACACACAGGTGAATCACAGCAGGTCCACATGATTAGAAGATCGTTACTCAGCATTGTGAATGAGGATTTAAACCTCAGACATTTAGTTTGGTGTGCTCCTGACTGTTGAAGTGAGAGTGAGCACCATGGTGAGAGCAAAAGAGCTGTCTGAGGCCTTCAGAAAGAAAATTGTAGCAGCTTATGGGTCTGGTGAGGGATTTAAAAGATCCCAAAAGATCTTGAAATCAGCCATTCCACTGTTCGGAAAACAGTCAACACGTGGAGGGCTTTCAAAACAACTGCCAACATGGCTAGGTCTGGTCGTCCAATCAAGTTCACCCCGAGAGCAGACCACAAGAAGCTAAAAGAGGTCTCCAAACACCTTAACATGTCACCACGGGACCTACAGCAGGCTCTGGCTACTGTTGGTGTGAAAATGCATGCCTCTACAATCAGAAAGAGACTGCACAAGTTTAACTTGCATGGGAGGCGTGCAAGGAGGAAACCTTTGCACTCTAAGAGAAACATCAAGGCCAGACTAAAGTTTGCCAGAGAGAATGTAGACAAAGACCAGGACTTCTGGAATAATGTTCTTTGGACAGATGAGTCCAAAATTGAATTATTTGGACACCAGAACAGAGGACATGTTTGGCGTAACCCTAATACAGCATTCCATGAAAAGAACCTCATACCAACTGTGAAGCATGGAAGTAGAAGTGTCGTGGTTTGGGGCTGCTTTGCTGCAGCAGAACCTGGACAGCTCAGAATCATAGAATCCACTATGCATTCTACTGTGTATCAGAGGGTGCTTGAGGAACATGTGAGTCCATCTGTAAGAAAATTAAAGTTGAAGCGGAACTAGACCCTACAACACGACAATGACCCAAAACATACCAGTAAATCCACCAAGGACTGGCTGAAAACTTAAAAATGAAGAGTCCTGGAATGGCCGAGTGAAAGTCCAGATATTAATTCTATTGAGATGCTGTGGGGTTACTTGAAATGGGCTGTACATGCAAGAAACCCCTCAAACATCTCACAGCTGACAGAATTCTGCATTGAGGAGTGGGGCAAACTTTCTTCAGACCGACGTCAGAGACTGGTAGATGGCTACAAGAAGCGTCTCACTGCAGTTATTTCAACCAAAGGGGTAACACTAGCTATTAGGGGGTAGGGTGTCCTAACTTTTTCCTCAGTTAGAATATACATTTTTGTATAATTACATTTACAGACGATCTTGAAAAGTCTTTTCTTCAGTTTTAATTGTTTAGTTATATTCCTATAATATCTCAGTATTGTTAAAATTAAGATTAAATATCTATATATCCAAAAATGTTACAAAAATACACAGGCTTTCATAGGGTGTCCTATCTTTTTACATGACTGTATATACACATTTCTATGACAGACAAAACTAAATATTATTACAACAGATACTTGGTCATAATATCGTATTTAGCTTATTTTTAAAATACTAAATACATTAGTTTTTTTGTCTTTTAAAGATACGGTTCTAAAATATTTTGAACTGAAAAAAATGTGGGTGTGATTTCTAGCATTATAAGTTTTGAGGCTTACGACTGAAGGACGTAAGTAAACAAATGCAAATTACATAAACGAAATCTACGATATGAGAAAAAAAATGCATTTATGGCAACTCAACTCTAAAGGCTACAAAGTAAGTTTGTTTTGAAATTCGCGCAAAGCTACATGAGAGCTATCTGCGCTAGCCATCCTTAATTTAGCAGTATAAGACTAGAGGAAAGGCAGCTAGTCATCACTACCCACCGCCAACTCTTGGGCTACTCTTTTACCAACGAATAATGGGATTGACCGTTACATTATAACGCCCCCACTGCTGACAGGGCGAGCATGTTTGGTGCGACGGAGGATTCGAACCCACGACCCTCGGATTACGAGTCGAGTGCCTGAACCACCTGGCCATGCCGGGTCGCCTAGAAAGTGAGACACGAATGAGAAGTTGTTAAACTTTATGTCCGTAAAGTGTTTTTAGCCAGATAGTTAGGACAATCGAACAGTGGAATTGACCGTACACATTAAATGGCCCCACAACTGAAAGAATGAGCATGTTTAGTAGGACGGGGTCGAATCCGCGACCATCAAATTACGAGTCTATCGCAAAACAGTTTAGCCACAGTACCTAAAAGATGTCGTTAAGATGAGACTAATGATCTCGTTTAGACGGTTCTGGAAAGTAGTCAGGTGGGCCTACAGCTACTACCGTCTTCACTGTATTGTCTATAAAGCCACAGTGTGTTTTTTTTTACTTTTCTAACTTGGCATCCCACTACCAATTGGTCTTCGTGTTTTCATTAGAAAGTGTAGTAAGAAATAAGATAAAAAAATTGATATCGTATTAAAATAAATCTTACGTATATGCTTTCTGATTTGTTTTGTTGGATTGTGCATAAAGATACTCAAAGGTTAAATGCGTTAGCCGTTCTTAACTTAGTAGTGATAGACTAGAGAAAGACATCTAATTAAAACCAGCCAGCGAAGACTCGTTGGCTGTTCTAGTCCAATAATGGGTTTGACTGTGGCGTTGTTACACCGCATAGCTGCTGGAAAACGAACATGCTTAGCGATGGGATTCGAAACTGCGATCCGTAAATTGCATGTTGAGCGCTCTAATCAATAGACCATGAAAGACCTGTGTAGGTGTGTTGTTTTTAAACCACTTACAGTGTTTATAATCAGTGCAAATTAATTATATTTCGCGCAGCTTTCGTTTAAACAACAAATTGCCGCATCCATCAACCACAACGAGTTTATGTAGTTAAATTCTAACAGCTAAATTTTTAATAACTTGCTCTTAGGCTGAACAATAAAAACTTGACACCTTGTTTGTTTGTTTCTTTGTTTTTGAATTTCGTGCAAAGCTACACGAGGGCTATCTGCGCTAGACGTCCCTAATTTAGCAGTATAAGACTAGAGGGAAGGCAGCTAGTTATCAACACCCACCGTCAACTCGTGAGCTACTCTTTTACCAAGGAATAGTGGGATAGACCGTATCATTATAACGCCCCCACTGCTAACAGGGCGAGCATGTTTGGCGTGACGGGGATTCGAACCCGCGACCGTCAGATTACGAGTTGAGTGTCTTAACTACCTGGCCAAGCAGGGGGCCAACATGATACCTCTGGTCACTTGTCATTGCACTGAACCAGTACAACTTGATACCTCCGGTCACTTGTCGTTAGACTAAACAATAAAACATGGTACCTCTGGTCACTTGTCGTTAGACTAAACAATAAAACATGGTACCTCTGGTCACTTGCCGTTAGACCGAATCAATAAAACATGATACCTCTGGTCATTTGCCGTTATAGATTAAAGCAATAGAACTTCGTATCTTGCCGTCAAATTAAACCATAAGCATTTCGTATTTCTGTTTGTATGCTGAGAAGTGACACAAGAAAAGTACATTCTTACATAACGAAGTTCCACCGGTATTGTGGAAGACGACATTCTAGTTGTAGCATAATATTCTATAGCGGATTTATGAACACTGACACGTCGGAAGATATGTAAACTGTATTTGATTGATTTGCGAAAGATAATGACAAAAAACACACAAATTAAATGCAGACATAGTGTATAATTAAACAACAAGACTTATTGAACAAAGTACTATATAAACCGCTTCATATATATAGTGACTGAGAAAGTATTCTATAACTTAAGTGGAGTTTCTATCCCCTGGACGGAAATTTTGTAAATTTATTATTTATGATAGGTTACTTAAAAACATAAAGAGTTGCTTTCCTTATACGTAACTGCGAAGAAAAAAAAAGCCCCTAAAAACTGCAAAACACAAAATTTGAAACCACAAATTTCGTTGTATCTCACCTTGGACATAATGAACCAATTTTGGTAATTGTCCATTCACACCCTGCGAAGTTGTTACATGAACGTACAACAAACAACAGATAGTAATATTATATTACAATATAAACTATCCTAAATGAAGTGTGAGTGAACAAACTAGCATCGTTCATTTATCTTTTAACAATTTTCTAAAGGTCTGACGAGATGACAACACGCCATTGTGAAATTGAATGTCATTACTGACAGAATAACTCCTTTATAAAGTACACATTTATACTATCTCAGTCAAATCAAAGTTTTAATATATATTTTTTAGGAAAACGTTTTCTTTTTCGAAATGATGCCAACTTATAAACAACGTTAAGTTTTTTTTGTCAAATAATGTAACTCGCTCGCATCTGTCTATCCATCAGAAGAGTGATGCAAGTTTATTACATTTTGGAAACGTTTTCAGTCTTTTTAAACATTAAAAAATAAGTTATTAACTCTTAATCGAATTATTCTTAGTAGTGTGCGACACAGATTTCCGGTATTGGAATCTCCTTAGACTCTGATAACCAGTTTTTAGAATCACTCATTTCGAACGTGTATTACATCAACTAATCAGTTCGCGTACTCGAATTACCACTGGAACTATTTTTCAACGAGCATATCAGTGCTTTGATTTCGTTACAGTTCTTGTAATGTAGTGTATGGAACATGAACAGATTCGACGTTTCAATCACTGATGTGATCAGCTTATGAAGTTCACAAGTTGCAACGGTAATGAACGAAACTGTATTTAAATTAACATTCAACAAGCTAACAATCTATTTGAAATCCAAAATTGATTGGTACTGTAGATATTTATACACGTAAATATCAATCCGCGCGAAGTGGCATATTATTTCTTTATGACTGAACACACACAAAAAAACAAACCATGAGTGAATAAATATGTATACTGATATAGATAAATATATATACTGATATAGATAAATATATATACTGATATAAATAAATATATATACTGATATAGATAAATATATATACTGATATAAATAAATATATATACTGATATAGATAAATATATATACTGATATAGATAAATATATATACTGATATAGATAAATATATATACTGATATAGATAAATAGATATACTGATATAAATAAATATATATACTGATATAGATAAATAGATATACTGATATAGATAAATAGATATACTGATATAGATAAATATATATACTGATATAGATAAATAGATATACTGATATAGATAAATATATATACTGATATAGATAAATAGATATACTGATATAAATAAATATATATACTGATATAGATAAATAGATATACTGATATAAATAAATATATATACTGATATAAATAAATAGATATACTGATATAAATAAATAGCTATACTGATATAAATAAATATATATACTGATATAAATAAATACCTCTACTGATATAAATAAATATATATACTGATATAGATAAATAGATATACTGATATAAATAAATAGATATACTGATATAAATAAATATATATACTGATATAAATAAATACCTCTACTGATATAAATAAATATATATACTGATATAGATAAATATATATACTGATATAAATAAATATATATACTGATATAGATAAATATATATACTGATATAGATAAATAGATATACTGATATAGATAAATATATATACTGATATAGATAAATAGATACACTGATATAAATAAATATATATACTGATATAGATAAATAGATATACTGATATAAATAAATATATATACTGATATAGATAAATAGATATACTGATATAAATAAATAGCTATACTGATATAAATAAATAGATATACTGATATAAATAAATAGCTATACTGATATAAATAAATAGATATACTGATATAAAAAAATATATATACTGATATAAATAAATACCTCTACTGATATAAATAAATATATATACTGATATAGATAAATAGATATACTGATATAAATAAATAGATATACTGATATAAATAAATATATATACTGATATAAATAAATACCTCTACTGATATAAATAAATATATATACTGATATAGATAAATAGATATACTGATATAAATAAATACCTCTACTGATATAAATAAATATATATACTGATATAGATAAATAGATATACTGATATAAATAAATATATATACTGATATAGATAAATAGATATACTGATATAAATAAATAGCTATACTGATATAAATAAATAGATATACTGATATAGATAAATAGATATACTGATATAAATAAATAGATATACTGATATAAATAAATAGATATACTGATATAAATAAATATATATACTGATATAGATAAATAGATATACTGATATAAATAAATATATATACTGATATAGATAAATAGATATACTGATATAAATAAATAGCTATACTGATATAAATAAATAGATATACTGATATAGATAAATAGATATACTGATATAAATAAATATATATACTGATATAGATAAATAGCTATACTGATATAGATAAATATATATACTGCTATAGATAAATAGATATACTGATATAAATAAATATATATACTGATATAAATAAATGTATATACTGATATAGATAAATAGCTATACTGATATAGATAAATATATATACTGATATAGATAAATAGATATACTGATATAAATAAATATATATACTGATATAGATAAATAGATATACTGATATAAATAAATATATATATTGATATAAATAAATAGCTATACTGATATAAATAAATATATATACTGATATAGATAAATAGCTATACTGATATAGATAAATATATATACTGATATAGATAAATAGATATACTGATATAAATAAATATATATACTGATATAGATAAATAGATATACTGATATAAATAAATAGCTATACTGATATAAATAAATATATATACTGATATAGATAAATAGATATACTGATATAAATAAATAGCTATACTGATATAAATAAATATATATACTGATATAGATAAATAGATATACTGATATAAATAAATATATATATTGATATAGATAAATAGATATACTGGTATAAATAAATAGCTATACTGATATAAATAAATATATATACTGATATAGATAAATAGATATACTGATATAAATAAATAGCTATACTGATATAAATAAATATATATACTGATATAGATAAATAGATATACTGATATAAATAAATAGCTATACTGATATAAATAAATATATATACTGATATAGATAAATAGATATACTGATATAAATAAATAGATATACTGATATAAATAAATATATATACTGATATAGATAAATAGATATACTGATATAAATAAATATATATACTGATATAGATAAATAGATATACTGATATAAATAAATATATATACTGATATAGATAAATAGATATACTGATATAAATAAATACCTCTACTGATATAAATAAATACCTATACTGATATAGATAAATATATATACTGATATAAATATATATATATACTGATATAGATAAATAGATATACTGATATAAATAAATAGATTTTCTGATATAAATAAATAGATATACTGATATAAATAAATATATATACTGATATAAATAAATACCTCTACTGATATAAATAAATATATATACTGATATAGATATATACCTCTACTGATATAAATAAATATATATACTGATATAGATAAATACCTCTACTGATATAAATAAATATATATACTGATATAGATAAATACCTCTACTGATATAAATAAATATATATACTGATATAGATAAATACTTCTACTGATATAAATAAATATATATACTGATATAGATAAATAGATATACTGATATAAATAAATATATATACTGATATAGATAAATAGATATACTGATATAAATAAATATATATACTGATATAGATAAATAGATATACTGATATAAATAAATATAGATACTGATATAAATAAATACCTCTACTGATATAAATAAATATATATACTGATATAGATAAATACCTCTACTGATATAAATAAATATATATACTGATATAGATAAATAGATATACTGATATAAATAAATAGATATACTGATATAAATAAATATATATACTGATATAGATAAATAGATATACTGATAAAAATAAATATATATACTGATATAGATAAATAGATATACTGATATAAATAAATAGCTATACTGATATAAATAAATAGATATACTGATATAGATAAATAGATATACTGATATAAATAAATATATATAATGATATAGATAAATAGCTATACTGATATAGATAAATATATATACTGATATAGATAAATAGATATACTGATATAAATAAATATATATACTGATATAGATAAATAGATATACTGATATAAATAAATATATATACTGATATAGATAAATAGCTATACTGATATAGATATATATATATATTGATATAGATAAATAGATATACTGATATAAATAAATATATATACTGATATAGATAAATAGATATACTGATATAAATAAATATATATATTGATATAAATAAATAGCTATACTGATATAAATAAATATATATACTGATATAGATAAATAGCTATACTGATATAGATAAATATATATACTGATATAGATAAATAGATATACTGATATAAATAAATATATATACTGATATAGATAAATAGATATACTGATATAAATTAATATATATATTGATATAGATAAATAGATATACTGATATAAATAAATAGCTATACTGATATAAATAAATATATATACTGATATAGATAAATAGATATACTGATATAAATAAATAGCTATACTGATATAAATAAATATATATACTGATATAGATAAATAGATATACTGATATAAATAAATAGCTATACTGATATAAATAAATATATATACTGATATAGATAAATAGATATACTGATATAAATAAATACCTCTACTGATATAAATAAATACCTATACTGATATAGATAAATATATATACTGATATAAATAAATAGCTATACTGATATAAATAAATATATATACTGATATAGATAAATAGATATACTGATATAAATAAATAGATTTTCTGATATAAATAAATAGATATACTGATATAAATAAATATATATACTGATATAAATAAATACCTCTACTGATATAAATAAATATATATACTGATATAGATAAATACCTCTACTGATATTAATAAATATATATACTGATATAGATAAATACCTCTACTGATATAAATAAATATATATACTGATATAGATAAATACCTCTACTGATATAAATAAATATATGTACTGATATAGATAAATACTTCTACTGATATAAATAAATATATATACTGATATAGATAAATAGATATACTGATATAAATAAATATATATACTGATATAGATAAATAGATATACTGATATAAATAAATATATATACTGATATAGATAAATAGATATACTGATATAAATAAATATAGATGCTGATATAAATAAATACCTCTACTGATATAAATAAATACCTCTACTGATATAAATAAATATATATACTGATATAGATAAATACCTCTACTGATATAAATAAATATATATACTGATATAGATAAATAGATATACTGATATAAATAAATAGATATACTGATATAAATAAATATATATACTGATATAGATAAATAGATATACTGATAAAAATAAATATATATACTGATATAGATAAATAGATATACTGATATAAATAAATAGCTATACTGATATAAATAAATAGATATACTGATATAGATAAATAGATATACTGATATAAATAAATATATATACTGATATAGATAAATAGCTATACTGATATAGATAAATATATATACTGATATAGATAAATAGATATACTGATATAAATAAATATATATACTGATATAGATAAATAGATATACTGATATAAATAAATATATATATTGATATAGATAAATAGATATACTGATATAAATAAATAGCTATACTGATATAAATAAATATATATACTGATATAGATAAATAGATATACTGATATAAATAAATAGCTATACTGATATAAATAAATATATATACTGATATAGATAAATAGATATACTGATATAAATAAATAGCTATACTGATATAAATAAATATATATACTGATATAGATAAATAGATATACTGATATAAATAAATAGATATACTGATATAAATAAATATATATACTGATATAGATAAATAGATATACTGATATAGATAAATAGATATACTGATATAAATAAATACCTCTACTGATATAAATAAATACCTATACTGATATAGATAAATATATATACTGATATAAATAAATAGCTATACTGATATAAATAAATATATATACTGATATAGATAAATAGATATACTGATATAAATAAATAGATTTTCTGATATAAATAAATAGATATACTGATATAAATAAATATATATACTGATATAAATAAATACCTCTACTGATATAAATAAATATATATACTGATATAGATAAATACCTCTACTGATATAAATAAATATATATACTGATATAGATAAATACCTCTACTGATATAAATAAATATATATACTGATATAGATAAATACCTCTACTGATATAAATAAATATATATACTGATATAGATAAATACTTCTACTGATATAAATAAATATATATACTGATATAGATAAATAGATATACTGATATAAATAAATATATATACTGATATAGATAAATAGATATACTGATATAAATAAATATATATACTGATATAGATAAATAGATATACTGATATAAATAAATATAGATACTGATATAAATAAATACCTCTACTGATATAAATAAATATATATACTGATATAGATAAATACCTCTACTGATATAAATAAATATATATACTGATATAGATAAATAGATATACTGATATAAATAAATAGATATACTGATATAAATAAATATATATACCTGATATAGATAAATAGATATACTGATAAAAATAAATATATATACTGATATAGATAAATAGATATACTGATATAAATAAATAGCTATACTGATATAAATAAATAGATATACTGATATAGATAAATAGATATACTGATATAAATAAATATATATACTGATATAGATAAATAGCTATACTGATATAGATAAATATATATACTGATATAGATAAATAGATATACTGATATAAATAAATATATATACTGATATAGATAAATAAATATACTGATATAAATAAATATATATACTGATATAGATAAATAGCTATACTGATATAGATATATATATATATTGATATAGATAAATAGATATACTGATATAAATAAATATATATAGTGATATAGATAAATAGATATACTGATATAAATAAATATATATATTGATATAAATAAATAGCTATACTGATATAAATAAATATATATACTGATATAGATAAATAGCTATACTGATATAGATAAATATATATACTGATATAGATAAATAGATATACTGATATAAATAAATATATATACTGATATAGATAAATAGATATACTGATATAAATAAATATATATATTGATATAGATAAATAGATATACTGATATAAATAAATAGCTATACTGATATAAATAAATATATATACTGATATAGATAAATAGATATACTGATATAAATAAATAGCTATACTGATATAAATAAATATATATACTGATATAGATAAATAGATATACTGATATAAATAAATAGCTATACTGATATAAATAAATATATATACTGATATAGATAAATAGATATACTGATATAAATAAATACCTCTACTGATATAAATAAATACCTATACTGATATGGATAAATATATATACTGATATAAATAAATAGCTATACTGATATAAATAAATATATATACTGATATAGATAAATAGATATACTGATATAAATAAATAGATTTTCTGATATAAATAAATAGATATACTGATATAAATAAATATATATACTGATATAAATAAATACCTCTACTGATATAAATAAATATATATACTGATATAGATAAATACCTCTACTGATATTAATAAATATATATACTGATATAGATAAATACCTCTACTGATATAAATAAATATATATACTGATATAGATAAATACCTCTACTGATATAAATAAATATATATACTGATATAGATAAATACTTCTACTGATATAAATAAATATATATACTGATATAGATAAATAGATATACTGATATAAATAAATATATATACTGATATAGATAAATAGATATACTGATATAAATAAATATATATACTGATATAGATAAATAGATATACTGATATAAATAAATATAGATACTGATATAAATAAATACCTCTACTGATATAAATAAATATATATACTGATATAGATAAATACCTCTACTGATATAAATAAATATATATACTGATATAGATAAATAGATATACTGATATAAATAAATAGATATACTGATATAAATAAATATATATACTGATATAGATAAATAGATATACTGATAAAAATAAATATATATACTGATATAGATAAATAGATATACTGATATAAATAAATAGCTATACTGATATAAATAAATAGATATACTGATATAGATAAATAGATATACTGATATAAATAAATATATATACTGATATAGATAAATAGCTATACTGATATAGATAAATATATATACTGATATAGATAAATAGATATACTGATATAAATAAATATATATACTGATATAGATAAATAGATATACTGATATAAATAAATATATATACTGATATAGATAAATAGCTATACTGATATAGATATATATATATATTGATATAGATAAATAGATATACTGATATAAATAAATATATATACTGATATAGATAAATAGATATACTGATATAAATAAATATATATATTGATATAAATAAATAGCTATACTGATATAAATAAATATATATACTGATATAGATAAATAGCTATACTGATATAGATAAATATATATACTGATATAGATAAATAGATATACTGATATAAATAAATATATATACTGATATAGATAAATAGATATACTGATATAGATAAATATATATATTGATATAGATAAATAGATATACTGATATAAATAAATAGCTATACTGATATAAATAAATATATATACTGATATAGATAAATAGATATACTGATATAAATAAATAGCTATACTGATATAAATAAATATATATACTGATATAGATAAATAGATATACTGATATAAATAAATAGCTATACTGATATAAATAAATATATATACTGATATAGATAAATAGATATACTGATATAAATAAATAGATATACTGATATAAATAAATATATATACTGATATAGATAAATAGATATACTGATATAAATAAATATATTTACTGATATAGATAAATAGATATACTGATATAGATAAATAGATATACTGATATAAATAAATACCTCTACTGATATAAATAAATACCTATACTGATATAGATAAATATATATACTGATATAGATAAATTGATATACTGATATAAATAAATATATATACTGATATAAATAAATAGATATACTGATATAAATAAATATATATACTGATATAGATAAATAGATATATTGATATAAATAAATATATATACTGATATAGATAAATAGATATACTGATATAAATCAAGTAAAGACTGTGAAACATGTCATGCAAAATATTTGCATTTGATTAGGAAAATCTGGGAAAATAACAATTAAAAACATATAGAGATGCATCTGGGTATTTACTATTTGTCGGATTGTTTGCCCTTATTTATAAAACTTCTCTAATCTTCCTTCTGTTTGTGTCTGGATCATGTTTTAGTATTGTGGCATTCTGTTCTGAAAAACTGTTTGTTTTTACTCATACGCTCGTGGACTTGGGAATGGGTTTTGGTTTCTTTTAACCAGATCTTCAAGCTAGTCCTGTCTTACCTGTATAAAAGGTTGGGCAACTGATATACTGTATCTTGTATATGTTGGGGTGGATTTATTATACAAGTTTCTTAAAATGAGTTTGATTTTTATTCCAGGGGTGTTGTGCTAAATTACATTTATGTGTTTGTCTTTACCAAATTTTTGATAGAAGTGCGCTAAAAATTTTCTCTATATGGAAGGGTTTCGTTGTTTTGTAGTTTATTTGAGTTTGTTTGTTTTAATAATTTATTAATAATTTCTGTGACTACTAAGTAACTGGTTAACGTTAGTGAAACACTGAGTTAAGTGTACAACTTATTTATCAATGTTTTCTACGGTGCGCACAGTGTGTGATAAATGTAAGAGGCATTTAAAGTGCCTAGCTTCTGGTGGGTTACATGATTAGAAAACCATTTCGGTTGTATTATTTTTAAAATGTATTTTAGAGGTGAAACCTTGAGAGGTTCTTGTGATGTTAACAGTTAGAAAATTTACCATGTATTTGTTTCCATTTTCCACTGAAATGTATGTTTTTATATAGCTTGTTGATGGAATCTTTGAATCCCTGTCACAACCAACATGCTCGCCCTTTCAGCCGTGGGGGACGTTATATTGTCACTGTCAATCCCACTATTCGTTGGTGAAAGAGTAGCCTAAGAGTTGGTGGTGGGTGATGATGCCTAGCTGCCTTCCCTCTAGTCCTACACTGCTTAATTAGGGACGGCTAGCGCAGATAGTCCAAGTATAAATTTGCACGAAATTCAAAACAAACCAAACCGTGCGTAAAAACTAAAGAAAATATTCCACAGTTTGAAATAATCAATGAGTGAACAGTATTGAGGTTTATTAACAGACTTTAATAATAGATTATGTTAGAATATATATGAAGGAAACAAAATGATGAATTACAATTATTTTAATAAACTATGTCCAAAATGTCTATGGTTTATTATAAAACAAAATAATATGAGAATTCCACATTGAGAATAATTTTGTTATGCCAATTATCTCTTTCCGTGTGATATCCATACATGTATGTATTATGATTGTTAAGTCATATCCTGTATTAGGTAAACAGTTTGATAGTTTCAATAGAAACATTCAAAGTCATTCTTATAACATCGGGTTAATATATACTTAACTTTTATCATAATCACAGCATTACCATGACTTGCTGTTATTGAAGACATGTAGGTTTATGTACCGTTCGCTGTGAACTGTCAAATGAACATCCAAAGATAAGATAATAATACAATATGTCCTCCCCTTCTCTCAGAGTCTCCTATCCTCTCTGGTTTATTGTATTCTTCGTCTCCTATCCTCTCTGGTTTATTGTATTCTTCGTCTGCTATCCTCTCCGGTTTATTGTATTCTTCAAATTTATATTACGTTATTCTATGTGATGCCACACTGGGTTTCCTAGGCAACTATTCATTCTTTTTTGTTGTTTTAAGAAATACACGATAGATGGCCTCACTGTAGATAATCATATACAAAATATCCGTTGTGGTGACAGTTTGATAATCGATTCTGTCGCTGAAGAAAATGAAGAATGTTAAGAGCCCTGACCGTTGCATATTAAGGAAGCACGTGCAAGATAATGATAAGATACATCATTAACGCCCCATTTGAAGTTTTGTCTATATTCCTCCTAGTGTAGTGATGACACTTTCTTAGCGTAACCGTTTCTCTCGTGAGTTATCACCCTCGGATGCCAGATTATGACGGCTTACCATTGATCATTTAACTACATGTGTCCAGAAACCCATAAGGATTTGGGACGAGAAACAATTTTGTGAGGAACATTTCAGGTCGTTCAGTTGCTGTTGTTGGTGTTTAATTACAATACATTACAAGTACTTTTGTTTCAATAAATCTTCGTATATGGATAAATGGGTTTGGTTTGCTTTGAATTTCGTGCATGCTATCTGCGCAAGCAGTCCCTAATTTAGCACTATAAGACTAGAGGAAAGGCAGCTAGCCAACACCACCCACCGCCAACTCTTGGGCTACTTTTTTACCAACTAATAATGGGATTAACCGTGACATTATAACGCCCCCACAGCTGAAAGGGCAAGCATGTTTGCTGTGACGAGGATTCGAACGCGCGACCCTCGGATTACGAGTCTAACGCCTTAACCCAGCAGGGTTATATCAATGAGTTGAGATATGATAATAAATGGATACCCTCTATCTTACCATAGTTTCTGATTATAGTTTTATAAATGGCAGTGAAATCAACAATTTAAGCGTATAGAAAGTTTCTGTGGTTTTTGTTTTACATTTAAAGAAATCTTCATTCGAGGAGCGCTTTCCTTTTTGAAATAAGTAAAATTAGTGGCCTGCTGATTTGCATACTCGGAATGTGAAACCTAGAGTTCGCGCTCTATAAAAGTAGCGGCAAAGTGCCATAATTCAGTGCTACGAATGAACATTGATAAAGTAGGTGGGATGATCTAACCGTCTTTCTGCTGGTTCTACCTGTTCAAAGTGAGAGACGAGCACCGTTTATAGTAGATAGCTTTACACCTATTAAACCATTTCTAAAAACGTTTTTCCAGTAATCAAAGTATGCGCCGATTGTTTCTTTTTCCCATTTTCTTGTTAAAATTATGTACAGATTTTGAATTAATTATTCAAGTGAACAGCAAACTCCTTATAACCAAACAGAACCATATTTCTGTTTACGTGTTATTTTTAGGTCAACGCTCTTCTTACGTTATTACGCTATGAAGACTTCTGATTTGTTTGTTTGCATTAACCTATTCGAAGGTTATATGCACTAGCCGTCCCTAATTTAGCAATGAAAGGCTAGAGGGAAGAAAAATAGTCATCATCACCCACCGCCAACTCTTGGGCTACTCTTTTACTGACGAATGATATGATTAACCGGCGCATTCTAACGCCCCTACGGCTTCAAGGGCGAGCATTTTTTATAGGAAAGGGATTCGAACCCATGACTTTCAAATTGCGAATCAAGCGCCCTAACTATCTGCCCATGCCTATGTGAAAAAAAAGTTGTTTCTAAATGATAGAAACAATATTCATTTGTATCTTTTTTCATAGAATTATAACAGTTGTATAACAATTATATGACGAAGAACAAAAAAAAACAAAAAAAAACGCATGCGCAGTATATTAAATTAGAAAAGCACAGGAAGTTAATTAGGTGATGAATTGTGTTGTTGTATTACGTGTACTTATAACGGTGATATTTAAAATGCTTGTTTTAGTAAAAGTAAATATGAATGTTTGTCATGATAGCATCACTGTGCTATACCTTAAACCTAGTTATTAACGTGTCCAGACTTGTTGCCATAACATAAACGCACTAAGACTAAGACAATCAAGGGTAGAACTACAAAAATGAAAGTGAAATCCCAATATATGATTAGATAGAGTAGTTCCAGAGTTGGCGGAGGATCCTATTAACCAATTGCTTTCCCTCTAGTCTACTTGTCCAAACCTAGGTATTGTTACGCGCAGAGAGTCATTGTGTAGCTTTTTACGAATAAAATATAACCCTACTATAACATGGTGTGGTTTGACTTATTATCTGTTTATATTTTTGTGATTACACTACTGACATCACCGTATTCTGTTAAGCACTGATTTCCAGTGTAGTTTATCTGTTAATATTGCTACATATCTTTATACTGTTAATACGGACAGTTCTTGCCACTAATGCTACATTTACGCATTAATATGGTGTGTATCTCTAATGTCATTGTATCTGTGTGTAGTTTATCCAATTAACGCAATTACATTTTGATGTAGTTTTATGTTAATAATATTTTGTGGGTGTAATTTATACTCTTTGTACTACGCCGTTTTAGTACGGTGTTTAAAACTGGTGTGGTTTATCCTGTTGACACTACATTTGGGTGTGATTTTACATTGTTAGTTGTTTTCTACGTGTAAGTTTATCCTTCTAACACGACTACATACGTATTGGTGTTATTTTATATTGTAAGTATAATAGTTTCTGTTTATTAACACAAATGTGTTTTTTTATATTACTAATATCGTTTGTTTTATGTGTATTTTATTACCCTATAAATATCGTTGTGTCAGGCTTCGCTTTATCCTCAAAATTAGTTGTTTTTTTTTGCCAAACAATTAACTTCTCACAATAGTCCTAGAATTTATAACAACCTTAGAGCAAACATTATTAAACATTACAAGATAGCGAGGGTGTGGGAATACTATATGGTTGGTCTGCCGAGTATTGTGTGTCCACCAACTGCGGCTCACAGCTGCAAGTCCAGTCCACCTAGCGGAGTACGGATAGCTCGACTTCACAAAGAAGGGTGGGTGGGTTCGTTGTTTTAATGAGCAGGTTTCATTTTTGAGAACAGACTGACCTAAGATTACTGCTAGTTTTGTAAGTGCTTCAACACCTCCAAGCTTTTAAACCTACGTCACAGATGTCCACCCTCTCTTTGAGTGGTGTAATTACTTGATATAAGGCTCGTGCGCACGTAGTATGAGATCGTTTAAGGACTTGTGCCAACGAGAAAATGGAACCGAACAATACACAGAAATTGGAAAAGCTAAGACTAAAAAACGAATACCGTAGATCATGTAAGATGGAGGGCGGTGCTGCTCACGCCTGAAACACGTGTTTAATTACCCGAGATATGAGATTCTCGCTCTTAGCTTTCACATAATTTTCATATACATTTATATTTTGTACTCCTATCTTTTCCACACCTTTCGGGTGGTTTATCTCGCCTCCCCCTGCACACTTTCTCGACCACTGGCTTACCTCTCATCCGCGATTGTATTTGCAAATATTAACATGCAGGTTTCTTATGATATGTTGCTGGTTGTAGCCCACTGGTCCTAGGGACTAGCAGCTGGACCAGCAGACCGAGGCTCGAGAGGTGATGCCGCTGCACACGTTCCACAATTCCAGATGCATGAGCGTTATAAAAATGGCAGTCAATCTCGGTAGTTAGCTCAAAGAATCCGGATGAAATCTTGTTTCAGTTGTGGCCAGCCAACTTCCACTGTAATCGGTGACTCAGTTGGAGTCAGCTATGACTGAACCCTAGAGATATTTGGTCTGGCTTCTGTTCAAGATGAAAATCAAGGGAAGCTCTCATATCGTCACATTATTTTTATGTGTGTTTTCTTATAACAAAGTCACATTTGGCTATCTGCTGTGTCCACCGAGGGAATCGAACCCCGATTTTAGCGTTGCAAATCAAGTCACTTATTTGCCAAAAACCCGGTTTACAAGAAAATTAAAGTCGCACGAAGTTATTGAAAAAGTTTATATGCAAATCAGATGCGATTCTTTGGAAGTGTAGAGGCAATTACTGTGACTTGGCACGTGAAATGGCTCCAATATTATGTCAGTAATCGAAGAAGTATATAAACACATTCTCAAAGATTAATATTCATCCAACAAAACATTCAAAGATGTAGAACTAAAGAACAGAACATTTTAGAGAAGCCATGGAAACAGAATAATTCGCATAGCAGGCAGTTTAGAACAACAAAGTGTTTTTATACACCAAGTTAATTGATAGCAACACCCTCATTCACAAAATAAAGGTTATGGTTATGAAAGAGAACCCTTTAACCCAACCCCAAAAAAACAATTGTAATGAAGTTAGACATCTCTGTAACCGTTAACAAACAAGAATATTGTGCTAATGAAGGTTCAAAAACCAAATTCAGTTACATCTTCCAACAAACAGCTGTTCTCATGAAGGTTCACGAACCAAACGTTCCCAGCCATCGAAGCCTTATCATCAAACCAACAGCTGTTCTTATGAGAAAGATGGTCAGTGAAACTGGAATCATAACATACATGTCAAGTCGCCCAATACAACTGTAACGAACGTTTGTGCCTTGGGCTTATTTAATTAAACGAGTGTTTAAAAGTCGTAAATCAGAAACAGCCGAAGCATGGAAAGCTACTTAAAGGTAAAGGAAAGGCAAGTATAGCTGGTCTGTCATAAACTGGTCTTGTGAAATCATCACTGCACTACCATTGTTAAGTAGCAGAGAAAACAGTGTTACCATCGAAGTGGAACCAGGCTTCCACATAAACGTTTAAACTGCCTTTGGAAAAAGTTGAAAATTTCAGAATTAAATAGAGATGTTGAGGTTGAATCGTTTGATGAATTGAAAGTAAAGGTTGTTCTCTACCACTGGAATACATAAGGTTGTTTTTCTTTCTGTGGGCTACCAGGAAATGGTTCGAAGTTCGTTGTTGTTGAAATAACTGATTAGTCATGAGTGAACTACATGTTTTGCCCAGATAAACTTCATGGTCTCCTGGTAATAGATTTTGTTCTTATTTTTAGAAGTTATGCTTCACCTGAATGCTTTTATCGTTTGTATAATCACTATAATTAACCAGCAACGCTAAAATCAGCGGTTCGATTTCCCTTAGTGGATTCAGCAGATAGTCTGATGTGGCTTTGCTATAACAAAACATACACATTAACCAGCAACATAAGAACACTTGGAGCCTAAACTTATAGTCTACATTAAGAAGGTTTAAGAGCCTGCCCTAAAGATATTTAGAGTCTACATTAAGAAGGTTTAAGAGCCTGCCCTAAAGAGATTTAGAGCCTACATTAAGAAGGTTTGAGAGCCTGCCCTGAAGAGATTTAGAGCCTACATTAAGAAGGTTTAAGAGCCTGCCCTAAAGAGATTTAGAGCCTACATTAAGAAGGTTTAAGAGCCTGCCCTAAAGAGATTTAGAGCCTACATTAAGAAGGTTTAAGAGCCTGCCGTAAAGATATTTAGAGCCTACATTAAGAAGGTTTAAGAGCCTGCCCTAAAGAGATTTAGAGTCTACATTCAGAAGGTTTAAGAGCCTGCCGTAAAGAGATTTAGAGTCTACATTAAGAAGGTTTAAAACCCTTCCCTAAAGAGATTAAGAGCCTACATTAAGAAGGTTTAAGAGCCTGCCCTGAAGAGATTTAGAGCCTACATTAAAAAGGTTTAAGAGCCTGCCCTAAAGAGATTTAGAGCCTACATTAAGAAGGTTTAAGAGCCTGCCCTAAAGAGATTTAGAGCCTACATTAAGAAGGTTTAAGAGCCTGCCCTGAAGAGATTTAGAGCCTAGATTAAAAAGGTTTAAGAGCCTGCCCTAAAGAGATTTAGAGCCTACATTAAGAAGGTTTAAGAGCCTGCCCTAAAGAGATTTAGAGCCTACATTAAGAAGGTTTAAAAGCCTGCCGTAAAGATATTTAGAGCCAACATTAAGAAGGTTTAAGAGCCTGCCCTAAAGAGATTTAGAGTCTACATTAAGAAGGTTTAAGAGCCTGCCGTAAAGAGATTTAGAGCCTACATTAAGAAGGTTTAAGATCCTTTCATAAAGAGATCTAGAGCCTACATTAAAAAGTTTAATAGCCTGCCCTAAAGATATTTAAAGCCTACATTAAGAAGGTTTAAGAGCCTGCCCTAAAGAGATTTAGAGCCTACATTAAGAAGGTTTAAAAGCCTGCCCTAAAGAGATTTAGAGCCTACATTAAGAAGGCTTAAGAGCCCGCCCTCAAGAGGCTTAGAGCCCACACTAAAATCTAAGAGCCTGCCCTAAAGATATTTAGAGCCTACATTAAGAAGGTTTAAGAGCCTGCCCTAAAGAGATTTAGAGCCTACATTAAGAAGGTTTAAGAGCCTGCCGTAAAGATATTTAAAGCCTACATTAAGAAGGTTTAAGAGCCTGCCCTAAAGAGATTTAGAGCCTACCTTAAGAAGGTTTAAGAGCCTGCCCTAAAGATATTTAGAGCCTACATTAAAAAGGTTTAAGAGCCTGCCCTAAAGATATTTAGAGCCTACATTATGAAGGTTTAAGAGCCTGCCCTAAAGAGATTTAGAGCCTACCTTAAGAAGGTTTAAAACCCTTCCCTAAAGAGATTTAGAATTTATCTTTTCTCAACTTTTGATGGCGAATCGTAACAGAAAGATAGAGGACAAAGTGGTCATTATGTGATAAACTTACTATTATGGGACAGATAAACTGGTCGTTACACAACAAGCTGTTTATTATGCGACAAGTTAGACGTCGTGTGACGAACTTGTTATTATGAGACAAACGACGTATTAGGCATTATGAGACGAGCTGGTTATTATGGGAAAACTCCGTGAGCATGTGACAAGCTGGTTATTTTGTGACGAATTACGTGATAGTTTGTTATTATTCTGTCGCTAGATGTATGTTTTAAGTAGCACACAAGTGACCTAAACAAGATTAGAATGAGGAGATAAACGTACATCTAATTTGTAGGGAGGATAAAGTACACGCTAACCCCCTCGTGCCATTGAGATAACACTCATCACCCCTAAACGTGTTACAGATCATGTTCATAAATACGTGTAATTATGTTTGCAGATACACCTGGGTAATACTTATGGGTTTTTTTTTTATCTACGTGTTTAACACGTATACATAAGTTTGTTTTTTAATTATAGCTCTTAGGTTCTTGTGATTAAAAAACAACGACATAAAACGTGGTTTTATTTTCTGACTGCGGAAAAAACAAAACAAAACGTTTTACCTTTATGTCATCACAGTGGCTCAGCTGCAAGTCTGAGGAATTATAATATTAAAAAAAATTACAACGTGGGGGTTCGGTACCCGTGGAGAACACAGTGCGAATGGCTTATTGTGTAGCTTTTAGCCCTAACAACCACCAATTAACAAACATTTTAATGAATATATTTTTGTACAATTACAACGATAAATTGTTCTGCCCACAGCCACTACGATAAAAGTGATTACACGCAACTAGGCTGTGAACGTGAGCTGAAGAAATGGCTCAATAGTGTAAGAAGCTTTATGTCTTCTAGTAGAAAGTGACGTTCGCTTCCACGTCAGATGAAATTTAAAAATATATTGGGTTTGTTTTTAATTTCGCGCAAAGCTATAAAAGAACGATCTGCGCCAGCCGTCCCTAGTTTACAAGTGAAAGGCTAGAGGGAAGACAATTCGTCATTACTACCCATCGCCAACTCTCGGGGTGCTCTTTTAGCAACGATTAGTGGGATTGACCTACACATTATTTTACCCCCACGGCTAAAGGGTTCAGAATGTTTGGTGTGACTGGGTTTCGAACCCGCGACCCTCAGATTACGAGGGTCATTTTGGTAGTTTGGTGTTTATTTAAAGTGGCAAGTCTTCTATGACATTCACTTCAAAAACACGCTCATTGAAAGCGGAACATGTTTTGGATGTTAAGACCGTCCTTAATAAAGACTTTTAATACATCTTTCAGAGTTTGGATTTGTAAATGATAGGCAGTTCACTGCACTGTAAACATTCCTATTACCATGAAAACCACTTGGGAGAATTTCGTAGTGTTTCCAACAAGCACACAGACACAGTTCGTGGTCTTCGTAACGTCCGTACGTTAGGGTCCTGTCGCACAATTCGTTGTTATTCGTTTCAATATACTGTCATTTGACACTTCTTTTCAAAACGTGCACAAACTTAGAAGTTGGTGTATCCTTCCTAGCTCAGATAAAATGACGAAACTTGATAGCTCATTTCTCAACGAAAGTCGTTAGTTTTTAGCCTACGGGCAAGTTCTTCGTTTGAAACTGTTTCCTTTTCCCCCTATTCTATAAAAACGAACAGCGTGATTATCACAAGCTTTCAAGACTTAATTACGTTTTAACCACAATGGGCCTTTCACTGCTACGTCATTATAATCCGCCCCAACTCTCAAGTTTCAGCGAAGTGGTATTGAGAAATAAGGCCTAGAAAAAAATCTCATTAATAATAAACCGCTGGTATGTTATCCAAGGATGCTCTATCTAGTCCTTTGTTAATAGGTTCTTACAAACTAGGTGCATGGGTAGAATATACAATTAAGTACAATGAGACAGGCCTGACCCTAAAAAAAAAACAAAAAACATTTCTTTTCAGTAAGTAATTTATGGTGACAAAAGTTCTCTCTAAAGCTACGACTCTAGGATTTCACGTCGTTAAATTAAAATTAGTGTTTTTAAAGCCTGACTGTGTTAAAATTCAATCTAGTAAACCCACTACGACTGACAAAGGTCAGCCCTAGTGACCAATAAAAACATAAATATACATAATCATTATTAATTGTTTGTTTTGAATTTCGCGCAAAGCTACACGAGGACTATCTGCGCTAGCCGTCCCTAATTTATCAGTGTAAAATTAGAGGGAAGGTAGCTAGTTATCACCACCCACCACCAACTGCTGGACTACTCTTGTACCAACGAATACTGGGATTGACCGTCACATTATAACGCCTCCATGGTTGAAAGGGTGAATAGGTTTGGTGTGACCGGAATTCGAACCTGCGACCCTCAGATTACGAGTCACAGTTCTCTTGTAACGACTTGGCTATGCCGGGTCGTCCTTATTAATAAGATAATACAAATACACTTACTGTTGTGAAACTTAGAAAAGTATGTTACATTTAAAATATACATATGTAACTTGTATAATAAGACAGGTTCTGTGAACACTACGAACCATTTATTAGAACAACAAACGCTTTTACCAGGCACCTGTAGAAAGACTTGTAACTCAGCATTTCAGCTGTAACATTTAATCAGTTTATATTAAACATTCAGTGCTAGTTTGGTCCTGCTCGTACTCTTAATAACCTCCGCAAGGTGACGTGGCATGCTGTAGATAAGGTTATTGATTTCATCCATCGTGATTTCATCCAAACGTACTACTAGAAGGCGCTGCACCTCAGCTTTTGTGGCTAGTTTACGGGAGTGGTTAGCACTTTTCGGTTCAGTTCTGAGATTAAAATATAGAGACTTTGCTGGCCGTGTCAATGTTGTAACGTCCTCCTAGTTGAGATAGTTCTGTACAAAATGTGCATCTGTGAGCAGTGACATCGTCATCCTGAAACACCAAATTATTACAAAACCTGCGCTTTAGCATATTGCAGAAATATCGTCTCAATGCGATGCCGATAGGAGGCACCAGTTACGTTTCCTTGGATGATATGAAAACAGTTGTACCATAATGAATAGCTGCCTAAAAGTGTACTGCATCACCTCCTATGCGTTTCATTTGGGAAAGACAGTCTCTTCCCATCTGTTATTCAGAAAAAATGACGATCAGGAATCCTACCATCAGCTTTAATAAGCTGGAAACAGAGCTCATCTGCAAATATGGCATTTTGCCAGTGTCGTAACTGTAAGTTGGAGTGCTGTCTCGCCAAAGTAACACGGCGATCGTGAAGAATTTTGAGGTAGTATCTCTTGCAAAGTAACCTTCATTGGTCAGTTTCCTATCATTATTCTTTTAGAATGAACGTTAGAAGTTTTTTTTTCGTCTGCCAGTAGACTTTCCTAAAAAAAAATGTATCCTGTAGTCCAATGATTTTCCTTTCAGGATTCCAGTTACATGAATTGGTGGTTACTTACTGTTCTGACAGTGTTCGATACCTTCATACAGTTTGCAGACTGTCGAACAATTCTATAACTTCTTATACGTACGAAAAATGCGAGGTAAAGAGAAACTATCTAAACAAACTGTTGATTTCTTTTGAAAAAGATTATTCCAAAAGCATATCTTTTTATACAAGACAAGTATGTATGTGTGTGTTGAAGATAAATACTCAAAACAATGTTTACAAACCAGAATAACAAACCGTACATCCGATACATTCTCTATTATAACTTGGGTATTTACTTGGTAACTACTCATAACATGTAGAAATAACACCAGTACAGAACAGCAAGAAAACATTTTTCCAAAACTGTATGTAAAAAAGAAACCTTCCTGGGGTAAGTATCCTCCTCTACGTATAACAACTAAAGTTTGTCTGTCTTTTGTTTGTGTGTTTGTTTTTGAATAATTGCATAATGGGTTAGCTGAGCTGTGTGTTCACTTCAGGAATCGAACCTCGGATTTTTACGTTGTAACCCTTTCGACGAAATTTCTTTCTTTGTTTAAGCACAAAGCTAACACAACGGACCGTTTGCACCGTGTCCACTTCAGGAATCGATCGAATCTAGCACTTAAATATTACAACCTGCATTATCTCATAAAATGTACCAAAAGTGGTAGAAGTTGTGAGAACTGCTGGAAATAAAAGGCTGACGAAGACACCAACCAAACGACAGACCTTCTAGTCTGATGGGCAAAGTGCTGGTATTATTCTGTTTACAATGTTGCTAAACAGGTTTGTTTGTCTTTACTGTTGTTTCGTGTTTCACGTTTCGTCTGAAGTGAATTATGTCCACTATGCTGACCTGTTGTGTTCGTTGTTGTTTTTTTCTGAATTGATGTTTTCACCTATTGTTTGAAGTAACCTTTGACCTTTGTAAATTTACTTGTTTAGTTTTAATTACAGCTGTTCTGAAATTTAAATTTCGGGCACATCAAAATTCGTGGCACGTTTTGTCAAACCTGAGACGTACGTCACCACCTTGAACACGTTTATTGTTTGTGTTGACAGTTAAATATTTCGTTTCGTTTTCCTATGCTCAGCACATGCACGCACACACGTATACATGGTTGGTTAAAAATGATTCTACGGTTTCATAAATGAGAAAACCAGTAATGAAATTAGCTCCACTGTTCAAGTTCCCTCACAATCTTTGTATTGGGTCTAAAGATTTGTTTTTGTCTTCATGATATCAAAACGTAAGTATACAGCTATACAATATCGTTCACTGTACTCGATTAAAGCATCGAATGATACACGGAAGGCTGAAAACATCATAAAGTTAGCCTTTCGTTCACAGGCTTTACTTGTTGTGACAAACTTGGTAAAATATGATTGGCTAGAATGTTTTAACACTTATAAAGAAAGTCGCTGTTACTGAAAATACATAATCACGCTTACAAACTGTAGTTTACGTTGACACCTCACCAGCGTCTGAAGTGTTTGTTTACTTACTCAGAAAAATGGGGTTGTTTTAGAGGCGGTGCATTGTTGAGTGGGCGGAGCAAGAAGGCGTGTCTTCATGTTTCTCATATGTCACCCGGTCGGTGGAAAACATAGTTCAATGAGAAAATTTTAAATATTGAATACTTGTAAAACCAAGATTTGAATGGATTAACTTATGTGTATGTAATGAATAAAAAAAAAAGTAAAGACAATGGTGTCTTGTATAATAGAAATGTATAACAATTCCTTTCGTAGCGCCATCTATACATTAAAATAAAAGTAATTTTTCAATTTGTATTGTCTTTTTCTCACAAGATCGTATTTTTGAATATGCTTTTGCGTTTTCTTCTTCTATTTCCAGCCAATTATTTATCCATATTGATCTATTAACCATCATCTTTATTTAACTATTAGCCACGTGATGTTCCTTTAAAAAAACAGATACATAAATTAAAAAAGTTCCCAAAGACACAGCATAACCACTGTGTTCGAGAAGTTAACACATATCTAAATCATATAAAATATAAGGGAGACCTTACGAACTTCAGATAAACCATTCTACTCCTCAGCTTCATGTGGCGCGAAAAACACAAGGAAAGTAAGAAGTGTTAGTTTGGTTTCTGACTCATACTATGCTGATGAGTCTTCAATAAGAGAAACTGCCTTCCAAAGCATAGGGTATGGCCAATCAAGGAAGGAATTAGGCGTCTACGTCACAGATAATACATTCAATTTTATTTACATTTAGTGATACAACAAATGATGTCTGTAACATATATGTTTACATATAACTAGACCTGTTTATCTGTTCTCATAGCAAAGCCACCGCGGGGAAATCGAATCCTCGATTTTAGCATCATTAGTCCGTAAAATGTACAGCTGTCCCACCTGAGTCTGATGTTCCACGGAGTAAGTTGTTTGTTTACTTCTATGTTTGGTTTCCAAGTAGAGAGATACAAAATGGGTCATCTGCGTTGTACTCACGGCAAGGAAAAGAGTTCCGACATTTAGTATTATAAATTTGTCACTGATCCAAGGATGAAGGAATAAGACGGTAATGATGCTCAAAATCAGGAAAGGAAGATAGACGTATATGTGTAAAGGAAAGGAAGGTAAATATGTATATACACTGCTGGCCAAAATCTTAAGGCCAGTGAACATAAAGAAACAATATGCATTTTGCATTGTTAGACTCAACCACTTATTTGAGTAGAGCTTCGAAAGATGAAAATAAGAAAGGGGAAAATAATAAAAAAACTTTTTTAGCATTTTATAGGGAAAATGTGAACACTATAAAATTAGTCTAAATACTAGCTGGTCAAAAGTTTAAGACCACACTGAAACGAAGCGTTAATCGGTAAACACGTAACGAAATTTAGTCATTTGTGTTCAAGCATTAGCGTTGTCAACATCTCCTGTGTTACATTGGGTAAAAACATGGAAAAGGCTAAAAAGTTGAACGATGCAGAATTGTCGAGCTGCAAAAGCAAAGTCTCTCTCAGTGTGTCATCGCTGGTGAGATTGGGTGTAGCAAAACTGCTGCTACAAACATCTTAAAAGACTCTGAGGGATACGGAAGGAGAATTTCAAGTGGTTGGCCCAAGAAAATTTCGCCACCTTTGAGCATGAGGATTCGACGGGTTGTCCGATAAGTCATCAGCCGATCGTCGAACCAGATTAAGGCCCTTACGGACGCAGAATGCAGCACAAGAACAATAAGACGGCATCTCCGAGAGAAAGGCTTTAAAAACCGTAAACGTCTTCAAAGGCCACGCCTCCTTCACGTCACGAAACAGCTCGGTTAAACTTTGCTGAGAAGCACCAAACATGGGACGTAGAAAAGTGGACGAAGGAGTTGTTCTATGATGAGAAAAAATTAACCTGGATGGTCCAGATGGCTTCCAACGTTATTGGAACGATAAGGATATCCCACCGAAGACATTTTCTACACGACACAGTGGAGAAGGTTACATCATGATCTGGGGTGCTTTCTCCTTCCATGGAACAATGGAGCTTCAGGTTATACAGGGGCATCAAACAGCAGCTGGCTACATTGGCATGTTGGTGAGAGCATCCTTATTGACTGAAGGCCCTCGCTTTTGTGAAAATGACTGGATCTGTCAGCAGGACAAAGGACTTTTTCATGGCGAATAACGTGATTCTTTTGGACCATCGAGCGTGCTCGCCCGAACTGAACCCGATTGAAAATGTTTGAGGGTGGATAGCAAGGGAAGTCTATAGAAATGGACGTCAATTACAAACAGTGCATGATCTTCGTGAAGCCATCTTCACCACTTGGAATAACATTCCAGCCAGCCTTCTGCAAACGCTTATATCGACCATGCCAAAGTTAATGTTTGAAGTTATTCGCAATGACGGCCGTGCAACTCACTACTGAGACCTCTTGTTGGGCATTTCCTACCCTGTTTAGGACTTCTTTTTGGTATGGTCTTAAACTTTTGACCAACTAGTATTTTAGTAATAGTGTTCACATTTTCACTATTAAATACTAAAACAGTTTTTTATTTTTATTTTCCCATTTCTTATTTTCATTTTTCAAAGCTCTACTCAAATAAGTGGTTGAGACCAACAACGCAAAATGCATATTTTTTTTTATGTTCATTGGCCTTAAGATTTTGGCCAGCAGTGTATATATAAAAGACACATATATATATAAGTAAAAGAAATGTACATATATAAATTAAAAACACTAGGCATATATAGAAATAAAAGAAAGGTAGATATATATAAATAACGAAAGACTGGTCGACACATATAAATAATGAAAAACTGGTGGACACATATATAAATAACGAAAGACTGGTGGACACATATATAAATAATGAAAGACTGGTGGACACATATATAAATAACGAAAGACTGGTAGACACATATATAAATAATGAAAGACTGGTGGACACATATATAAATAATGAAAGACTAGTGGACACATATATAAATAACGAAAGACTGGTGGACACATATATAAATAATGAAAGACTGGTGGACACATATATAAATAATGAAAGACTATTGGACACATATATAAATAACGAAAGACTGGTGGACACATATATAAATAATGAAAGACTGGTGGACACATATATAAATAACGAAAGACTGGTGGACACATATATAAATAATGAAAGACTGGTGGACACATATATAAATAACGAAAGACTGGTGGACACATATATAAATAACGAAAGATTGGTGGACACATATATAAATAACGAAAGACTGGTGGACACATATATAAATAATGAAAGACTAGTGAACACATATATAAATAACGAAAGATTGGTGGACACATATATAAATAACGAAAGACTGGTGGACACATATATAAATAACGAAAGACTGGTGGACACATATATAAATAATGAAAGACTGGTGGACACATATATAAATAACGAAAGATTGGTGGACACATATATAAATAACGAAAGACTGGTGGACACATATATAAATAATGAAAGACTAGTGGACACATATATAAATAACGAAAGACTGGTGGACCCATATATAAATAACGAAAGACTGGTAGACACATATATAAATAATGAAAGACTGGTGGACACATATATAAATAACGAAAGACTGGTGGACACATATATAAATAATGAAAGACTAGTGGACACATATATAAATAATGAAAGATTGGTAGACCCATATATAAACAATAAAAGATTGGTGGACACATATATAAATAATGAAAGATTGGTGGACACATATATAAATAATGAAAAACTGGTGGACACATATATAAATAATGAAAGACTGGTGGACACATATATAAATAATGAAAGATTGGTGGACCCATATATAAACAATGAAAGATTGGTGGACACAATGAAAGATTGGTGGACACATATATAAATAACGAAAGATTGGTGGACCCATATATAAACAATGAAAGATTGGTAGACACATATATAAATAATGAAAAACTGGTGGACACATATATAAATAATGAAAGACTGGTGGACACATATATAAATAATGAAAGATTGGTGGACCCATATATAAACAATGAAAGATTGGTAGACACATATATAAATAATGAAAAACTGGTGGACACATATATAAATAATGAAAGACTGGTGGACACATATATAAATAATGAAAGATTGGTGGACCCATATATAAATAATGAAAGACTGGTGGACACATATATAAATAACGAAAGACTGGTGGACACATTTATAAATAACGAAAGATTGGTGGACACATATATAAATAACGAAAGACTGGTGGACACATATATAAATAATGAAAGACTAGTGGACACATATATAAATAACGAAAGATTGGTGGACACATATATAAATAACGAAAGACTGGTGGACACATATATAAATAACGAAAGACTGGTGGACACATATATAAATAATGAAAGACTGGTGGACACATATATAAATAACGAAAGATTGGTGGACACATATATAAATAACGAAAGACTGGTGGACCCATATATAAATAACGAAAGACTGGTAGACACATATATAAATAATGAAAGACTGGTGGACACATATATAAATAACGAAAGACTGGTGGACACATATATAAATATTGAAAGACTAGTGGACACATATATAAATAATGAAAGACTGGTAGACCCATATATAAACAATAAAAGATTGGTGGACACATATATAAATAATGAAAGATTGGTGGACACATATATAAATAATGAAAGATTGGTGGACACATATATAAATAATGAAAAACTGGTGGACACATATATAAATAATGAAAGACTGGTGGACACATATATAAATAATGAAAGATTGGTGGACCCATATATAAACAATGAAAGATTGGTAGACACATATATAAATAACGAAAGATTGGTGGACCCATATATAAACAATGAAAGATTGGTAGACACATATATAAATAATGAAAAACTGGTGGACACATATATAAATAATGAAAGACTGGTGGACACATATATAAATAATGAAAGATTGGTGGACCCATATATAAACAATGAAAGATTGGTAGACACATATATAAATAATGAAAAACTGGTGGACACATATATAAATAATGAAAGATTGGTGGAGACATATATAAACAATGAAAGATTGGTAGACACATATATAAACAATGAAAGACTGGTAGACACATATATAAATAATGAAAGACTGGTGGACACATATATAAATAATGAAAGATTGGTGGAGACATATATAAACAATGAAAGATTGGTAGACCCATATATAAATAATGAAAAACTGGTAGACACATATGTAAACAATGAAAGATTGGTAGACCCATATATAAATAATGAAAGACTGGTGGACACATATATAAATAATGAAAGACTGGTGGACACATATATAAACAATGAAAGATTGGTAGACACATATATAAATAATGAAAGACTGGTGGACACATATGTAAACAATGAAAGATTGGTAGACACATATATAAACAATGAAAGACTGGTAGACCCATATATAAATAATGAAAAACTGGTAGACACATATATAAACAATGAAAGATTGGTAGACACATATATAAACAATGAAAGACTGGTAGACCCATATATAAATAATGAAAAACTGGTAGACACATATGTAAACAATGAAAGATTGGTAGACCCATATATAAATAATGAAAGACTGGTGGACACATATATAAACAATGAAAGACTGGTAGACCCATATATAAATAATGAAAGACTGGTGGACACATATATAAATAATGAAAGACTGGTGGACACATATATAAATAATGAAAGACTGGTGGACACATATATAAATAATGAAAGACTGGTAGACAGGTGTATATATATATATATATAAGTGAAAGAAAGGAAGACACATATACAAATAAACGTGTTTCCCACATATTTAAATAATTAATTATTTTGTGTTCTTTGTTTTAAAAGTTACAACACTACAACATATTTCCTTCCCGCTGTTAATTTGGTTATTAGCAGTCAACTTGCACGTAGCTTCATTCTGAACATTGTACGACGACTAATATACATCTATATTTTGTTTGTCCCACGGAAAATTATTAGAAAGTTTATAAATTTACAACACTAAAATCCAAGGTTCGATCCTCTATAATGGCTAGATCGCGAATGACTAAGTGTGGAAATTTATATTGGCTAAAACAAACACGCGTTTTCTTTCGTATCACAAGAAATCGCTCCTACTGGTCTTATGGCGTCATCTATTGGAAGTATATGAAACTACTAAAATATATATTTTTAAAATAATTTAATTACAAAAATTTCTTTCGCAAATCAGTAGAAAAGAAGACGTACTAGTTACGAAACGTTTCTTGTACGTATATAACAGTTACGTGATGTGTTAAGACCAGTTATGGTTTGTATTTAATCTCGAACACAGTTACATAATGTGTTAAGACTAGTTATGGTTTGTATTTAATCTCAAACACAGTTACATAATGTGTTAAGACCAGTTATGGTTTGTATTTACTCTCCAACACAGTTACATAATGTGTTAAGACCAGTTATGGTTTGTATTTAATCTCAAACACAGTTACATGATGTGTTAAGACTAGTTATGGTTTGTATTTACTCTCCAACACAGTTACATAATGTGTTAAGACCAGTTATGGTTTGTATTTAATCTCCAACACAGTTACATAATGTGTTAAGACCCGTTATGGTTTGTATTTAATCTCAAACACAGTTACGTGATGTGTTAAGACCAGTTATGGTTTGTATTTAATCTCGAACACAGTTTCGTAATGTGTTAAGACCAGTTATGGTTTGTATTTAATCTCCAACACAGTTACATAATGTGTTAAGACCCGTTATGGTTTGTATTTAATCTCAAACACAGTTACGTGATGTGTTAAGACCAGTTATGGTTTGTATTTAATCTCAAACACAGTTATGTAATGTGTTAAGACCAGTTATGGTTTGTATTTAATCTCGAACACAGTTACATAATGTGTTAAGACTAGTTATGGTTTGTATTTACTCTCCAACACAGTTACATAATGTGTTAAGACCCGTTATGGTTTGTATTTAATCTCAAACACAGTTACGTGATGTGTTAAGACCAGTTATGGTTTGTATTTAATCTCAAACACAGTTATGTAATGTGTTAAGACCCGTTATGTTTGTATTTAATCTCGAACACAGTTACGTAATGTGTTAAGACCAGTTATGGTTTGTATTTAATCTCCAACACAGTTATGTAATGTGTTAAGACCCGTTATGGTTTGTATTTAATCTCAAACACAGTTACGTGATGTGTTAAGACCAGTTATGGTTTGTATTTAATCTCAAACACAGTTATGTAATGTGTTAAGACTAGTTATGGTTTGTATTTAATCTCAAACACAGTTACGTAATGTGTTAAGACCAGTTATGGTTTGTATTTAATCTCCAACACAGTTATGTAATGTGTTAAGACCCGTTATGGTTTGTATTTAAACTCGAACACAGTTACGTAATGTGTTAAGACCAGTTATGGTTTGTATTTAATCTCGAACACAGTTACGTAATGTGTTAAGACCAGTTATGGTTTGTATTTAATCTCCAACACAGTTACGTAATGTGTTAAGACCAGTTATGGTTTGTATTTAATCTCCAACACAGTTATGTAATGTGTTAAGACTAGTTATGGTTTGTATTTAATCTCCAACACAGTTACATAATGTGTTAAGACTAGTTATGGTTCGTATTTAATCTAAAACACAGTTATGTAATGTGTTAAGACTAGTTATGGTTTGTATTTAATCTCGAACACAGTTATGTAATGTGTTAAGACTAGTTATGGTTTGTATTTAATCTCCAACACAGTTACATAATGTGTTAAGACTAGTTATGGTTTGTATTTAATCTCCAACACAGTTACATGATGTGTTAAGACCAGTTATGGTTTGTATTTAATCTCGAACACAGTTACGTGATGTGTTAAGACCAGTTATGGTTTGTATTTAATCTCAAACACAGTTATGTAATGTATTAAGACCAGTTATGGTTTGTATTTAATCTCAAACACAGTTATGTAATGTGTTAAGACAAGTTATGGTTTGTATTTAATCTCCAACACAGTTATGTGCTGATATACAAATTAAATAGGGAACACGTATTATATTTTTCCATTAAATACGTAGCTTACATTTCAGTTTATCTGTATGTATAAATATACATAAATCTACCGCTTGTCCACTAGAAACTGAAAAGAAGGGAAAATATACTCATAGTGTGTACGTAATTCATAAAAACATGAACGTAGTGGTTTTATAACCATTATCCTTAAATTATAGACGTGTTGCGAAACAAGTGGCTTCATTCGTTGTACAACCAATAATTACATGATGTAACATTAATTTTGTTCCTGGATAGTGTGTGTTATTTCATAATTGCTTACGTTGTAAAAGTACAGAAAATGATCATTATTCCCTTCAAACTTTGCTTTTGTGACCTGGATTATGAAGTTTAGAAATTACCTTATTTTCTCTGTAAAAACGGGCAAATTTGCACATTTTCATTTACATAAGGTCTGAATAAAACAACGTATGAATCAAGATTTACATGTATTTATACTAAAGTTATACAAACATGTTTAGAAGTGAGTAGTTTTTCGAGATTTGCGACTGTAATGTAAATCACTTTCACGTATCAGACCCCAAATATATTCTCCTATCATGTTTTAGTTATACGCTCCCAGGTCATAAAAGCAAAGTTTGAAAAGAAAAATAGGTCTTTTTTATTTACTTTAGACATAAGTAATTGGGAAATAACAAGAAAAAGTAAAAATTGTGTTACATAGTGTTATTAGTGTTTGTACTATTGTGTTACATAGTGTTATTAGTGTTTGAACTATTGTGTTAAATAGTGTTATTGGTGTTTGTACTATTGTGTTACATAGTGTTATTGGTGTTTGTACTATTGTGTTACATAGTGTTATTAGTGTTTGAACTATTGTGTTACATAGTGTTATTGGTGTTTGTACTATTGTGTCACATAGTGTTATTGGTGTTTGTACTATTGTGTTACATAGTGTTATTGGTGTTTGTACTATTGTGTTACATAGTGTTATTAGTGTTTGAACTATTGTGTTACATAGTGTTATTAGTGTTTGTACTATAGTGTTACATAGTGTTATTATATATATTTTGTTTGTCCCACGGGGAATGAGACATATATATATATATATGAAAGGTAGACATGTATATATGTGAAAAGAATCCATATATATATTGAAGCTTCATATTCAAGATAAACAAGAGAAATACGGTCATCTTTATAGTACAAAGTACCTGTCTGTAATACTGTTATAAGTATTACACTTCCATTAAAATGTTTTTACGTAACCTCTTTAAATAGTTCGTAAACTATTTTGCAACAATTAAACACACAAATTTTGCACACATCTTAAGAGTATTAGTACCTTTGAGAGACAAATAAAACTGAACTGTAAGTTTAAGTTTTCGTAAGTAGTAACATTTTGTAACGTTTGAATAAAATATAGGACGTCTTAAGTTTAATGTAGCCTAAAGCATGTGGCCCAGTAATTAACGTGACAGTTAACGGTAAGATAAGGTTTTTGATTCGGACCACGACACGGCGCTCTACATCAATGTTGCTTGGTTCGTGGTTTTCGTGGAAAAAATTAACCATGAGTAATGTTTAGCAGTCGCAAGTCGCTACTTTTTGGGTTGTTTCAAACAAGTCTTACGTATTCAGGGACTAGATTTAGTGATATCTTATTGTATTGTTAAAGGAAACTAACACGTCACAGTATTACTTAAGTTGAATAAGGTATCCACGATGTTCACAGATTGTTCTCAGCAGACAAACTTTAGGGTAAAAACACTCCAGAAGCAAAGGAATGATATATTTGGTGTTGTACTGGCACCGTGTTACTTCTTTGATGTACAAACGTTCATTTTTACATTTGTTTAGGATATATCAACATTAAAGTTTTGGTAGATGAATCGTTCTGAGATCCAGTTTCTGATATGAAAATATTATGTTCAATTCATTCAGAGTTTCTGTGAGAATGTCTCTCTATTATTGACATGTGGATAAACTGGTGCTAAAACTACTATAGTTTCTTTATTTAGGAAGTCTTGCGATTGTTGTGGTCCGGGACGGCTAGGTGGTTGGGTCGCTCGAGTCGTAATCTGAGGGTCGCAAGATCGAATCCCTGTAACACCAAACATTCTCGCCCTTTCAGCCGTGGGGGCGTTATAATGTGACAGTGAATCACACTATTCGTTGGCAAAAGAGTAGCCCAAGAGTTAGCGGTGGGTGGTGATTACTAACTGCCTTCCTCTCTAGTCTTACACTGCTAAATTAGGGACGGCTAGCGCAGATAGCCCTCGTGTAGCTTTGCGCGAAATTAAAAAAAACGTTTTGTTTTCTAGCGTATGTCAGTGTTTTCCGTAGCTTTTTTCGTGTAATTGTTTTTGTAATTTACCATTATTAAGTACACATAATTTTTACTGATACAAGTTTTTATATAATTAAAGATAGTCCAGTGAGAAGATTCAGTCGTTGCCTGAAATCGAGTTTTTCTTGTCTGCTTCTAAATCCTTTAGAGTCATCACATTTAACCAAGCTTAAAATCATTATATAATGTAATAATATATGTACACAAAAGGATACCCATACTGTGTTACTGTTATATCCAATCAGAGAAAAACGGATATTAATTAAAGTTAAATATTTCTTCCTTAAAGTTTCGATGTCGTGAAGAATTTATTTATCCATCTTTAAACATAGAGGCCTTTACACTTGGTGTTGAATAAAAGTAAAACTGTTTAGTTTTACACTATTTCTCTGCTATTTTGCGAGTGAAAAAATATTAATTTTCAAATAGTATGCTATCAATATCAGTTAAATATTCCTTTGTGCAGTTGTCGTTCCAACAAACCGTTAATATGCCTCTACATTATATATTAAAGTAGTTCTTCAATATACCTCTACATTATATATTAAAGTAGTTCTTCAATATGCCTCTACATTATATATTAAAGTAGTTCTTCAATATACCTCTACATTATATATTAAAGTAGTTCTTCAATATGCCTTTACATTATATATTAAAGTAGTTCTTCAATATGTCTCTACATTATATATTAAAGTAGTTCTTCAATATGTCTCTACATTATATATTAAAGTAGTTCTTCAATATGTCTCTACATTATATATTAAAGTAGTTCTTCAATATGCCTCTACATTATATATTAAAGTAGTTCTTCAATATGCCTCTACATTATATATTAAAGTAGTTCTTCAATATGTCTCTACATTATATATTAAAGTAGTTCTTCAATATGCCTCTACATTATATATTAAAGTAGTTCTTCAATATGCCTCCACATTATATATTAAAGTAGTTCTTCAATATACTTCTACATTATATATCAAACTAGTTCTTCAATATACCTCTACATTATATATTAAAGTAGTTCTTCAATATAGAACTACATTATATATTAAAGTAGTTCTTCAATATACCTCTACATTATATATTAAAGTAGTTCTTCAATATACCTCTACATTATATATTAAAGTAGTTCTTCAATATGTCTCTACATTATATATTAAAGTAGTTCTTCAATATACCTCTACATTATATATTAAAGTAGTTCTTCAATATAACTCTACATTATATATATATTAAAAGTAGTTCTTCAATATACCTCTACATTATATATATAAGTAGTTCTTCAATATACCTCTACTATATATTAAAGTAGTTCTTCAATATACCTCTACATTATATATTAAAGTAGTTCTTCAAATACCTCTACATTATATATTAAAGTAGTTCTTCAATATACCTCTACATTATATATTAAAGTAGATCTTCAATATGTCTCTACATTATATATTAAAGTAGTTCATCAATATGAAGAACATTATATATTAAAGTAGTTCTTGTAATAGAACCTCTACTTCATTATATATTAAAGTAGTTCTTCAATATAGAACTACATATATATTAAAGTAGTTCTTCAATATACCTCTACATTATATATATAAAGTAGTTCTTCATATGAAGAACTCTACATTATATATTAAGTAGTTCTTCAATATGTCTACTACATTATATGTAAAGTAGTTCTTCAATATACCTACATTATATATAAAGTAGTTCTTCAATATAATCTACTTTATATATAATAGTAGAGACATATTAAAGTAGTTCTTAATATATAATCTACATTATATATTAAAGTAGTTCTTCAATATATGTCTCTACATTTATATTAAAAAAGTAGTTCTTCAATATACTTAATATATATATATTAAAGTAACTTCTACATTATTAAAGTAGTTCTTCAATATCCTCTACATCTACATTATATATAAAGTAGTTCTTTAATATAATGTGAGGTATATTGAAGAACTACTTTATATATATAATGTAGACATATTGAAGAACTACTTTAATATATAATGTAGAGTACATATTGAAGAACTACTTTAATATATAATGTAGAGGCATATAGAAGAACTACTTTATTATATATATAATGTAGAGGCATATTGAAGAACTATTTATATATATAATGTAGAGACATATTGAAGAACTACTTTAATATATAAAGTAGAGACATATTAAGAACTACTTTAATATATAATGTAGAGACATCTTCAAAACTACTTTAATATATAATGTAAAGGTATATTGAAGAACTACTTTAATATATAATGTAGAGAGTTATTGAAGCACTACTTTATTATATAATGTAAGTAGTTATAAGAAGAACTACTTTAATATATAATGTAGTTCTATATTGAAAAACTACTTTAATATATAATGTAGAGGTATATTGAAGAACTACTTTAATATATAATGTAGTTCTATATTGAAGAACTACTTTAATATATAATGTAGAGACATATTGAAGAACTACTTTAATATATAATTTAGAGACATATTGAAGAACTACTTTAATATATAATGTAGAGGTATATTAAAGAACTACTTTAATATATAATGTAGAGACATATTGAAGCAGTACTTTAATATATACTGTAGAGGCATATAGAAGAACTACTTTAATATATAATGTAGTTCTATATTGAAGAACTACTTTAATATATAATGTAGAGGTATATTGAAGAACTACTTTAATATATAATGTAGTTCTATATTGAAGAACTACTTTAATATATAATGTAGAGGCATATTGAAGAACTACTTTAATATACAATGTAGAGACATATTGAAGAACTACTTTAATATATAATGTAGAGGCATATTGAAGATCTACTTTAATATTTAATGTAGAGACATATTAAAGAAGTACTTTAATATATAATGTAGAGGTATATTGAAGAACTACTTTAATATATAATGTAGAGACATATTGAAGAACTACTTTAATATATAATGTTGAGGTATATTGAAGAACTACTTTAATATATAATGTAGAGGTATATTGAAGAACTACTTTAATATATAATGTAGAGACATATTGAAGAACTACTTTAATATATAATGTAGAGACATATTGAAGAACTACTTTAATATATAATGTAGAGGCATATAGAAGAACTACTTTAATATATAATGTAGAGGTATATTGAAGAACTACTTTGATATATAATGTAGAGACATATTGAAGAACTACTTTAATATATAATGTAGAGACATATTGAAGAACTACTTTAATATATAATGTAGAGACATATTGAAGAACTACTTTAATATATAATGTAGAGGTATATTGAAGAACTACTTTAATATATAATGTAGAGACATATTGAAGAACTACTTTAATATATAATGTAGAGGCATATTGAAGAACTACTTTAATATATAATGTAGTTCTATATTGAAGAACTACTTTAATATATAATGTAGAGGTATATTGAAGAACTACTTTAATATATAATGTAGTTCTATATTGAAGAACTACTTTAATATATAATGTAGAGGCATATTGAAGAACTACTTTAATATATAATGTAGAGACATATTGAAGAACTACTTTAATATATAATGTAGAGGTATATTGAAGAACTACTTTTATATATAATGTAGAGACATATTGAAGAACTACTTTAATATATAATGTAGAGACATATTGAAGAACTACTTTAATATATAATGTAGAGGCATATTGAAGAACTACTTTAATATATAATGTAGAGGTATATTGAAGAACTACTTTAATATATAATGTAGAGACATATTGAAGAACTACTTTAATATATAATGTAGAGACATATTGAAGAACTACTTTAATATATAATGTAGAGACATATTGAAGAACTACTTTAATATATAATGTAGAGGTATATTGAAGAACTACTTTAATATATAATGTAGAGGTATATTGAAGAACTACTTTAATATATAATGTAGAGACATATTGAAGAACTACTTTAATATATAATGTAGAGACATATTGAAGAACTACTTTAATATATAATGTAGAGGTATATTGAAGAACTACTTTAATATATAATGTAGAGACATATTGAAGAACTACTTTAATATATAATGTAGAGATATATTGAAGAACTACTTTAATATATAATGTAGAGACATATTGAAGAACTACTTTAATATATAATGTAGAGGCATATTGAAGAACTACTTTAATATATAATGTAGAGGTATATTGAAGAACTACTTTAATATATAATGTAGAGACATATTGAAGAACTACTTTAATATATAATGTAGAGACATATTGAAGAACTACTTTAATATATAATGTAGAGACATATTGAAGAACTACTTTAATATATAATGTAGAGGTATATTGAAGAACTACTTTAATATATAATGTAGAGACATATTGAAGCACTACTTTAATATATAATGTAGAGGCATATAGAAGAACTACTTTAATATATAATGTAGTTCTATATTGAAGAACTACTTTAATATATAATGTAGAGGTATATTGAAGAACTACTTTAATATATAATATAGTTCTATATTGAAGAACTACTTTAATATATAATGTAGAGGCATATTGAAGAACTACTTTAATATATAATGTAGAGACATATTGAAGAACTACTTTAATATATAATGTAGAGGTATATTGAAGAACTACTTTAATATATAATGTAGAGACATATTGAAGAACTACTTTAATATATAATGTAGAGGTATATTGAAGAACTACTTTAATATATAATGTAGAGACATATTGGAGAACTACTTATATATATAATGTAGAGGTATATTGAAGAACTACTTTAATATATAATGTAGAGGTATATTGAAGAACTACTTTAATATATAATGTACAGACATACTGAAGAACTATTTTAAAATATAATGTAGAGACATATTGAAGAACTACTTTAATATATAATGTAGAGGTATATTGAAGAACTATTGAAGAACTACTTTAATATATAATGTAGAGACATACTGGAGAACTACTTATATATATAATGTAGAGGTATATTGAAGAACTACTTTAATATATAATGTAGAGGTATATTGAATAACTACTTTAATATATAATGTAGAGACATATTGAAGAACTTCTTTAATATATAATGTAGAGGTATATTGAAGAAGAAATAACTACTTTAATATATAATGTAGAGGTATATTGAAGAACTACTTTAATATATAATGTAGAGACATATTGAAGAACTACTTTAATATATAATGTAGAGGTATATTGAAGAACTACTTTAATATATAATGTAGAGGCATATTGAAGAACTACTTTAATATATAATGTAGAGACATATTGAAGAACTACTTTAATATATAATGTAGAGGCATATTGAAGAACTACTTTAATATATAATGTAGAGGTATATTGAAGAACTACTTTAATATATAATGTAGAGGTATATTGAAGAACTACTTTAATATATAATGTAGTTCTATATTGAAGAACTACTTTAATATATAATGTAGAGGTATATTGAAGAACTACTTTAATATATAATGTATAGAGATATTGAAGAAATACTTTAATATATAATGTAGAGGTATATTGAAGAACTACTTTAATATATAATGTATAGAGTATATTGAAGAACTACTTTAATATATAATGTAGAGGTATATTGAAGAACTACTTTAATATATAATGTAGAGGCATATTGAAGAACTACTTTAATATATAATGTAGAGACATATTGAAGAACTACTTTAATATATAATGTAGAGGTATATTGAAGAACTACTTTAATATATAATGTAGAGACATATTGAAGAACTACTTTAATATATAATGTAGAGGTATATTGAAGAACTACTTTAATATATAATGTAGAGACATATTGAAGAACTACTTTAATATATAATGTAGAGACATATTGAAGAACTACTTTAATATATAATGTAGAGACATATTGAAGAACTACTTTAATATATAATGTAGAGGTATATTGAAGAACTACTTTAATATATAATGTAGAGACATATTGAAGAACTACTTTAATATATAATGTAGAGACATATTGAAGAACTACTTTAATATATAATGTAGAGGTATATTGAAGAACTACTTTAATATACAATGTAGAGGTATATTGAAGAACTACTTTAATATATAATGTAGACATAGACATATTGAAGAACTACTTTAATATATAATGTAGAGGTATATTGAAGAACTACTTTAATATATAATGTAGACATATTGAAGTATATTGAAGAACTACTTTAATATATAATGTAGAGACATATTGAAGAACTACTTTAATATATAATGTAGAGACATATTGAAGAACTACTTTAATATATAATGTAGAGACATATTGAAGAACTACTTTAATATATAATGTAGAGGTATATTGAAGAACTACTTTAATATATAATGTACATATTAATATATATATAATAGAGACATATTGAAGAACTACTTTAATATATAATGTAGAGACATATTGAAGAACTACTTTAATATATAATGTAGAGTATATTGAAGAACTACTTTAATATATAATGTAGAGACATATTGAAGAACTACTTTAATATATAATGTACATATTGAAGAACTACTTTAATATATAATGTAGAGGTATATTGAAGAACTACTTTAATATATAATGTAGTTACTTTAATATATAATGAAGAACTACTTTAATATATAATGTAGAGGTATATTGAAGAACTACTTTAATATATAATGTAGTTCTATATTGAAGAACTACTTTAATATATAATGTAGAGGCATATTGAAGAACTACTTTAATATATAATGTAGAGACATATTGAAGAACTACTTTAATATATAATGTAGAGGTATATTGAAGAACTACTTTAATATATAATGTAGAGACATATTGAAGAACTACTTTAATATATAATGTAGAGACATATTGAAGAACTACTTTAATATATAATGTAGAGACATATTGAAGAACTACTTTAATATATAATGTAGAGGTATATTGAAGAACTACTTTAATATATAATGTAGAGACATATTGAAGAACTACTTTAATATATAATGTAGAGACATATTGAAGAACTACTTTAATATATAATGTAGAGGTATATTGAAGAACTACTTTAATATATAATGTAGAGGTATATTGAAGAACTACTTTAATATATAATGTAGAGGTATATTGAAGAACTACTTTAATATATAATGTAATGTATATTGAAGAACTATTGAAGAACTACTTTAATATATAATGTAGAGACATATTGAAGAACTACTTTAATATATAATGTAGAGGTATATTGAAGAACTACTTTAATATATAATGTAGAGACATATTGAAGAACTACTTTAATATATAATGTAGAGGTATATTGAAGAACTACTTTAATATATAATGTAGAGACATATTGAAGAACTACTTTAATATATAATGTAGAGACATATTGAAGAACTACTTTATATATTAATATATATATGTAGAGAACTACTTTAATATATATTGAAGAACTACTTTAATATATAATGTAGAGACATATTGAAGAACTACTTTAATATATAATGTAGAGACATATTGAAGAACTACTTTAATATATAATGTAGAGGTATATTGAAGAACTACTTTAATATATAATGTAGAGACATATTGAAGAACTACTTTAATATATAATGTAGAGGTATATTGAAGAACTACTTTAATATATAATGTAGAGACATATTGAAGAACTACTTTAATATATAATGTAGTTCTATATTGAAGAACTACTTTAATATATAATGTAGAGGTATATTGAAGAACTACTTTAATATATAATGTAGAGACATATTGAAGAACTACTTTAATATATAATGTAGAGGTATATTGAAGAACTACTTTAATATATAATGTAGAGACATATTGAAGAACTACTTTAATATATAATGTAGAGACATATTGAAGAACTACTTTAATATATAATGTAGAGACATATTGAAGAACTACTTTAATATATAATGTAGAGGTATATTGAAGAACTACTTTAATATATAATGTAGAGACATATTGAAGAACTACTTTAATATATAATGTAGAGACATATTGAAGAACTACTTTAATATATAATGTAGACATATTGAAGAACTACTTTAATATATAATGTAGAGGTATATTGAAGAACTACTTTAATTTAATGTATATGAAGAACTACTTTAATGTAGAGGTATATTGAAGAACTACTTTAATATATAATGTAGAGGTATATTGAAGAACTACTTTAATATATAATGTAGAGGTATATTGAAGAACTACTTTAATATATAATGTAGAGGTATATTGAAGAACTACTTTAATATATAATGTAGAGGTATATTGAAGAACTACTTTAATATATAATGTAGAGACATATTGAAGAACTACTTTAATATATAATGTAGAGGTATATTGAAGAACTACTTTAATATATAATGTAGAGACATATTGAAGAACTACTTTAATATATAATGTAGAGACATATTGAAGAACTACTTTAATATATAATGTAGAGACATATTGAAGAACTACTTTAATATATAATGTAGAGGTATATTGAAGAACTACTTTAATATATAATGTAGAGACATATTGAAGAACTACTTTAATATATAATGTAGAGACATATTGAAGAACTACTTTAATATATAATGTAGAGACATATTGAAGAACTACTTTAATATATAATGTAGAGGTATATTGAAGAACTACTTTAATATATAATGTAGAGACATATTGAAGAACTACTTTAATATATAATGTAGAGGTATATTGAAGAACTACTTTAATATATAATGTAGAGACATATTGAAGAACTACTTTAATATATAATGTAGAGACATATTGAAGAACTACTTTAATATATAATGTAGAGACATATTGAAGAACTACTTTAATATATAATGTAGAGGTATATTGAAGAACTACTTTAATATATAATGTAGAGACATATTGAAGAACTACTTTAATATATAATGTAGAGGTATATTGAAGAACTACTTTAATATATAATGTAGAGACATATTGAAGAACTACTTTAATATATAATGTAGAGGTATATTGAAGAACTACTTTAATATATAATGTAGAGGTATATTGAAGAACTACTTTAATATATAATGTAGACATATTGAAGAACTACTTTAATATATAATGTAGAGGTATATTGAAGAACTACTTTAATATATAATGTAGAGACATATTGAAGAACTACTTTAATATATAATGTAGAGGTATATTGAAGAACTACTTTAATATATAATGTAGAGACATATTGAAGAACTACTTTAATATATAATGTAGAGACATATTGAAGAACTACTTTAATATATAATGTAGAGACATATTGAAGAACTACTTTAATATATAATGTAGAGACATATTGAAGAACTACTTTAATATATAATGTAGAGACATATTGAAGAACTACTTTAATATATAATGTAGAGACATATTGAAGAACTACTTTAATATATAATGTAGAGGTATATTGAAGAACTACTTTAATATATAATGTAGAAGAACTACATATTGAAGAACTACTTTAATATATAATGTAGAGGACATATTGAAGAACTACTTTAATATATAATGTAGAGACATATTGAAGAACTACTTTAATATATAATGTAGAGACATATTGAAGAACTACTTTAATATATAATGTAGAGACATATTGAAGAACTACTTTAATATATAATGTAGAGACATATTGAAGAACTACTTTAATATATAATGTAGAGACATATTGAAGAACTACTTTAATATATAATGTAGAGGTATATTGAAGAACTACTTTAATATATAATGTAGAGTATATTGAAGAACTACTTTAATATATAATGTAGAGGTATATTGAAGAACTACTTTAATATATAATGTAGAGGTATATTGAAGAACTACTTTAATATATAATGTAGAGACATATTGAAGAACTACTTTAATATATAATGTAGAGGTATATTGAAGAACTACTTTAATATATAATGTAGAGGTATATTGAAGAACTACTTTAATATATAATGTAGAGACATATTGAAGAACTACTTTAATATATAATGTAGAGTATATTGAAGAACTACTTTAATATATAATGTAGAGACATATTGAAGAACTACTTTAATATATAATGTAGAGGTATATTGAAGAACTACTTTAATATATAATGTAGAGACATATTGAAGAACTACTTTAATATATATGTAGAGACATATTGAAGAACTACTTTAATATATAATGTAGAGACATATTGAAGAACTACTTTAATATATAATGTAGAGACATATTGAAGAACTACTTTAATATATAATGTAGAGGTATATTGAAGAACTACTTTAATATATAATGTAGAGGTATATTGAAGAACTACTTTAATATATAATGTAGAGACATATTGAAGAACTACTTTAATATATAATGTAGAGAACTACTTTAATATATTGAAGAACTACTTTAATATATAATGTAGAGGTATATTGAAGAACTACTTTAATATATAATGTAGAGTATATTGAAGAACTACTTTAATATATAATGTAGAGACATATTGAAGAACTACTTTAATATATAATGTAGAGACATATTGAAGAACTACTTTAATATATAATGTAGAGGTATATTGAAGAACTACTTTAATATATAATGTAGAGGTATATTGAAGAACTACTTTAATATATAATGTAGAGACATATTGAAGAACTACTTTAATATATAATGTAGAGACATATTGAAGAACTACTTTAATATATAATGTAGAGGTATATTGAAGAACTACTTTAATATATAATGTAGAGACATATTGAAGAACTACTTTAATATATAATGTAGAGGTATATTGAAGAACTACTTTAATATATAATGTAGAGACATATTGAAGAACTACTTTAATATATAATGTAGAGGACATATTGAAGAACTACTTTAATATATAATGTAGAGGTATATTGAAGAACTACTTTAATATATAATGTAGAGGTATATTGAAGAACTACTTTAATATATAATGTAGAGGTATATTGAAGAACTACTTTAATATATAATGTAGACTACTTTAATATATATTGAAGAACTACTTTAATATATAATGTAGAGACATATTGAAGAACTACTTTAATATATAATGTAGAGGTATATTGAAGAACTACTTTAATATATAATGTAGAGACATATTGAAGAACTACTTTAATATATAATGTAGAGGTATATTGAAGAACTACTTTAATATATAATGTAGAGACATATTGAAGAACTACTTTAATATATAATGTAGAGACATATTGAAGAACTACTTTAATATATAATGTAGAGACATATTGAAGAACTACTTTAATATATAATGTAGAGACATATTGAAGCACTACTTTAATATATAATGTAGAGGCATATTGAAGAACTACTTTAATATATAATGTAGAGGTATATTGAAGAACTACTTTAATATATAATGTAGAGGTATATTGAAGAACTACTTTAATATATAATGTAGAGGTATATTGAAGAACTACTTTAATATATAATGTAGAGGTATATTGAAGAACTACTTTAATATATAATGTAGAGAGTATATTGAAGAACTACTTTAATATATAATGTAGAGGTATATTGAAGAACTACTTTAATATATAATGTAGAGGTATATTGAAGAACTACTTTAATATATAATGTTATATTGAAGAACTACTTTAATATATAATGTAGAGACATATTGAAGAACTACTTTAATATATAATGTAGAGACATATTGAAGAACTACTTTAATATATAATGTAGAGGTATATTGAAGAACTACTTTAATATATAATGTAGAGACATATTGAAGAACTACTTTAATATATAATGTAGAGGTATATTGAAGAACTACTTTTAATATATAATGTAGAGACATATTGAAGAACTACTTTAATATATAATGTAGAGACATATTGAAGAACTACTTTAATATATAATGTAGAGGTATATTGAAGAACTACTTTAATATATAATGTAGAGACATATTGAAGAACTACTTTAATATATAATGTAGAGACATATTGAAGAACTACTTTAATATATAATGTAGAGGTATATTGAAGAACTACTTTATATATATAATGTATTGAATATATTGAAGAACTACTTTAATATATAATGTAGAGGTATATTGAAGAACTACTTTAATATATAATGTAGAGGTATATTGAAGAACTACTTTAATATATAATGTGTATATTGAAGAACTACTTTAATATATAATGTAGAGTATATTGAAGAACTACTTTAATATATAATGTATATTGAAGAACTACTTTAATATATAATGTAGAGGTATATTGAAGAACTACTTTAATATATAATGTATATTGAAGAACTACTTTAATATATAATGTAGAGGAACTACTTTAATATATATTGAAGAACTACTTTAATATATAATGTAGAGACATATTGAAGAACTACTTTAATATATAATGTAGAGGTATATTGAAGAACTACTTTAATATATAATGTAGAGGTATATTGAAGAACTACTTTAATATATAATGTAGAGACATATTGAAGAACTACTTTAATATATAATGTAGAGGTATATTGAAGAACTACTTTAATATATAATGTAGAGGTATATTGAAGAACTACTTTAATATATAATGTAGAGACATATTGAAGAACTACTTTAATATATAATGTAGAGACATATTGAAGAACTACTTTAATATATAATGTAGAGGTATATTGAAGAACTACTTTAATATATAATGTAGACATATTGAAGAACTACTTTAATATATAATGTAGAGACATATTGAAGAACTACTTTAATATATAATGTAGAGGACATATTGAAGAACTACTTTAATATATAATGTAGAGACATATTGAAGAACTACTTTAATATATAATGTAGAGACATATTGAAGAACTACTTTAATATATAATGTAGAGACATATTGAAGAACTACTTTAATATATAATGTAGAGGTATATTGAAGAACTACTTTAATATATAATGTAGAGGTATATTGAAGAACTACTTTAATATATAATGTAGAGACATATTGAAGAACTACTTTAATATATAATGTAGAGACATATTGAAGAACTACTTTAATATATAATGTAGAGGTATATTGAAGAACTACTTTAATATATAATGTAGAGATTGGAACTACTTTAATATATAATATATTGAAGAACTACTTTAATATATAATGTAGAGGTATATTGAAGAACTACTTTAATATATAATGTAGAGGTATATTGAAGAACTACTTTAATATATAATGTAGATTGAAGAACTACTTTAATATATTGAAGAACTACTTTAATATATAATGTAGAGACATATTGAAGAACTACTTTAATATATAATGTAGAGACATATTGAAGAACTACTTTAATATATAATGTAGAGTATATTGAAGAACTACTTTAATATATAATGTAGAGGACATATTGAAGAACTACTTTAATATATAATGTAGAGACATATTGAAGAACTACTTTAATATATAATGTAGAGACATATTGAAGAACTACTTTAATATATAATGTAGAGGTATATTGAAGAACTACTTTAATATATAATGTAGAGACATATTGAAGAACTACTTTAATATATAATGTAGAGGTATATTGAAGAACTACTTTAATATATAATGTACATATTGAAGAACTACTTTAATATATAATGTAGAGACATATTGAAGAACTACTTTAATATATAATGTAGAGACATATTGAAGAACTACTTTAATATATAATGTAGAGGTATATTGAAGAACTACTTTAATATATAATGTAGAGACATATTGAAGAACTACTTTAATATATAATGTAGAGGTATATTGAAGAACTACTTTAATATATAATGTAGAGGTATATTGAAGAACTACTTTAATATATAATGTAGAGGTATATTGAAGAACTACTTTAATATATAATGTAGAGGTATATTGAAGAACTACTTTAATATATAATGTAGAGGTATATTGAAGAACTACTTTAATATATAATGTAGAGACATATTGAAGAACTACTTTAATATATAATGTAGAGACATATTGAAGAACTACTTTAATATATAATGTAGAGGTATATTGAAGAACTACTTTAATATATAATGTAGAGGTATATTGAAGAACTACTTTAATATATAATGTAGAGGTATATTGAAGAACTACTTTAATATATAATGTAGAGGTATATTGAAGAACTACTTTAATATATAATGTAGAGGTATATTGAAGAACTACTTTAATATATAATGTAGAGACATATTGAAGAACTACTTTAATATATAATGTAGAGGTATATTGAAGAACTACTTTAATATATAATGTAGAGGTATATTGAAGAACTACTTTAATATATAATGTAGAGGTATATTGAAGAACTACTTTAATATATAATGTAGAGACATATTGAAGAACTACTTTAATATATAATGTAGAGACATATTGAAGAACTACTTTAATATATAATGTAGAGACATATTGAAGAACTACTTTAATATATAATGTAGAGACATATTGAAGAACTACTTTAATATATAATGTAGAGGTATATTGAAGAACTACTTTAATATATAATGTAGAGACATATTGAAGAACTACTTTAATATATAATGTAGAGACATATTGAAGAACTACTTTAATATATATATATATTGAAGAACTACTTTAATATATAAGAGACATATTGAAGAACTACTTTAATATATAATGTAGAGACATATTGAAGAACTACTTTAATATATAATGTAGAGATTGAAGAACTATATTGAAGAACTACTTTAATATATAATGTAGAGACATATTGAAGAACTACTTTAATATATAATGTAGAGGTATATTGAAGAACTACTTTAATATATAATGTATATGAAGTATGTAGAGGTATATTGAAGAACTACTTTAATATATAATGTAGAGGTATATTGAAGAACTACTTTAATATATAATGTAGAGGTATATTGAAGAACTACTTTAATATATAATGTAGAGGTATATTGAAGAACTACTTTAATATATAATGTAGAGACATATTGAAGAACTACTTTAATATATAATGTGAAGAGGTATATTGAAGAACTACTTTAATATATAATGTAGAGGTATATTGAAGAACTACTTTAATATATAATGTAGAGACATATTGAAGAACTACTTTAATATATAATGTAGAGACATATTGAAGAACTACTTTAATATATAATGTAGAGGTATATTGAAGAACTACTTTAATATATAATGTAGAGGTATATTGAAGAACTACTTTAATATATAATGTAGAGACATATTGAAGAACTACTTTAATATATAATGTATATATTGAAGAACTACTTTAATATATAATGTAGAGACATATTGAAGAACTACTTTAATATATAATGTAGAGACATATTGAAGAACTACTTTAATATATAATGTAGAGGTATATTGAAGAACTACTTTAATATATAATATATTGAAGAACTACTTTAATATATAATGTAGAGACATATTGAAGAACTACTTTAATATATAATGTAGAGACATATTGAAGAACTACTTTAATATATAATGTAGAGACATATTGAAGAACTACTTTAATATATAATGTAGAGGACATATTGAAGAACTACTTTAATATATAATGTAGAGGTATATTGAAGAACTACTTTAATATATAATGTAGAGAACTACATATTGAAGAACTACTTTAATATATAATGTAGAGACATATTGAAGAACTACTTTAATATATAATGTAGAGACATATTGAAGAACTACTTTAATATATAATGTAGAGACATATTGAAGAACTACTTTAATATATAATGTAGAGACATATTGAAGAACTACTTTAATATATAATGTAGAGGTATATTGAAGAACTACTTTAATATATAATGTAGAGACATATTGAAGAACTACTTTAATATATAATGTAGAGACATATTGAAGAACTACTTTAATATATAATGTAGAGACATATTGAAGAACTACTTTAATATATATAATGTAGAGACATATTGAAGAACTACTTTAATATATAATGTAGAGACATATTGAAGAACTACTTTAATATATAATGTAGAGGTATATTGAAGAACTACTTTAATATATAATGTAGAGACATATTGAAGAACTACTTTAATATATAATGTAGAGGTATATTGAAGAACTACTTTAATATATAATGTAGAGGTATATTGAAGAACTACTTTAATATATAATGTAGAGACATATTGAAGAACTACTTTAATATATAATGTAGAGACATATTGAAGAACTACTTTAATATATAATGTAGAGACATATTGAAGAACTACTTTAATATATAATGTAGAGACATATTGAAGAACTACTTTAATATATAATGTAGAGACATATTGAAGAACTACTTTAATATATAATGTAGAGGTATATTGAAGAACTACTTTAATATATAATGTAGAGGTATATTGAAGAACTACTTTAATATATAATGTAGAGGTATATTGAAGAACTACTTTAATATATAATGTAGAGGTATATTGAAGAACTACTTTAATATATAATGTAGAGGTATATTGAAGAACTACTTTAATATATAATGTAGAGGTATATTGAAGAACTACTTTAATATATAATGTAGAGACATATTGAAGAACTACTTTAATATATAATGTAGAGACATATTGAAGAACTACTTTAATATATAATGTAGAGACATATTGAAGAACTACTTTAATATATAATGTAGAGACATATTGAAGAACTACTTTAATATATAATGTAGAGACATATTGAAGAACTACTTTAATATATAATGTAGAGACATATTGAAGAACTACTTTAATATATAATGTAGAGACATATTGAAGAACTACTTTAATATATAATGTAGAGACATATTGAAGAACTACTTTAATATATAATGTAGAGACATATTGAAGAACTACTTTAATATATAATGTAGAGGTATATTGAAGAACTACTTTAATATATAATGTAGAGACATATTGAAGAACTACTTTAATATATAATGTAGAGGTATATTGAAGAACTACTTTAATATATAATGTAGAGGTATATTGAAGAACTACTTTAATATATAATGTAGAGACATATTGAAGAACTACTTTAATATATAATGTAGAGGTATATTGAAGAACTACTTTAATATATAATGTAGAGGTATATTGAAGAACTACTTTAATATATAATGTAGAGACATATTGAAGAACTACTTTAATATATAATGTAGAGGTATATTGAAGAACTACTTTAATATATAATGTAGAGACATATTGAAGAACTACTTTAATATATAATGTAGAGACATATTGAAGAACTACTTTAATATATAATGTAGAGGAACTACTTTATATTGAAGAACTACTTTAATATATAATGTAGAGGTATATTGAAGAACTACTTTAATATATAATGTAGAGACATATTGAAGAACTACTTTAATATATAATGTAGAGACATATTGAAGAACTACTTTAATATATAATGTAGAGGTATATTGAAGAACTACTTTAATATATAATGTAGAGACATATTGAAGAACTACTTTAATATATAATGTAGAGGTATATTGAAGAACTACTTTAATATATAATGTAGAGGTATATTGAAGAACTACTTTAATATATAATGTAGAGAGACATATTGAAGAACTACTTTAATATATAATGTAGAGACATATTGAAGAACTACTTTAATATATAATGTAGAGGTATATTGAAGAACTACTTTAATATATAATGTAGAGGTATATTGAAGAACTACTTTAATATATAATGTAGAGGTATATTGAAGAACTACTTTAATATATAATGTAGAGTATATTGAAGAACTACTTTAATATATAATGTAGAGGTATATTGAAGAACTACTTTAATATATAATGTAGAGACATATTGAAGAACTACTTTAATATATAATGTAGAGGTATATTGAAGAACTACTTTAATATATAATGTAGAGGTATATTGAAGAACTACTTTAATATATAATGTAGAGGTATATTGAAGAACTACTTTAATATATAATGTAGAGGTATATTGAAGAACTACTTTAATATATAATGTAGAGACATATTGAAGAACTACTTTAATATATAATGTAGAGACATATTGAAGAACTACTTTAATATATAATGTAGAGACGAACTACTTTAATATATAATGTAGAGGTATATTGAAGAACTACTTTAATATATAATGTAGAGGTATATTGAAGAACTACTTTAATATATAATGTAGAGGTATATTGAAGAACTACTTTAATATATAATGTAGAGGTATATTGAAGAACTACTTTTAATATATAATGTAGAGACATATTGAAGAACTACATATTGAAGAACTACTTTAATATATAATGTAGAGGTATATTGAAGAACTACTTTAATATATAATGTAGAGACATATTGAAGAACTACTTTAATATATAATGTAGAGAACTACATATTGAAGAACTACTTTAATATATAATGTAGAGGTATATTGAAGAACTACTTTAATATATAATGTAGAGACATATTGAAGAACTACTTTAATATATAATGTAGAGACATATTGAAGAACTACTTTAATATATAATGTAGAGACATATTGAAGAACTACTTTAATATATAATGTAGAGACATATTGAAGAACTACTTTAATATATAATGTAGAGGTATATTGAAGAACTACTTTAATATATAATGTAGAGACATATTGAAGAACTACTTTAATATATAATGTAGAGACATATTGAAGAACTACTTTAATATATAATGTAGAGACATATTGAAGAACTACTTTAATATATAATGTAGAGGTATATTGAAGAACTACTTTAATATATAATGTAGAGGTATATTGAAGAACTACTTTAATATATAATGTAGAGGTATATTGAAGAACTACTTTAATATATAATGTAGAGGTATATTGAAGAACTACTTTAATATATAATGTAGAGACATATTGAAGAACTACTTTAATATATAATGTAGAGACATATTGAAGAACTACTTTAATATATAATGTAGAGGTATATTGAAGAACTACTTTAATATACAATGTAGAGGTATATTGAAGAACTACTTTAATATATAATGTAGAGGTATATTGAAGAACTACTTTAATATATAATGTAGAGACATATTGAAGAACTACTTTAATATATAATGTAGAGGTATATTGAAGAACTACTTTAATATATAATGTAGAGACATATTGAAGAACTACTTTAATATATAATGTAGAGGTATATTGAAGAACTACTTTAATATATAATGTAGAGGTATATTGAAGAACTACTTTAATATATAATGTAGAGGTATATTGAAGAACTACTTTAATATATAATGTAGAGGTATATTGAAGAACTACTTTAATATATAATGTAGAGACATATTGAAGAACTACTTTAATATATAATGTAGAGACATATTGAAGAACTACTTTAATATATAATGTAGAGATATATTGAAGAACTACTTTAATATATAATGTAGAGGTATATTGAAGAACTACTTTAATATATAATGTAGAGACATATTGAAGAACTACTTTAATATATAATGTAGAGACATATTGAAGAACTACTTTAATATATAATGTAGAGACATATTGAAGAACTACTTTAATATATAATGTAGAGGTATATTGAAGAACTACTTTAATATATAATGTAGAGACATATTGAAGAACTACTTTAATATATAATGTAGAGGTATATTGAAGAACTACTTTAATATATAATGTAGAGACATATTGAAGAACTACTTTAATATATAATGTAGAGACATATTGAAGAACTACTTTAATATATAATGTAGAGACATATTGAAGAACTACTTTAATATATAATGTAGAGACATATTGAAGAACTACTTTAATATATAATGTAGAGACATATTGAAGAACTACTTTAATATATAATGTAGAGACATATTGAAGAACTACTTTAATATATAATGTAGAGGTATATTGAAGAACTACTTTAATATATAATGTAGAGGTATATTGAAGAACTACTTTAATATATAATGTAGAGGTATATTGAAGAACTACTTTAATATATAATGTAGAGGTATATTGAAGAACTACTTTAATATATAATGTAGAGACATATTGAAGAACTACTTTAATATATAATGTAGAGGTATATTGAAGAACTACTTTAATATATAATGTAGAGACATATTGAAGAACTACTTTAATATATAATGTAGAGTATATTGAAGAACTACTTTAATATATAATGTAGAGGTATATTGAAGAACTACTTTAATATATAATGTAGAGGTATATTGAAGAACTACTTTAATATATAATGTAGAGACATATTGAAGAACTACTTTAATATATAATGTAGAGTATATTGAAGAACTACTTTAATATATAATGTATATTGAAGAACTACTTTAATATATAATGTAGAGACATAGAAGAACTACTTTAATATATAATGTAGAGGTATATTGAAGAACTACTTTAATATATAATGTAGAGACATATTGAAGAACTACTTTAATATATAATGTAGAGACATATTGAAGAACTACTTTAATATATAATGTAGAGACATATTGAAGAACTACTTTAATATATAATGTAGAGACATATTGAAGAACTACTTTAATATATAATGTAGAGGACATATTGAAGAACTACTTTAATATATAATGTAGAGACATATTGAAGAACTACTTTAATATATAATGTAGAGACATATTGAAGAACTACTTTAATATATAATGTAGAGACATATTGAAGAACTACTTTAATATATAATGTAGAGGTATATTGAAGAACTACTTTAATATATAATGTAGAGACATATTGAAGAACTACTTTAATATATAATGTAGAGACATATTGAAGAACTACTTTAATATATAATGTAGAGACATATTGAAGAACTACTTTAATATATAATGTAGAGGTATATTGAAGAACTACTTTAATATATAATGTAGATGTAGAGGTATATTGAAGAACTACTTTAATATATAATGTAGAGGTATATTGAAGAACTACTTTAATATATAATGTAGAGGTATATTGAAGAACTACTTTAATATATAATGTACATATTGAAGAACTACTTTAATATATAATGTAGAGACATATTGAAGAACTACTTTAATATATAATGTAGAGGTATATTGAAGAACTACTTTAATATACAATGTAGAGGTATATTGAAGAACTACTTTAATATATAATGTAGAGGTATATTGAAGAACTACTTTAATATATAATGTAGAGACATATTGAAGAACTACTTTAATATATAATGTATATTGAAGAACTACTTTAATATATAATGTAGAGACATATTGAAGAACTACTTTAATATATAATGTAGAGACATATTGAAGAACTACTTTAATATATAATGTAGAGGTATATTGAAGAACTACTTTAATATATAATGTAGAGACATATTGAAGAACTACTTTAATATATAATGTAGAGACATATTGAAGAACTACTTTAATATATAATGTAGAGACATATTGAAGAACTACTTTAATATATAATGTATATATGAACTACTTTAATATATAATGTAGAGGTATATTGAAGAACTACTTTAATATATAATGTAGAGGTATATTGAAGAACTACTTTAATATATAATGTAGAGACATATTGAAGAACTACTTTAATATATAATGTAGAGGTATATTACTACTTTAATATATAATGTAGAGGTATATTGAAGAACTACTTTAATATATAATGTAGAGGTATATTGAAGAACTACTTTAATATATAATGTAGAGGTATATTGAAGAACTACTTTAATATATAATGTGTATATTGAAGAACTACTTTAATATATAATGTAGAGGTATATTGAAGAACTACTTTAATATATAATGTATATTGAAGAACTACTTTAATATATAATGTAGAGACATATTGAAGAACTACTTTAATATATAATGTGACATATTGAAGAACTACATATTGAAGAACTACTTTAATATATAATGTAGAGTATATTGAAGAACTACTTTAATATATAATGTAGAGGTATATTGAAGAACTACTTTAATATATAATGTAGATATATTGAAGAACTACTTTAATATATAATGTAGAGACATATTGAAGAACTACTTTAATATATAATGTAGAGACATATTGAAGAACTACTTTAATATATAATGTAGAGAACTACATATTGAAGAACTACTTTAATATATAATGTAGAGACATATTGAAGAACTACTTTAATATATAATGTAGAGACATATTGAAGAACTACTTTAATATATAATGTAGAGGTATATTGAAGAACTACTTTAATATATAATGTAGAGACATATTGAAGAACTACTTTAATATATAATGTAGAGGTATATTGAAGAACTACTTTAATATATAATGTAGAGGTATATTGAAGAACTACTTTAATATATAATGTAGAGGTATATTGAAGAACTACTTTAATATATAATGTAGAGACATATTGAAGAACTACTTTAATATATAATGTAGAGGTATATTGAAGAACTACTTTAATATATAATGTAGAGGTATATTGAAGAACTACTTTAATATATAATGTAGAGGTATATTGAAGAACTACTTTAATATATAATGTAGAGACATATTGAAGAACTACTTTAATATATAATGTAGAGACATATTGAAGAACTACTTTAATATATAATGTAGAGGTATATTGAAGAACTACTTTAATATATAATGTAGAGACATATTGAAGAACTACTTTAATATATAATGTAGAGACATATTGAAGAACTACTTTAATATATAATGTAGAGACATATTGAAGAACTACTTTAATATATAATGTAGAGGTATATTGAAGAACTACTTTAATATATAATGTAGAGGTATATTGAAGAACTACTTTAATATATAATGTAGAGGTATATTGAAGAACTACTTTAATATATAATGTAGAGGTATATTGAAGAACTACTTTAATATATAATGTAGAGAGTATATTGAAGAACTACTTTAATATATAATGTAGAGGTATATTGAAGAACTACTTTAATATACAATGTAGAGGTATATTGAAGAACTACTTTAATATATAATGTAGAGGTATATTGAAGAACTACTTTAATATATAATGTAGAGACATATTGAAGAACTACTTTAATATATAATGTAGAGACATATTGAAGAACTACTTTAATATATAATGTGACATATTGAAGACATATTGAAGAACTACTTTAATATATAATGTAGAGACATATTGAAGAACTACTTTAATATATAATGTAGAGACATATTGAAGAACTACTTTAATATATAATGTAGACATATTGAAGAACTACTTTAATATATAATGTAGAGACATATTGAAGAACTACTTTAATATATAATGTAGAGTATATTGAAGAACTACTTTAATATATAATGTAGAGACATATTGAAGAACTACTTTAATATATAATGTAGAGACATATTGAAGAACTACTTTAATATATAATGTAGAGACATATTGAAGAACTACTTTAATATATAATGTAGAGGTATATTGAAGAACTACTTTAATATATAATGTAGAGACATATTGAAGAACTACTTTAATATATAATGTAGAGGTATATTGAAGAACTACTTTAATATATAATGTAGAGACATATTGAAGAACTACTTTAATATATAATGTAGAGACATATTGAAGAACTACTTTAATATATAATGTAGAGGTATATTGAAGAACTACTTTAATATATAATGTAGAGACATATTGAACTACTTTAATATATAATTAGAATATATGAAATGTAGTAGAGGTATATTGAAGAACTACTTTAATATATAATGTGTATATTGAAGAACTACATATTGAAGAACTACTTTAATATATAATGTAGAGACATATTGAAGAACTACTTTAATATATAATGTAGAGACATATTGAAGAACTACTTTAATATATAATGTAGAGGACATATTGAAGAACTACTTTAATATATAATGTAGAGACATATTGAAGAACTACTTTAATATATAATGTAGAGGTATATTGAAGAACTACTTTAATATATAATGTAGAGGTATATTGAAGAACTACTTTAATATATAATGTAGAGGTATATTGAAGAACTACTTTAATATATAATGTAGAGGTATATTGAAGAACTACTTTAATATATAATGTAGAGACATATTGAAGAACTACTTTAATATATAATGTAGAGGTATATTGAAGAACTACTTTAATATATAATGTAGAGGTATATTGAAGAACTACTTTAATATATAATGTAGAGGTATATTGAAGAACTACTTTAATATATAATGTAGAGGTATATTGAAGAACTACTTTAATATATAATGTAGAGTATATTGAAGAACTACTTTAATATATAATGTAGAGGTATATTGAAGAACTACTTTAATATATAATGTAGAGGTATATTGAAGAACTACTTTAATATATAATGTAGAGACATATTGAAGAACTACTTTAATATATAATGTAGAGACATATTGAAGAACTACTTTAATATATAATGTAGAGGTATATTGAAGAACTACTTTAATATATAATGTAGAGACATATTGAAGAACTACTTTAATATATAATGTAGAGACATATTGAAGAACTACTTTAATATATAATGTAGAGGTATATTGAAGAACTACTTTAATATATAATGTAGAGACATATTGAAGAACTACTTTAATATATAATGTAGAGACATATTGAAGAACTACTTTAATATATAATGTAGAGGTATATTGAAGAACTACTTTAATATATAATGTAGAGGTATATTGAAGAACTACTTTAATATATAATGTAGAGACATATTGAAGAACTACTTTAATATATAATGTAGAGGTATATTGAAGAACTACTTTACTATAATATATAATGTAGAGGTATATTGAAGAACTACTTTAATATATAATGTAGAGACATATTGAAGAACTACTTTAATATATAATGTAGAGACATATTGAAGAACTACTTTAATATATAATGTAGAGACATATTGAAGAACTACTTTAATATATAATGTAGAGGTATATTGAAGAACTACTTTAATATATAATGTAGAGACATATTGAAGAACTACTTTAATATATAATGTAGAGGTATATTGAAGAACTACTTTAATATATAATGTAGAGACATATTGAAGAACTACTTTAATATATAATGTAGAGGTATATTGAAGAACTACTTTAATATATAATGTAGAGACATATTGAAGAACTACTTTAATATATAATGTAGAGGTATATTGAAGAACTACTTTAATATATAATGTAGAGACATATTGAAGAACTACTTTAATATATAATGTAGAGGTATATTGAAGAACTACTTTAATATATAATGTAGAGACATATTGAAGAACTACTTTAATATATAATGTAGAGGTATATTGAAGAACTACTTTAATATATAATGTAGAGACATATTGAAGAACTACTTTAATATATAATGTAGAGACATATTGAAGAACTACTTTAATATATAATGTAGAGGTATATTGAAGAACTACTTTAATATATAATGTAGAGACATATTGAAGAACTACTTTAATATATAATGTAGAGACATATTGAAGAACTACTTTAATATATAATGTAGAGACATATTGAAGAACTACTTTAATATATAATGTAGAGACATATTGAAGAACTACTTTAATATATAATGTATATTGAAGAACTATATTGAAGAACTACTTTAATATATAATGTAGAGGTATATTGAAGAACTACTTTAATATATAATGTAGAGGTATATTGAAGAACTACTTTAATATATAATGTAGAGGTATATTGAAGAACTACTTTAATATATAATGTAGAGGTATATTGAAGAACTACTTTAATATATAATGTATATTGAAGAACTACTTTAATATATAATGTAGAGGTATATTGAAGAACTACTTTAATATATAATGTAGAGACATATTGAAGAACTACTTTAATATATAATGTAGAACATATTGAAGAACTACTTTAATATATAATGTAGAGGTATATTGAAGAACTACTTTAATATATAATGTAGAGACATATTGAAGAACTACTTTAATATATAATGTAGAGACATATTGAAGAACTACTTTAATATATAATGTAGAGGTATATTGAAGAACTACTTTAATATATAATGTAGAGATATATTGAAGAACTACTTTAATATATAATGTAGAGGTATATTGAAGAACTACTTTAATATATAATGTAGAGGTATATTGAAGAACTACTTTAATATATAATGTAGAGGTATATTGAAGAACTACTTTAATATATAATGTAGAGAACTACATATTGAAGAACTACTTTAATATATAATGTAGAGACATATTGAAGAACTACTTTAATATATAATGTAGAGACATATTGAAGAACTACTTTAATATATAATGTAGAGGTATATTGAAGAACTACTTTAATATATAATGTAGAGACATATTGAAGAACTACTTTAATATCTAATGTACAGACATATTGAAGAACTATTTTAAAATATAATGTAGAGACATATTGGAGAACTACTTTAATATATAATGTAGAGGTATATTGAAGAACTACTTTAATATATAATGTAGAGACATATTGAAGAACTACTTTAATATATAATGTAGAGGTATATTGAAGAACTACTTTAATATATAATGTAGAGGTATATTGAAGAACTACTTTAATATATAATGTAGAGACATATTACTTTAATATATAATGTAGAGGTATATTGAAGAACTACTTTAATATATAATGTAGAGACATATTGAAGAACTACTTTAATATATAATGTAGAGGTATATTGAAGAACTACTTTAATATATAATGTAGAGGTATATTGAAGAACTACTTTAATATATAATGTAGAGGTATATTGAAGAACTACTTTAATATATAATGTAGAGACATATTGAAGAACTACTTTAATATATAATGTAGAGACATATTGAAGAACTACTTTAATATATAATGTAGAGGTATATTGAAGAACTACTTTAATATATAATGTAGAGACATATTGAAGAACTACTTTATATATATGTAGAACTACTTTAATATATATTGAAGAACTACTTTAATATATAATGTAGAGGTATATTGAAGAACTACTTTAATATATAATGTAGAGACATATTGAAGAACTACTTTAATATATAATGTAGAGGTATATTGAAGAACTACTTTAATATATAATGTAGAGGACATATTGAAGAACTACTTTAATATATAATGTAGAGACATATTGAAGAACTACTTTAATATATAATGTAGAGACATATTGAAGAACTACTTTAATATATAATGTAGAGGTATATTGAAGAACTACTTTAATATATAATGTAGAGGTATATTGAAGAACTACTTTAATATATAATGTAGAGGTATATTGAAGAACTACTTTAATATATAATGTAGAGGTATATTGAAGAACTACTTTAATATATAATGTAGAGGTATATTGAAGAACTACTTTAATATATAATGTAGAGACATATTGAAGAACTACTTTAATATATAATGTAGAGACATATTGAAGAACTACTTTAATATATAATGTAGAGTATATTGAAGAACTACTTTAATATATAATGTAGAGGTATATTGAAGAACTACTTTAATATATAATGTAGAGGTATATTGAAGAACTACTTTAATATATAATGTAGAGACATATTGAAGAACTACTTTAATATATAATGTAGAGACATATTGAAGAACTACTTTAATATATAATGTAGAGACATATTGAAGAACTACTTTAATATATAATGTAGAGACATATTGAAGAACTACTTTAATATATAATGTAGAGGTATATTGAAGAACTACTTTAATATATAATGTAGAGGTATATTGAAGAACTACTTTAATATATAATGTAGAGACATATTGAAGAACTACTTTAATATATAATGTAGAGACATATTGAAGAACTACTTTAATATATAATGTAGAGACATATTGAAGAACTACTTTAATATATAATGTAGACTACTTTAATATATATTGAAGAACTACTTTAATATATAATGTAGAGGTATATTGAAGAACTACTTTAATATATAATGTAGAGACATATTGAAGAACTACTTTAATATATAATGTAGAGACATATTGAAGAACTACTTTAATATATAATGTAGAGACATATTGAAGAACTACTTTAATATATAATGTATAGGTATATTGAAGAACTACTTTAATATATAATGTAGAGACATATTGAAGAACTACTTTAATATATAATGTAGAGGTATATTGAAGAACTACTTTAATATATAATGTAGAGGTATATTGAAGAACTACTTTAATATATAATAGTAGACATATTGAAGAACTACTTTAATATATAATGTAGAGGTATATTGAAGAACTACTTTAATATATAATGTAGAGACATATTGAAGAACTACTTTAATATATAATGTAGAGGTATATTGAAGAACTACTTTAATATATAATGTAGAGACATATTGAAGAACTACTTTAATATATAATGTAGAGACATATTGAAGAACTACTTTAATATATAATGTAGAGGTATATTGAAGAACTACTTTAATATATAATGTAGAGACATATTGAAGAACTACTTTAATATATAATGTAGAGACATATTGAAGAACTACTTTAATATATAATGTAGAGACATATTGAAGAACTACTTTAATATATAATGTAGAGACATATTGAAGAACTACTTTAATATATAATGTAGAGGTATATTGAAGAACTACTTTAATATATAATGTAGAGGTATATTGAAGAACTACTTTAATATATAATGTAGAGGTATATTGAAGAACTACATATTGAAGAACTACTTTAATATATAATGTAGAGGTATATTGAAGAACTACTTTAATATATAATCTAGAGGTATATTGAAGAACTACTTTAATATATAATGTAGAAGTATATTGAAGAACTACTTTAATATATAATGTAGAGGTATATTGAAGAACTACTTTAATATATAATGTAGAGACATATTGAAGAACTACTTTAATATATAATGTAGAGACATATTGAAGAACTACTTTAATATATAATGTAGAGACATATTGAAGAACTACTTTAATATATAATGTAGAGGTATATTGAAGAACTACTTTAATATATAATGTAGAGACATATTGAAGAACTACTTTAATATATAATGTAGAGACATATTGAAGAACTACTTTAATATATAATGTAGAGACATATTGAAGAACTACTTTAATATATAATGTAGACATATTGAAGTATATTGAAGAACTACTTTAATATATAATGTGACATATAGAAGAACTACTTTAATATATAATGTAGAGGTATATTGAAAAACTACTTTAATATATAATGTAGAGACATATTGAAGAACTACTTTAATATATAATGTAGAGACATATTGAAGAACTACTTTAATATATAATGTAGAGACATATTGAAGAACTACTTTAATATATAATGTAGAGACATATTGAAGAACTACTTTAATATATAATGTAGAGGTATATTGAAGAACTACTTTAATATATAATGTAGAGGTATATTGAAGAACTACTTTAATATATAATGTAGAAGACATATTGAAGAACTACTTTAATATATAATGTAGAGGTATATTGAAGAACTACTTTAATATATAATGTAGAGGTATATTGAAGAACTACTTTAATATATAATGTAGAGACATATTGAAGAACTACTTTAATATATAATGTTGAGGTATATTGAAGAACTACTTTAATATATAATGTATATTGAAGAACTACTTTAATATATAATGTAGAGGTATATTGAAGAACTACTTTAATATATAATGTAGAGGTATATTGAAGAACTACTTTAATATATAATGTAGAGGTATATTGAAGAACTACTTTAATATATAATGTAGAGGTATATTGAAGAACTACTTTAATATATAATGTAGAGACATATTGAAGAACTACTTTAATATATAATGTAGAGGTATATTGAAGAACTACTTTAATATATAATGTAGAGACATATTGAAGAACTACTTTAATATATAATGTAGAGGTATATTGAAGAACTACTTTAATATATAATGTATATTGAAGAACTACTTTAATATATAATGTAGAGACATATTGAAGAACTACTTTAATATATAATGTAGAGACATATTGAAGAACTACTTTAATATATAATGTAGAGACATATTGAAGAACTACTTTAATATATAATGTAGAGACATATTGAAGAACTACTTTAATATATAATGTAGAGACATATTGAAGAACTACTTTAATATATAATGTAGAGACATATTGAAGAACTACTTTAATATATAATGTAGAGGTATATTGAAGAACTACTTTAATATATAATGTAGAGACATATTGAAGAACTACTTTAATATATAATGTAGAGACATATTGAAGAACTACTTTAATATATAATGTAGAGACATATTGAAGAACTACTTTAATATATAATGTAGAGGTATATTGAAGAACTACTTTAATATATAATGTAGAGGTATATTGAAGAACTACTTTAATATATAATGTAGAGGTATATTGAAGAACTACTTTAATATATAATGTAATATTGAAGAATATAATATATAATGAGGTATATTGAAGAACTACTTTAATATATAATGTAGAGACATATTGAAGAACTACTTTAATATATAATGTAGAGGTATATTGAAGAACTACTTTAATATATAATGTAGAGGTATATTGAAGAACTACTTTAATATATAATGTAGAGACATATTGAAGAACTACTTTAATATATAATGTAGAGACATATTGAAGAACTACTTTAATATATAATGTAGAGACATATTGAAGAACTACTTTAATATATAATGTAGAGACATATTGAAGAACTACTTTAATATATAATGTAGAGGTATATTGAAGAACTACTTTAATATATAATGTAGAGGTATATTGAAGAACTACTTTAATATATAATGTAGAGACATATTGAAGAACTACTTTAATATATAATGTAGAGACATATTGAAGAACTACTTTAATATATAATGTAGAGACATATTGAAGAACTACTTTAATATATAATGTAGAGGTATATTGAAGAACTACTTTAATATATAATGTAGAGACATATTGAAGAACTACTTTAATATATAATGTAGAGGTATATTGAAGAACTACTTTAATATATAATGTAGAGACATATTGAAGAACTACTTTAATATATAATGTAGAGACATATTGAAGAACTACTTTAATATATAATGTAGAGACATATTGAAGAACTACTTTAATATATAATGTAGAGGTATATTGAAGAACTACTATTAACTTTAATATATAATGTAGAGACATATTGAAGAACTACTTTAATATATAATGTAGAGACATATTGAAGAACTACTTTAATATATAATGTAGAGACATATTGAAGAACTACTTTAATATATAATGTAGACATATTGAAGAACTACTTTAATATATAATGTAGAGACATATTGAAGAACTACTTTAATATATAATGTAGAGGTATATTGAAGAACTACTTTAATATATAATGTAGAGACATATTGAAGAACTACTTTAATATATAATGTAGAGACATATTGAAGAACTACTTTAATATATAATGTAGAGACATATTGAAGAACTACTTTAATATATAATGTAGAGGTATATTGAAGAACTACTTTAATATATAATGTACATATTGAAGAACTACTTTAATATATAATGTAGAGGTATATTGAAGAACTACTTTAATATATAATGTAGAGGTATATTGAAGAACTACTTTAATATATAATGTAGAGGTATATTGAAGAACTACTTTAATATATAATGTAGAGACATATTGAAGAACTACTTTAATATATAATGTAGAGGTATATTGAAGAACTACTTTAATATATAATGTAGAGGTATATTGAAGAACTACTTTAATATATAATGTAGAGGTATATTGAAGAACTACTTTAATATATAATGTAGAGGTATATTGAAGAACTACTTTAATATATAATGTAGAGGTATATTGAAGAACTACTTTAATATATAATGTAGAGACATATTGAAGAACTACTTTAATATATAATGTAGAGACATATTGAAGAACTACTTTAATATATAATGTAGAGGTATATTGAAGAACTACTTTAATATATAATGTAGAGGTATATTGAAGAACTACTTTAATATATAATGTAGAGGTATATTGAAGAACTACTTTAATATATAATGTAGAGTAGTATATTGAAGAACTACTTTAATATATAATGTAGAGGTATATTGAAGAACTACTTTAATATATAATGTAGAGGTATATTGAAGAACTACTTTAATATATAATGTAGAGGTATATTGAAGAACTACTTTAATATATAATGTAGAGGTATATTGAAGAACTACTTTAATATATAATGTAGAGACATATTGAAGAACTACTTTAATATATAATGTAGAGGTATATTGAAGAACTACTTTAATATATAATGTAGAGACATATTGAAGAACTACTTTAATATATAATGTAGAGACATATTGAAGAACTACTTTAATATATAATGTAGAGACATATTGAAGAACTACTTTAATATATAATGTAGAGGTATATTGAAGAACTACTTTAATATATAATGTAGATATATTGAAGAACTACTTTAATATATAATGTAGAGACATATTGAAGAACTACTTTAATATATAATGTAGAGGTATATTGAAGAACTACTTTAATATATAATGTAGAGGTATATTGAAGAACTACTTTAATATATAATGTAGAGGTATATTGAAGAACTACTTTAATATATAATGTAGAGACATATTGAAGAACTACTTTAATATATAATGTAGAGACATATTGAAGAACTACTTTAATATATAATGTAGAGACATATTGAAGAACTACTTTAATATATAATGTAGAGACTTTAATATATTGAAGAACTACTTTAATATATAATGTAGAGGTATATTGAAGAACTACTTTAATATATAATGTAGAGACATATTGAAGAACTACTTTAATATATAATGTAGAGACATATTGAAGAACTACTTTAATATATAATGTAGAGGTATATTGAAGAACTACTTTAATATATAATGTAGAGGTATATTGAAGAACTACTTTAATATATAATGTAGAGGTATATTGAAGAACTACTTTAATATATAATGTAGAGGTATATTGAAGAACTACTTTAATATATAATGTAGAGACATATTGAAGAACTACTTTAATATATAATGTAGAGACATATTGAAGAACTACTTTAATATATAATGTAGAAACATATTGAAGAACTACTTTAATATATAATGTAGAGACATATTGAAGAAATACTTTAATATATAATGTATAGAAGAACTACTTTAATATATAATGTAGAGACATATTGAAGAACTACTTTAATATATAATGTAGAGGTATATTGAAGAACTACTTTAATATATAATGTAGAGACATATTGAAGAACTACTTTAATATATAATGTAGAGACATATTGAAGAACTACTTTAATATATAATGTAGAGACATATTGAAGAACTACTTTAATATATAATGTAGAGGTATATTGAAGAACTACTTTAATATATAATGTAGAGACATATTGAAGAACTACTTTAATATATAATGTAGAGGTATATTGAAGAACTACTTTAATATATAATGTAGAGGCATATTGAAGAACTACTTTAATATATAATGTAGAGGTATATTGAAGAACTACTTTAATATATAATGTAGAGACATATTGAAGAACTACTTTAATATATAATGTAGAGGTATATTGAAGAACTACTTTAATATATAATGTAGAGACATATTGAAGAACTACTTTAATATATAATGTAGAGACATATTGAAGAACTACTTTAATATATAATGTAGAGGCATATTGAAGAACTACTTTAATATATAATGTAGAGACATATTGAAGAACTACTTTAATATATAATGTAGAGGTATATTGAAGAACTACTTTTATATATAATGTAGAGACATATTGAAGAACTACTTTAATATATAATGTAGAGACATATTGAAGAACTACTTTAATATATAATGTAGAGGCATATTGAAGAACTACTTTAATATATAATGTAGAGGTATATTGAAGAACTACTTTAATATATAATGTAGAGGTATATTGAAGAACTACTTTAATATATAATGTAGAGGTATATTGAAGAACTACTTTAATATATAATGTAGAGGTATATTGAAGAACTACTTTAATATATAATGTAGAGACATATTGAAGAACTACTTTAATATATAATGTAGAGGTATATTGAAGAACTACTTTAATATATAATGTAGAAGTATATTGAAGAACTACTTTAATATATAATGTAGAGGCATATTGAAGAACTACTTTAATATATAATGTAGAGGCATATTGAAGAACTACTTTAATATATAATGTAGAGACATATTGAAGAACTACTTTAATATATAATGTAGAGGTATATTGAAGAACTACTTTAATATATAATGTAGAGACATATTGAAGAACTACTTTAATATATAATGTAGAGGTATATTGAAGAACTACTTTAATATATAATGTAGAGACATATTGAAGAACTACTTTAATATATAATGTAGAGACATATTGAAGAACTACTTTAATATATAATGTAGAGGTATATTGAAGAACTACTTTAATATATAATGTAGAGACATATTGAAGAACTACTTTAATATATAATGTAGAGACATATTGAAGAACTACTTTAATATATAATGTAGAGGTATATTGAAGAACTACTTTAATATATAATGTAGAGGTATATTGAAGAACTACTTTAATATATAATGTAGAGGTATATTGAAGAACTACTTTAATATATAATGTAGAGGTATATTGAAGAACTACTTTAATATATAATGTAGAGGTATATTGAAGAACTACTTTAATATATAATGTAGAGGTATATTGAAGAACTACTTTAATATATAATGTAGTTCTATATTGAAGAACTACTTTAATATATAATGTAGAGGTATATTGAAGAACTACTTTAATATATAATGTAGAGACATATTGAAGAACTACTTTAATATATAATGTAGAGACATATTGAAGAACTACTTTAATATATAATGTAGAGGTATATTGAAGAACTACTTTAATATACAATGTAGAGGTATATTGAAGAACTACTTTAATATATAATGTAGAGGTATATTGAAGAACTACTTTAATATATAATGTAGAGACATATTGAAGAACTACTTTAATATATAATGTAGAGGTATATTGAAGAACTACTTTAATATATAATGTAGAGACATATTGAAGAACTACTTTAATATATAATGTAGAGGTATATTGAAGAACTACTTTAATATATAATGTAGAGGTATATTGAAGAACTACTTTAATATATAATGTAGAGGTATATTGAAGAACTACTTTAATATATAATGTAGAGACATATTGAAGAACTACTTTAATATATAATGTAGAGACATATTGAAGAACTACTTTAATATATAATGTAGAGACATATTGAAGAACTACTTTAATATATAATGTAGAGGTATATTGAAGAACTACTTTAATATATAATGTAGAGGTATATTGAAGAACTACTTTAATATATAATGTAGAGACATATTGAAGAACTACTTTAATATATAATGTAGAGACATATTGAAGAACTACTTTAATATATAATGTAGAGGTATATTGAAGAACTACTTTAATATATAATGTAGAGACATATTGAAGAACTACTTTAATATATAATGTAGAGGTATATTGAAGAACTACTTTAATATATAATGTAGAGGACATATTGAAGAACTACTTTAATATATAATGTAGAGGTATATTGAAGAACTACTTTAATATATAATGTAGAGACATATTGAAGAACTACTTTAATATATAATGTAGAGACATATTGAAGAACTACTTTAATATATAATGTAGAGACATATTGAAGAACTACTTTAATATATAATGTAGAGGTATATTGAAGAACTACTTTAATATATAATGTAGAGACATATTGAAGAACTACTTTAATATATAATGTAGAGGTATATTGAAGAACTACTTTAATATATAATGTAGAGACATATTGAAGAACTACTTTAATATATAATGTAGAGGTATATTGAAGAACTACTTTAATATATAATGTAGAGACATATTGAAGAACTACTTTAATATATAATGTAGAGGTATATTGAAGAACTACTTTAATATATAATGTAGAGACATATTGAAGAACTACTTTAATATATAATGTAGAGGTATATTGAAGAACTACTTTAATATATAATGTAGAGGCATATTGAAGAACTACTTTAATATATAATGTAGAGACATATTGAAGAACTACTTTAATATATAATGTAGAGGTATATTGAAGAACTACTTTAATATATAATGTAGAGACATATTGAAGAACTACTTTAATATATAATGTAGAGACATATTGAAGAACTACTTTAATATATAATGTAGAGACATATTGAAACACTACTTTAATATTAGACTACTTTAATATATTGAAGAACTGCTTTAATATATAATGTAGAGGTATATTGAAGAACTACTTTAATATATAATGTAGAGGTATATTGAAGAACTACTTTAATATATAATGTAGAGACATATTGAAGAACTACTTTAATATATAATGTAGAGGTATATTGAAGAACTACTTTAATATATAATGTGTATATTGAAGAACTACTTTAATATATAATGTAGATATTGAAGAACTACTTTAATATATAATGTAGAGTATATTGAAGAACTACTTTAATATATAATGTAGAGGTATATTGAAGAACTACTTTAATATATAATGTAGGTATATTGAAGAACTACTTTAATATATAATGTAGAGTATATTGAAGAACTACTTTAATATATAATGTAGAGACATATTGAAGAACTACTTTAATATATAATGTAGAGGTATATTGAAGAACTACTTTAATATATAATGTAGAGACATATTGAAGAACTACTTTAATATATAATGTAGAGGTATATTGAAGAACTACTTTAATATATAATGTAGAGACATATTGAAGAACTACTTTAATATATAATGTAGAGACATATTGAAGAACTACTTTAATATATAATGTAGAGACATATTGAAGAACTACTTTAATATATAATGTAGAGACATATTGAAGAACTACTTTAATATATAATGTAGAGTATATTGAAGAACTACTTTAATATATAATGTAGAGACATATTGAAGAACTACTTTAATATATAATGTAGAGGTATATTGAAGAACTACTTTAATATATAATGTAGAGGTATATTGAAGAACTACTTTAATATATAATGTAGAGGTATATTGAAGAACTACTTTAATATATAATGTAGAGACATATTGAAGAACTACTTTAATATATAATGTAGAGGTATATTGAAGAACTACTTTAATATATAATGTAGACATATTGAAGAACTACTTTAATATATAATGTAGAGGTATATTGAAGAACTACTTTAATATATAATAGAGACATATTGAAGAACTACTTTAATATATAATGTAGAGACATATTGAAGAACTACTTTAATATATAATGTAGAGGTATATTGAAGAACTACTTTAATATATAATGTAGAGGTATATTGAAGAACTACTTTAATATATAATGTAGAGGTATATTGAAGAACTACTTTAATATATAATGTAGAGACATATTGAAGAACTACTTTAATATATAATGTAGAGAGACATATTGAAGAACTACTTTGATATATAATGTAGAGACATATTGAAGAACTACTTTAATATATAATGTAGAAACATATTGAAGAACTACTTTAATATATAATGTAGAGACATATTGAAGAAATACTTTAATATATAATGTAGAAGTATATTGAAGAACTACTTTAATATATAATGTATTGAAGATGTAGACATATTGAAGAACTACTTTAATATATAATGTAGAGACATATTGAAGAACTACTTTAATATATAATGTAGAGACATATTGAAGAACTACTTTAATATATAATGTAGAGACATATTGAAGAACTACTTTAATATATAATGTAGAGGTATATTGAAGAACTACTTTAATATATAATGTAGAGGTATATTGAAGAACTACTTTAATATATAATGTAGAGACATATTGAAGAACTACTTTAATATATAATGTAGAGACATATTGAAGAACTACTTTAATATATAATGTAGAGACATATTGAAGAACTACTTTAATATATAATGTAGAGGTATATTGAAGAACTACTTTAATATATAATGTAGAGACATATTGAAGAACTACTTTAATATATAATGTAGAGACATATTGAAGAACTACTTTAATATATAATACATATTGAAGAACTACTTTAATATATAATGTAGAGGTATATTGAAGAACTACTTTAATATATAATGTTAGACATATTGAAGAACTACTTTAATATATAATGTAGAGACATATTGAAGAACTACTTTAATATATAATGTAGGTATATTGAAGAACTACTTTAATATATTATATTGAAGAACTACTTTAATATATAATGTAGAGACATATTGAAGAACTACTTTAATATATAATGTAGAGACATATTGAAGAACTACTTTAATATATAATGTAGAGACATATTGAAGAACTACTTTAATATATAATGTAGAGACATATTGAAGAACTACTTTAATATATAATGTAGAGGTATATTGAAGAACTACTTTAATATACAATGTAGAGGTATATTGAAGAACTACTTTAATATATAATGTAGAGGTATATTGAAGAACTACTTTAATATATAATGTAGAGGTATATTGAAGAACTACTTTAATATATAATGTAGATGTATATTGAAGAACTACTTTAATATATAATGTAGAGGTATATTGAAGAACTACTTTAATATATAATGTAGAGACATATTGAAGAACTACTTTAATATATAATGTAGAGGTATATTGAAGAACTACTTTAATATATAATGTAGAGACATATTGAAGAACTACTTTAATATATAATGTAGAGACATATTGAAGAACTACTTTAATATATAATGTAGAGGTATATTGAAGAACTACTTTAATATATAATGTAGAGTATATTGAAGAACTACTTTAATATATAATGTAGAGGTATATTGAAGAACTACTTTAATATATAATGTAGAGACATATTGAAGAACTACTTTAATATATAATGTAGAGACATATTGAAGAACTACTTTAATATATAATGTAGAGACATATTGAAGAACTACTTTAATATATAATGTAGAGGTATATTGAAGAACTACTTTAATATATAATGTAGAGACATATTGAAGAACTACTTTAATATATAATGTAGAGACATATTGAAGAACTACTTTAATATATAATGTAGAGACATATTGAAGAACTACTTTAATATATAATGTAGAGGTATATTGAAGAACTACTTTAATATATAATGTAGAGGTATATTGAAGAACTACTTTAATATATAATGTAGAGGTATATTGAAGAACTACTTTAATATATAATGTAGAGGTATATTGAAGAACTACTTTAATATATAATGTAGAGACATATTGAAGAACTACTTTAATATATAATGTAGAGACATATTGAAGAACTACTTTAATATATAATGTAGAGGTATATTGAAGAACTACTTTAATATATAATGTAGAGACATATTGAAGAACTACTTTAATATATAATGTAGAGGTATATTGAAGAACTACTTTAATATATAATGTAGAGACATATTGAAGAACTACTTTAATATATAATGTAGAGACATATTGAAGAACTACTTTAATATATAATGTAGAGGTATATTGAAGAACTACTTTAATATATAATGTAGAGACATATTGAAGAACTACTTTAATATATAATGTAGAGACATATTGAAGAACTACTTTAATATATAATGTAGAGGTATATTGAAGAACTACTTTAATATATAATGTAGAGGTATATTGAAGAACTACTTTAATATATAATGTAGAGACATATTGAAGAACTACTTTAATATATAATGTAGAGACTTTAATATATTGAAGAACTACTTTAATATATAATGTAGAGGTATATTGAAGAACTACTTTAATATATAATGTAGAGGTATATTGAAGAACTACTTTAATATATAATGTAGAGACATATTGAAGAACTACTTTAATATATAATGTAGAGACATATTGAAGAACTACTTTAATATATAATGTAGAGACATATTGAAGAACTACTTTAATATATAATGTAGAGGTATATTGAAGAACTACTTTAATATATAATGTAGAGGTATATTGAAGAACTACTTTAATATATAATGTAGAGGTATATTGAAGAACTACTTTAATATATAATGTAGACATATTGAAGAACTACTTTAATATATATAATGAAGAACTACTTTAATATATAATGTAGAGACATATTGAAGAACTACTTTAATATATAATGTAGAGACATATTGAAGAACTACTTTAATATATAATGTAGAGACATATTGAAGAACTACTTTAATATATAATGTAGAGGTATATTGAAGAACTACTTTAATATATAATGTAGAGGTATATTGAAGAACTACTTTAATATATAATGTAGAGGTATATTGAAGAACTACTTTAATATATAATGTAGAGACATATTGAAGAACTACTTTAATATATAATGTAGAGGTATATTGAAGAACTACTTTAATATATAATGTAGAGGTATATTGAAGAACTACTTTAATATATAATGTAGAGGTATATTGAAGAACTACTTTAATATATAATGTAGAGACATATTGAAGAACTACTTTAATATATAATGTAGAGACATATTGAAGAACTACTTTAATATATAATGTAGAGGTATATTGAAGAACTACTTAAATATATAATGTAGATATACATATTGAAGAACTACTTTAATATATAATGTAGAGGTATATTGAAGAACTACTTTAATATATAATGTAGAGACATATTGAAGAACTACTTTAATATATAATGTAGAGGTATATTGAAGAACTACTTTAATATATAATGTAGAGACATATTGAAGAACTACTTTAATATATAATGTAGAGACATATTGAAGAACTACTTTAATATATAATGTAGAGGTATATTGAAGAACTACTTTAATATATAATGTAGAGGTATATTGAAGAACTACTTTAATATATAATGTAGAGACATATTGAAGAACTACTTTAATATATAATGTAGAGACATATTGAAGAACTACTTTAATATATAATGTAGAGGTATATTGAAGAACTACTTTAATATATAATGTAGAGACATATTGAAGAACTACTTTAATATATAATGTAGAGACATATTGAAGAACTACTTTAATATATAATGTAGAGACATATTGAAGAACTACTTTAATATATAATGTAGAGGTATATTGAAGAACTACTTTAATATATAATGTAGAGGTATATTGAAGAACTACTTTAATATATAATGTAGAGGTATATTGAAGAACTACTTTAATATATAATGTAGAGACATATTGAAGAACTACTTTAATATATAATGTAGAGGTATATTGAAGAACTACTTTAATATATAATGTAGAGACATATTGAAGAACTACTTTAATATATAATGTAGAGGTATATTGAAGAACTACTTTAATATATAATGTAGAGGTATATTGAAGAACTACTTTAATATATAATGTAGAGGTATATTGAAGAACTACTTTAATATATAATGTAGAGGTATATTGAAGAACTACTTTAATATATAATGTAGAGACATATTGAAGAACTACTTTAATATATAATGTAGAGACATATTGAAGAACTACTTTAATATATAATGTAGAGACATATTGAAGAACTACTTTAATATATAATGTAGAGGTATATTGAAGAACTACTTTAATATATAATGTAGAGACATATTGAAGAACTACTTTAATATATAATGTAGAGGTATATTGAAGAACTACTTTAATATATAATGTAGAAGAACTACTTTAATATATAATGTAGAGGTATATTGAAGAACTACTTTAATATATAATGTAGAGACATATTGAAGAACTACTTTAATATATAATGTAGAGGTATATTGAAGAACTACTTTAATATATAATGTAGAGACATATTGAAGAACTACTTTAATATATAATGTAGAGGTATATTGAAGAACTACTTTAATATATAATGTAGAGACATATTGAAGAACTACTTTAATATATAATGTAGAGACATATTGAAGAACTACTTTAATATATAATGTAGAGGTATATTGAAGAACTACTTTAATATATAATGTAGAGGTATATTGAAGAACTACTTTAATATATAATGTAGAGACATATTGAAGAACTACTTTAATATATAATGTAGAGGCATATTGAAGAACTACTTTAATATATAATGTAGAGGTATATTGAAGAACTACTTTAATATATAATGTAGAGGTATATTGAAGAACTACTTTAATATATAATGTAGAGTATATTGAAGAACTACTTTAATATACAATGTAGAGGTATATTGAAGAACTACTTTAATATATAATGTAGAGGTATATTGAAGAACTACTTTAATATATAATGTAGAGACATATTGAAGAACTACTTTAATATATAATGTAGAGGTATATTGAAGAACTACTTTAATATATAATGTAGAGGTATATTGAAGAACTACTTTAATATATAATGTAGAGGTATATTGAAGAACTACTTTAATATATAATGTAGAGGCATATTGAAGAACTACTTTAATATATAATGTAGAGACATATTGAAGAACTACTTTAATATATAATGTAGAGGTATATTGAAGAACTACTTTAATATATAATGTAGAGGTATATTGAAGAACTACTTTAATATATAATGTAGAGGTATATTGAAGAACTACTTTAATATATAATGTAGAGACATATTGAAGAACTACTTTAATATATAATGTAGAGACATATTGAAGAACTACTTTAATATATAATGTAGAGGTATATTGAAGAACTACTTTAATATATAATGTAGAGACATATTGAAGAACTACTTTAATATATAATGTAGAGACATATTGAAGAACTACTTTAATATATAATGTAGAGGTATATTGAAGAACTACTTTAATATATAATGTAGAGGCATATTGAAGAACTACTTTAATATATAATGTAGAGGTATATTGAAGAACTACTTTAATATATAATGTAGAGGTATATTGAAGAACTACTTTAATATATAATGTAGAGGTATATTGAAGAACTACTTTAATATATAATGTATAATGTAGAGGTATATTGAAGAACTACTTTAATATATAATGTAGAGGTATATTGAAGAGGTATATTGAAGAACTACTTTAATATATAATGTAGAGGTATATTGAAGAACTACTTTAATATATAATGTAGAGGTATATTGAAGAACTACTTTAATATATAATGTAGAGACATATTGAAGAACTACTTTAATATATAATGTAGAGGTATATTGAAGAACTACTTTAATATATAATGTAGAGACATATTGAAGAACTACTTTAATATATAATGTAGAGGTATATTGAAGAACTACTTTAATATATAATGTAGAGACATATTGAAGAACTACTTTAATATATAATGTAGAGGTATATTGAAGAACTACTTTAATATACAATGTAGAGGTATATTGAAGAACTACTTTAATATATAATGTAGAGGTATATTGAAGAACTACTTTAATATATAATGTAGAGACATATTGAAGAACTACTTTAATATATAATGTAAAACATATTGAAGAACTACTTTAATATATAATGTAGAGACATATTGAAGAAATACTTTAATATATAATGTAGAGGTATATTGAAGAACTACTTTAATATATAATGTAGAGAGGTATATTGAAGAACTACTTTAATATATAATGTAGAGGTATATTGAAGAACTACTTTAATATATAATGTAGAAGAACTACTTTAATATATTGAAGAACTACTTTAATATATAATGTAGAGACATATTGAAGAACTACTTTAATATATAATGTAGAGACATATTGAAGAACTACTTTAATATATAATGTAGAGGTATATTGAAGAACTACTTTAATATATAATGTAGAGACATATTGAAGAACTACTTTAATATATAATGTAGAGTATATTGAAGAACTACTTTAATATATAATGTAGAGGCATATTGAAGAACTACTTTAATATATAAT
>NC_134833.1:163158999-163212879 GCF_004210375.1 Tachypleus tridentatus | reverse complement strand
CTGAAGTTTCACATAAAATCTCCATGTATGGACTTCCGGTTTCAACTCATGACATTTGAAGTTTCAGTCACGACATTCATTCAGTACACGAAATTTAGTTCATAATTCCAAACACCTGAAGTTTCAGTCACAGCTCCAAACATTTGAAGTTTAGGACAAAATCCTGTACATGAATTTGTTCACAACTACAAAAAATCTCTTGTTTTGGTCAGATTTCCAAAAAGATTATGTTTTGATAACACCTCAAAGCATCTGAAATTTCGGACTCGACTCGAAACATCTGATATTTTTATCACACTTCCAAACATCTATAGTTTCATTTAACTTCTAGTACTTACAGTTTCAGCCACAGTTCCCGATATCTGAAAGTTGGTCACAGCTCCTCACTATGTGAAGCTTTGGTCACGTTTTCCAATATGTAATGGTTCAGTTACAGTTCAGTGTATCTGAAGTTTTAGTTACAAATCTTAATACTGTGTGTTTGATGAGAGTTCTGGGTACCTTAAGTACTGGTTACAATTGTTTGATGAGAGTTCTGGGTACCTTAAGTACTGGTTACAATTGTTTGATGAGAGTTCTGGATACCTTAAGTACTGGTTACAATTGTTTGATGAGAGTTCTGGGTACCTTAAGTACTGGTTACAATTGTTTGATGAGAGTTCTGGGTACCTTAAGTACTGGTTACAATTGTTTGATGAGAGTTCTGGGTACCTTAAGTACTGGTTACAATTGTTTGATGAGAGTTGTGGGTACCTTAAGTACTGGTTACAATTGTTTGATGAGAGTTCTGGGTACCTTAAGTACTGGTTACAATTGTTTGATGAGAGTTGTGGGTACCTTAAGTACTGGTTACAATTGTTTGATGAGAGTTCTGGGTACCTTAAGTACTGTCACTGGTTACAATTCGAGTATTCTAGCTGTTAAATGATGTTTGAGGTTTTTTATTTGCAACAGGTGTCACATATTTATCCCTTTGGGTTGCTATACGTGAAAGCATCTAACAAGAACAGTTGGTCATCACTGACCTGTGGCCTTGGTGATACGTTACTACAAGGGAATGCAATACAAAGTAGGTTCTTTGTCTCGTGGAGTTTACAAGTTGTTTATGGGTGGAAAATACTGTCAACAAGAATCGTGATGGCTCCATGTTAACATAAAGTATTCATATTTACCGACCTATTGTTTACATATTGTTTTCACCGCCTAGTCTTCAAAATTTGTTTTAAAACAATATACTATTTGAACAATAATTTATCTTATATTTGTTTTTTATTCTTAGTGTGTATTGTTAGTTTATTGTTTTATATACTTGAGAATGAGATGAAAACATAAAGTAATAATGTAAAAAAACAAGAACAGATACGACCTAGTGTTCAGCAAGCCTGCACTGCGAATTGTAATATTTGCGACTCGTGAACCACTGTCGCAAAGCACAAGTTAGAGTCGCGGATGAGCTATAATAGCTGCTTTACAAATCTCGTTATTATATTATTAAATAAAAACAGCTCAAGAGTGGCTAGCAAATGTTATTGACTAGCTGCCTTCCTTCAGTCTATCAGTTCAAAGTTAGGGACAGCTCACGCAAATAGTCCTTTGTAGCTTTCCGCGAAAACAATCAAGATCAAAAGCTCTAAGTATTACTTACTATACAGATACTAAATCACAAGCAACACTATATGCTGAAAGAAGAGGCGATAAGCAACATCTACTTTCGTAGATAAGCACACTTAAAGTAGATTCTATCGAAAAAAAGAAAGTCCTATTGAATTTTTTTAAAATATATTTGTTTTGAATTTCGCGCAAAGTTACACAAGGATTATCTGCGTTAGCCGTCAATAATGTAGCATTGTAAGATTAGAGGAAGGCCACTAGTCATCACCCGCCCACCGCCAACTCTTGGGCTACTCTCTTTAACGAATAGTGGGATTGACAGTAACTTTACAACCCCAAACGGCTTGAACGAGCGGACATGTTTGGTGTGACGGGATTCAAATGTTTGTTGCTAAGCATAAAGTTAAACAATGGACTATTTGTTCTGTTCCAACCACCATATTGTTATAAGCCTACCGAGTTACTAACCAACTGCATTGTGAACAAGAGCAAAACAGCGTTAGTCGAGGTGGAAGAATACTACAGAAGGATATATGTTAGTTTTAGGTTTTACTGAATTGTTTTCTGTCTCTTACGATTAGTTCTCGTTAGCTACAAATGACTTTAGTTCTGTTACACTAATCTGTTTCATCAAGACGAAACGAAAAGTTCCACGTGTAATTCGTTAACATTTCTTTTAGAAGAACTCCACATTGGGCTGTCTGCTATGCCTATCACAGGAATCCAATTTCAGAGTTGTAAGTCCGTGCGCTGCTGTCACATCCGGGTAGTTTGGTGTTCAAGGTGTATATTAAAGAAAGTTACAGTTAATGTTTTCACACACAGAAATATGAAGTTTATTTCCTACAATTTGAAGCACTGAAAACTCAGGAGCACAAACGTATCACACTGAAACACCGTTTCGGATACAACACTTAGTTTCGAATGCCAGGCCCTAGGTGGCCACTGCTTTAATTTCACGTTTTCTCCTGGTCAGTCTCTTAATGAGTAGCAAATATTTTAGACTGGAAGTACTTTCCATAACACAAGCTTTATGGATGCATTAGACATAAATTTTCAGTCAGGTTGGGACCGCAAGCAGCGTCGAACACTAGTCTCAAGTGTGCATACGTTTGTAAAATATTTTTCTTACACAACACAAGTCTCACCCTACGGTCTAATCCAGTTAAGGAGGTGCAGACTCTCTCGGGATGCTCATAAAATCCCAAGGTGCGAAACGCGCACACAAATAGCTACTTATAAAGCAAGAAACTTAGTGCTCTGTGCTAAAATACAACCTTTCGTGCATGTTTACAGTGACGGGTGACCCTGAGAACCAGGCTAGCCTTGTAAATAACGTAAACGGCGCGATATTTCTCGAGAACAAATCTTATTAATTTTTTTTTGTTTTATTTTCATTTGTTTCAAACTTGACAGGTGTCTGTTCGTCTGTCACTCAGGAGTTACGATAAGATTTCTCAAGGTTTTCAAAATTTAACGAATCAGTGTGTTAAAGCTTAAATAATTGTACTGGACACAAATAGCTTTTGAAATTAGTACTAAAATATAAAACGGTTTTGTTTGCACTCTAGACAGAGCCTCATAGATTCGTTATGGCCAGGTGAATAAGGCACCCAATTCGTAATCTGAGGGTCGCAGGTTCAAATCCCCATCACACCAACATTCTCACCCTTTTAGCCGGGAGTATGTGTTACTATGTGACGGTCAATCCTACTATTCCTTGGTAAAAAAATAGCCCAAGAGATGGCGGTGAGTGGTGATGACTAATTGTTTTCCTTCTAATCTTACACTACTCAATTAGGTACGGATAGCACAGCCAGCCCTCTTATAACTTCTATTTGTTACTATACACGTTTTATGCAATAAAACCTCGTAGTGGAATGGAACAATCAACGTTAACCACGTAATGTACTAATTATATACATTCTTAAAACAGAACTAAAACTGCTAAACCTATCATTATCTACAGTGAATTAATAAGAATGACTTTCACCAGGAAGTTCCTTGCAGTGTTTAGCAAGAAATGGTAATTATAATGGGTAAAGAACGTTGAAAAGTACATCCTGTGTTCATTCAACTTTTCGTTTATTAAAGTCAGTTAAAACCATTATTTATAGGCGTTCATGAAATGGTAGACTCCAGTTCTTAAGACTAACAACTTCTTGTTCCTACGTACATGTAAGCACAGGACTTTCCCACATCTTTACTTCTTGGCTTTTTCCAACCGCTTTGCGAACACAGATACCAGTTTCACGCTTAAAAAGATACTTTACTAATGGATTTAAAGTTAGGACTGGAAGCTGTCTTTATGAAACTAGAAATATACTGTAGCAATGAAAGTAAAATATGCTAAAAGAAAAATGACAGTAATATAGAAAGCAAAATAGAACACAGTACAGAACAACGAAATAAAATATAGTATAGCAAATATAGTAAAACAGAGTACAGAACAACGAAATAAAATATAGTATAGCAAATATAGTAAAACAGAGTACAGAACAACAAAATAAAATATAGTATAGCAAATATAGTAAAACAGAGTACAGAACAACGAAATAAAATATAGTATAGCAAATATAGTAAACCAGAGTACAGAACATCGAAATAAAATATAGTATAGCAAATATAGTAAACCAGAGTACAGAACAACAAAATAAAATATAGTATAGCAAATATAGTAAAACAGAGTACAGAACAACAAAATAAAATATAGTATAGCAAACATAGTAAACCAGAGTACAGAACAACGAAATAAAATATAGTATAGCAAATATAGTAAAACAGAGTAGAGAACAACAAAATAAAATATAGTATAGCAAATATAGTAAAACAGAGTACAGAACAACGAAATAAAATATAGTATAAAGCAAATATAGTAAACCAGAGTACAGAACATCAGAAATAAAAATATAGTATAGCAAATATAGTAAACCAGAGTACAGAACAACAAAATAATAAAATATAAAGTATAGCAAATATAGTAAAACAGAGTACAGAACAACGAAATAAAATATAGTATAGCAAATATAGTAAACCAGAGTACAGAACATCGAAATAAAATATAGTATAGCAAATATAGTAAAACAGAGTACAGAACAACGAAATAAAATATAGTATAGCAAATATAGTAAACCAGAGTACAGAACAACAAAATAAAATATAGTATAGCAAATATAGTAAAACAGAGTACAGAACAACGAAATAAAATATAGTATAGCAAATATAGTAAAACAGAGTACAGAACAACGAAATAAAATATAGTATAGCAAATATAGTAAAACAGAGTACAGAACAACGAAATAAAATATAGTATAGCAAATATAGTAAAACAGATATACAGAACAACGAAATAAAATATAGTATAGCAAATATAGTAAAACAGAGTACAGAACAACAAAATAAAATATAGTATAGCAAATATAGTAAAACAGAGTACATAACAACAAAATAAAATATAGTATAGCAAATATAGTAAAACAGAGTACAGAACAACGAAATAAAATATAGTATAGCAAATATAGTAAAATACAGTATACAACAACAAAGTAGAGTACAGTATAAAACAGCACAATAAAAACAGTATAGAACAAAAAGTAAAATAGTACAGTAAACAAAGTAGAATATACCATAACAATGAAAATAGAACACAGTATAGACAAAAGTATAATATAGTATAGAAAACAATATAGATTATATTATATTTGAAACTACGAATAGTCTAACTTTACTCATTTTAAATATATCCATTTTGTATTTGCCTGCATTAATCTACATTAAACGTAAAATATCGATGGTAAAATATTTTTTTATCTGTTTTAAATCCTGGCAAAAAACAATAACATTCTTCGCATGCAACGTAGAGGGATACTTGTCCCTACATTTCAACGTGTGCTTGTCAGTGGTTAGAAAGGAACATTACTACATTTAAACATCAAATTGTCACCTGTAAGACTGTTCATGTACAAGACAGGTACACTTGTAGTTTGTATTAGAGAAGGAAACGAGTGGACCGTGTATCAACCATTCTCAGATAATGGTCATTAGTTTTATTTTTTTATATATCAGTTGTTTTTATACTACAAACATAAGTTTTCTTTTGTCTCAAGTAGCGTGACTGGTGGGCCAATGTGTGTTAGGAAACTGACACTGCAGATGACAAGGGACATCACACAAGTACGTTTCGTATATTAACCGACGATTACAAGGAAATATTTGCGTAAGCCAGGGATCATTTTGTCACCTTGGGTCACCTTTTCGCTCGAACCATTCGCCTAATTTAAAGAAAGTGAAGAAAAACAAGAGAACTAATGACGAAAAGCGCTGTGGTTTCTAAACCCGCTGATAATGGTCGAAAAGACGTTTTTTCTTCAGTTTTTTTTTTCGTCATTAGATGGGAGAGGTGGATGTTTCTGTAAATTTCTCCGAACTAAAAGTGTGCAACTCACGTGCTTTGGTAATACAACTTAAACAGATGAGGGAAGACAAACAGTCGCCGACCATAGTTTGGTACCCTGAACGTGCACTGCAAGTCTGCATCTCAAACTAAACGTCTTATTGAACGTCAAAGACAGAAAACTGTTACTAAATCGCACATATTACCTCGTTAGCTGTAACAACAACCACGTTATAAAATCTTAGCAACTGTAAGTGAAAGGTGAAAATCCTTAGCAGTGTATAATAAAGGTAAGTGTAACATGTTTAGCAGTGTTAATACGTAAATGAAAGACTGTTTTAAAAAATACAGCTTGAAACGAGCTAACGACCCCCGTAAGAATTTCTTTTTAATCCCTGTTAAATTATGTATACAGGGTGGCCCGTAAGTCCCTACCCATCCATATATCTTATGTATCCAGTGTATGTGTGCTGTCCTCATTCTCGGTGCATAATACTATGCGACGCCATGTTCTGAGAGACATTTTCAATTGTGAATTGGCTAAATCGGCCATATTTCTCTGACAAAAAAAAAACAAATTTATAATACATGCGTAATTGAATATAACATGATAACATATGGATGGGTAGGGACTTACGGGCCACCCTGTAGATGTACAAAAGGACAGATATGTGCAAGATTTTCTCGGTCAAACAGAAAGTATCCTAAACATTAAATACTCAATTTGGTACCTGGACATTTATCCTCATATTACTGGATCATTTTAAATGAGAAACCCCATCGTCCTTGTCTTTGAGATCGTTCCTTATGTAGCTGTATATCCTACAGTCATCTTTCCACCAAGAAATGGTCTATCAAACTGTAAAAAACATTTTGAAGCTTGAGAATGATTTTATGTCAGAAATGAATAGAACTAAGTCTTCACTGAATGGTAATTAATGTGGGAAGGCATCTCTTCACTTGCGTGCTTTCACTTCAGTTCAAACATCAATCTCTCCAGATATGACCAAAGTTACTTGTCTATCGTTCTAAGAGACATTAAGAACGACACCCAGCTCAACCACTAACTGCTGCATTGCGTGTTATGGACTGGTGTACGGGCTATTACTAAAAGCCCCTATCGACAAGATAGGACACGAAACGCAAGCTTACACCTCTCTGAACAAATTCTTCTGTCGAAAAACTACGTCACGATTTAAGTTAATGAAACCTGTCAGTGAAATGGGTCGGGTAATTACAAATAAGCTTTGGCTGGGGGGCGGGGGGAAGAAGTCCGAGATAAAGGAAAGTGCATATGGAAGAATCGGATGAAATATATAAAAGTTAATCACTTTACCAAACGCTTATATAAGCCATCGGCAATCCCTTACATTTCTTTGGACGGGTCTACTTAGTACGTTTAATTTCTCGCGCTTTGCCGTTTGTGCTAAGGTTTGTTTTCAAGATAAATTACAGTTACAGCTATGTGATTTGAATTTACTGCTTTCTATAATATGATCACCTAAACAAAATGGTAAACTTTCAAATTTTAAAACTTGACTAATTATAAGTAACCACTAAATTAACTGGAGTTGCATGAATAACGTATTTACCAAGCAACGTTTGTTTTCGTTGTTTCGAATACAAACAATATAATTTCAAAGTATTAATTTTGGTCATTCTACAGGGTGGCCCGTAAGTCCCTGCCCATCCATATGTTATTATAATACTATTGATAAGTTGAAGGCAGCTGTTACCGCGACATGTGGAACAATAACCCCTGTTATGTTGAGGAAAATGTCTCACAGAACATGGCGTCGCATAATATTATGCAGCGAGAATGAGGGACAGCACACAGATGCACTGGATACATAAGATATATGGATGGGTAGGGACTTACGGGCCACCCTGTATGTCAGAAGTCTTCTTTGTTTGCCCTATTCCTCTAAATTATTCTTCCTGGAATTACAACCTAAATCAAAATATCTTCAGGTGTTATTTTCTCCAATACCAAACAACAAAAATCAAATTTATTGTAATGTTTGTTTTTGTTTTTCAATTAAGCACAAAGCTACACAATGGGCTATCTGTGGTCTGCCCACCACGGGTATCGAAACCCGATTTTTAGCATTGTAAGTCCGCAGACATACCGCTAAGCCACTGTTATTGTAATAACCAAGGAATGTGGAGCATATGGGGTGGGGCTTCTTCTGTCTTTGTAATCTCTCGGGGTTTATGGATTAACAATAAATACTATATTCAGTTGTTGTTTCTTGTTAATTGTTGAATATTATACCTTCATCTTTAGTAATAACAGATTCTATTTTACACGTTACATTCAGTTGTTGTTTCTTGTTGAATATTATACCTTCATCTTTAGTAATAACAGATTCTATTTTACACGTTACATTCAGTTGTTGTTTCTTGTTGAATATTTTACCTTCATCTTTAGTAATAACAGATTCTATTTTACACGTTACATTCAGTTGTTTTTAATTGTGGAATATTATACCTTCATCTTTAGTAATAACAGATTCTATTTTACACGTTGCATTCAGTTGTTGTTTCTTGTTGAATATTATACCTTCATCTTTAGTAATAACAGATTCTATTTTACACGTTACATTCAGTTGTTGTTTCTTGTTGAATATTATACCTTCATCTTTAGTAATAACAGATTCTATTTTACACGTTACATTCAGTTGTTGTTAATTGTTGAATATTATACCTTCATCTTTAGTAATAACAGATTCTATTTTACACGTTACATTCAGTTGTTGTTAATTGTTGAATATTATACCTTCATCTTTAGTAATAACAGATTCTATTCTACACGTGACATTCAGTTGTTGTTAATTGTTGAATATTATACCTTCATCTTTAGTAATAACAGATTCTATTTTACACGTTACATTCAGTTGTTGTTTCTTGTTGATTGTTGAATATTATACCTTCATCTTTGGTAGTAACTAAAGTGTTTTTTGTTTTTTTTACACATTTACCGGTCAGTTTCAATGTTGATAGAGCCTTCAACATACGCGCATTAAATGTTGGTAGAAACTGTGTATCCACTCTTGTGGAAAACATTTCGAAACGTGAATGTTGTATCTATCTCATAATCTCATAACAGGTGTGGCCTAGTGATGATCGTGCTCCGATTGTAAATTCGTGAATTTGTTATCCCTTGCCACAGAAACACGCTCTGTACTTTGAAACCGTATGCTAAGAAGTGTTAGTTAAACCCTAATTACTCGGTTAGACAAGAATAAACCAGGAAGAGGCGATGGGTTAATTAGGGGCCCTACCCCTAGTCTGTCGTTTTAAAATCAGGGTGAACTATGAATGTCCAGCTTGTCTTGTATACAATTTCGTGCTTGACCAACTTAGTACCCTTTGTTTTCTGGAATGTTCTCAAAATTCAAAACTTGGTCAAACGACATAACAGCTCTCATAACCGTATCATAAATTACATGAATGAAAGTGAATGGAATGGATTTATAGGCTAATGGCTTGTTTTATACAGGATGTCATGACAACATTTACCCTCGGGGAAGAGTTGAGGGTAATGTTAATAAGTAGATAAATGATATTAAGTGCTGGTATCAGTTACTATAAGGAGCACTTTGTTTCTGAACCAATAATATTAAGTGATGGTATCAGTTACTATAAGGAGCACTTTGTTTCTGAATCAATGATATTAAGTGCTGGTATCAGTTACTATAAGGAGCACTTTGTTTCTGAATCAATGATATTAAGTGCTGGTATCAGTTACTATAAGGAGCACTTTGTTTCTGAATCAATGATATTAAGTGATGGTATCAGTTACTATAAGGAGCACTTTGTTTCTGAATCAATGATTTTAATTGATGGTATCAGTTACTATAAGGAGCACTTTGTTTCTGAACCAATAATATTAAGTGATGGTATCAGTTACTATAAGGAGCACTTTGTTTCTGAATCAATGATATTAATTGATGGTATCAGTTACTATAAGGAGCACTTTGTTTCTGAACCAATGATATTAAGTGATGGTATCAGTTACTATAAGGAGCACTTTGTTTCTGAATCAATGATATTAATTGATGGTATCAGTTACTATAAGGAGCACTTTGTTTCTGAATCAATGATATTAAGTGATGGTATCAGTTACTATAAGGAGCACTTTGTTTCTGAATCAATGATATTAAGTGATTGTATCAGTTACTCTAAGGAGCACTTTGTTTCTGAATCACCTGCCTTTGTTAACAGTGAAACTTCAGTAACAGTTTTTCAATTAATAATAATGTATATTTATGTGTTTCTATACAGCAAAGAACCCAAATGTTATCAGCATCTCTTAGTGGTCATGTCCAGACTTTCTCAAGCACTTAGGTTAAAGGTTTTCGTAAGTAGTTTCTGGGCATTGAACTGCTTTAAAGGTTATATAATTTATATTTCCCCCCCCCCTCCCCCAAGAAAACTAATTATGCTAAACAAAATCTCAACACGCGCGCTACTTCGCTCGAACCATTTACGGTAAACCACAGAGCTGTAACCCCAAATTATATATTTTTCGTTTCGTTACATCAAGCAATCGCATAAGAAAGATGACTATACGTTGCCATGGGACCGAAGCTCCAGTTAGAATAAATTTTACCATAGGAACCAAACTCTAGTCAGAGTAAATGTTACCATGGGAACCTAGTTTCAGTCAGAGTTCGTAGTAACACGATAACTTTATTTTACTCAGAGAATATGTTACCAAAGGAACCCGACTTTAGCTGAGATATGCGTTGTCAAAAGAGTCCATTTTTTGAGAAACAGTTTCTCAAACAACCGTAACTAAAACGCTTGGAGAATGATATACGTTAATACACAAAACTGTAAGTATTACAATACTTTAAGTATAAAAGAAAGAACTGTTTACTGAAATAATTTTAAGTAATCAGTATTTATATTTAAAATATTAAAACAGAAACAACTCAAACTGTTAGGCTTAAGGAAAAATAAAGAAATTAACGTTGTGGGTTTGTTTGTTTGTTTGTTTTGAATTTCGCGCAAAGCTACACGAGGGCTATCCGTGCTAGCCGTCCCTAATATAGCAGTGCAAAACTAGAGGGAAGACAGCTAGTCATCACCACCCACCGTCAACTCCTGACCTACTATTTTACCAACGAACAATGGGATTGACCGTAACATTATAACATCCCCATGACTGAAAGGGTAAGCACGTTTGGTGCGACGGAGATTCGAACCTCAGATTACGGATCGAGCGTCTAAACCATACCGGGCCTTATGGGTTTGTCTTAAATGAAAAGAAACAACAACCAAACGTTGCACAAATTAGTTACTTAGTTAGGCTTATATCAGAATAAGTAAATATGATTAGAAACAGTAATTTCTCATTGGCTGACACCAAGGATATGAGCTCATGTGTTTTTTTTAATGACGTCTTTCCGGTTCTCTAGATATTTGGATGCTTTGGATATTTACATTTCATTATGGTTTTTGTCTGATACCGACATGAGTTATGATTTTATCTTCTAAACTTTAGCTGCAACTAATTTGTGAAATCCTTCGAGTATGAGAGTGTGTTAAGAAAAAAAAAAATCGACCCACAGGACAAAACAGATTCAGTCTAACTAAGCTCGTGGTCACGAGGCGTGCCCGTAAATTGATCAGCCCTCTGGGGCGTCAGATTTTTTTCCCGACCATTAGTATTTCATTTACACAGAACCTCATCCAGGAGCTCTGTGCTTCAGAGAAATCAATAAAATAACTAACAGCACGCGAAGAGCACCGCCTAGTGGTGGGACGTAGAACAATTATGTTGAACTCCTTCACCTCTCCTATCACTATCAGCCCTAAGGTAAATTTATTTCCCGTGTATAGGTGTTGCAATGAAAAATATATGCATAAATCTGCATCTATTATATCCGTTAATGTTAATTTATTTCAAGGCACGTGGACTAGCAGCAGATGTCTTTAACTGCGGACGTAAAAATAGAACAGAAATAATTAACAGTTTTCTTCGTTCTCTGAAGTCCGTTTGGGTATTTGGTACAACTTAATATTTGTTCTTGCCAGAAAAAAAAAAACACACCTTTATTTCATTTATCGAGTTTAAATTTAAAATTAATTTCTTCCTTTTTTTGTCTTTATTTCCGGCAGGGTCTACGTACTGTATCGTATTGAGCATTTTATGTTTCGTGTATTACTACGCTCGCTTTAAGGATTTTGTTTGTTTGTTTGTTTTGGAATTTCGCACAAAGCTACACGAGGGCTATCTGTGCTAGCCGTCCCTAATTTAGCAGTGTAGGACTAGAGGGAAGGCAGCTAGTCATCACCACCCACCGCCAACTGTTGGGCTACTCTTTACCAACGAATAGTGGGATTGACCGTAACATTATACACCCCACGGCTGGGAGGGCGAGCATGTTTAGCGCGACGCTGGCGCGAACCCGCGACCCTCGGATTACGAGTCGCACGCCTTACGCGCTTGGCCATGCCAGGCCCGCTTTAAGGAACTGGTCAAATCTGTTTGAGTGGAATTACTTTCTGTGTAAAATGTATCGTTCTCCAGCAGAAGTGGGTGTGATGAACAACAATATTGTTTGTGCATTTTTGTTTAGATTGTTTGTTTGATTCATTTGTTCTTAGTGTGTTTGTAATACCGGCGTCATTTTAAGATCCTGGAGTAGGAAGTATATTTTGCTGGCATCTTAGAACAACGTTACAAAGTTTTATACCAATTTCTTATGTCCTAGATTGTACGGACTTCATGGCTTTCTCGCCTGGCAATAATACATGGTGGTTGGGATCTCGATTCGAAACTTGATGATCGTGGGTTCGAATCCCCATTCATCAAACATGCTTGTCCTTTCAGCCATGGTAGTTTTATAATGTGATTATGTTTCGAAAAAAACAGTAGCCCAAAAATTGGCGGTGGATGGCGATAATTAGCTGCCTTTCCTCTAGTTTTCACTGCTGAATTAAGGCCAGCCAGTGCAGATAGCTTTCATGTAGCTTTGCGCAAAATTCAAATCAAACGTTGTATTTTTTCTGTGTATTTGTTTAACCGTATAAAGTACGCATCTTCGTCGAAAAACTCATTAATTTCATACCTTTTCCGCATAAGGTTCAGTGTTAGATCCACCACACAAAATAAATTTCACATAGTATTCACCAGGTGGAGCCTACACGGTATAATACAGAACTTTCGCTACAAAACTTGTCAGTGTTGTTCGTTGGATAAGCTCGCTATCTCCACGTGCTTCTAAGTTGCTATGCTAAAGAAAAAACAGTTCGTCACCGGAACTGAACGTCAATTCTTGGGCTACTCTTATCTGAACAAATAACGAAATTTGACGGTCACTCTTAAAGTGATTCCACGGCCAAAAATTGAAATGGACCTCGAACCATGGACCTTCGGATTCACTACGTCAGAGCGGTAATCGAAAGGACACAACCGGCCTAAATCTCATGAGAGTGTAGAACATGATTCTGCGAGAGGTAGTGTACTTCATGTAACGTAATTCTAAATTTTTATTTATTCCAGAATAATTTTCTACACTAAGCTCTTTATAAAATAAAATCAACTACTGGCTCCAAACGAAGTCTTTTATTGTTTTTTTAAACCATGTCATCCACGTAGAAATGAATAGAAGAAGATTTATTAATAGTTTATTTATTTTCAGTTAGCTGCTTTAATGACATTTTCTCGTGGATACGATGAATTAACAGAAAAGGTTTAAAGAAATTGACTCTTGAAACAGGAAAAGTTTGTTTATGTTTTGAATTTCGCGCAAAGCTACACGAGCGCCATCTGCGCTAGCCGTCCCTAATTTAGTAGTGTAAGACTAGAGGAAAGGCAGCTAGTCATCACCACCCACCGCCAACTCTTGGGCTACTCTTTTACCAACGACTAGTAGGATTGACCGTAACATTATAGTGCTCCCGCGGCTGAAAGGACGAGCATGTTTGGTGCGAGAGGGATTCGAACCCGCAACCCTCAGATTACGAGTCGAACGCCTTAACCACCTGGCCAGGCCAGGCCCAACAAGAAGAGAGATATCAACGACTTTACACTGCATACTTCATGTGACTTTTTACACCTGACCTTGCACCTTATTGTATATATTTCATATTCATTTTCCTTAAAAGTCGTCCACCACGCTATGTACAAAACAGTAAATTTAGAGCTGTATGCATGTGGGACAAACTTATGAAGACTCAAGTGACACAGAATTAATACCTTGTTAACACAGTTCATTTTTGTTACTTTAGTTTTTAACGCTAGGTGTTAAACACGTGTGTTAGATGGTCTGTTATGAGTTATGTGTTTATAAATAATTATTAAATGGTGTCGTTGTTACAATTTATGAAATTGAAACACTTGAATGTTATTTAATAAATATAGTATTGTTGTGTTATCTCCAATTAAAGTTACGAATTACTTGTCTGAACAAACATGTAGAAGTTATTTAACAAGGAGAGTATTGTTGTGTTTTCTACAACTAAATTTACGAATTACTTGTATAAACAGACACGTGGAGATTTTGTGAATAAGGACAGTATTGTTGGGTTCTTATTAAATTAAATTTACTACTGGCTCTTTTAAACAACTTGGGTTTTTGTTTGTGTGTTGTTGTTTTTAAATAAGGATGATATTATACTTTTATCCAGCACACTGGCACAGCGTAGGAAATTTATTTTTTAAGAGTAAACAAGTTTTCATGTTGTTTTTTTTTAATTTCGCGCAAAGCTACTCGAGGGCTATCTGCGCTAGCCGTCCCTAATTTAGCAGTGTAAGACTAGAGGGAAGGCACCTAATCATCACCACCCACCGCCAATTCTTGGGCTACTCTTTTACCAACCTTGGCTGAAAGGGCGAGCACGTTTGGTGTGCCGGGGATGCGAACAACATGGTAGTCATTAGCCCCGATGACAGTAACTTTGTTATGGAAACTTGTCAGCTGTAAGAAAATAATAAATATCTTACCTTTCATTGTACTAAAAACAACACAAAAAACAATGTTTTTTTAGTACAATTAAAGTGTGCAGGTGTCTGTTTATAACTTTAATTAAAGAAACAAGCACCGATACTCTTGTGTTTTTATTTCTTCCAATGTGGTAAATCAGATATGTTAGAAGATTAAATAATCCCACGTGATCGAATCCCCTTGTTTTGTGATTATATAAATCAGTAGGCCTAACAACATACGAAAACAGTGAAGATTCTTCCGGCACCATTCACTGCTTCCATAAATGAATAAACGTCTAACTAGTAACTCTGGTTTTTTTCTCACTTGCGTTGAGAGTATTCAAATTGTACCACTGGCTTTTAAGCTTGTATTAGTATATTACAGATAACAAAGTACACTGCCTCACTCATGATATATCATATCGTAGACGTTTAAATTCATATGGCTTTATTATAGATACTGTTGCAAACTGGCGTTAGCTGAGTGTATTCAAATCATATTATAGTGTTTGAAACGTATATGACTTTATTTAAGTAAACTGGCCTAAGTTAAGTGTACTCAAAAAATACCATTGACGTTCAAATCCATATGACTTGTTACAGACAACTGGCAAGAGTTTAATGTACTATCATATTATGGACTTTTAAATTCACATGACTTTATTATAGATAAGTCAACTAACCTAAACGACACAGAGACTGTGTGATTTTAAAAAGTTGGAAGTATATTATAATATTTGTTTTTGTCTTTCAGTGTATATTTAAGTTTGTTATGACAAATCGGCTGTTTACGTTTTGACCCTAAACCTGACAGCAGGCTCATTACTCCAATTTACTATCTATCTTACACTTACGTTATTCTGTTTCTATAAGTGATTATGTATATTACTGTTCACGCCACCTAGAATTTAGCAAATTCGTTTTAGTGACTTTACACATTCGATGTTTTAGGATATTTGTTCTCTTTCTGTTTCGGCGCTTTTACTGCCCCTATCTGTCGTTATAATTAACCTAGTCAGTAAAGCCTGTTAGTTTTGCTTTCCAGAATCGAGAGACTAAAAGTTAATACCATAAACACTGAATTTCGACCGCCCCGAGGTCGCCGCTGTCAGGTGCGCCAGGCAGCACGATGTGGGTTCCCTCGAGGGTGTGAAGAGACTAAAACAAACGGCTAAGAACCTGACTCGACGCCGCGGGAAGCGCTGCTAACCCACGCAGATCTTCCTTCTCACGCTGAGACAGCAGCTAACTCGACGGCAGAGACGAAAAGAACTTATCATTAAACACTGACTACAGAGGGCGCTGATAACCAACACCAATACGGACAAAACGGAAAACACTGACTACAGAGATCTCTGATAATCAACACCAATACAGACAAAACGGAAAACACTGACCACAGAGATCGCTGATAACCAACACCAATACAGACAAAACGGAAAACACTGACTACAGAGATCGCTGATAATCAACACCAATACTGACAAAACGGAAAACACAGACTACAGAGATCTCTGATAATCAACACCAATACAGACAAAACGGAAAACACTGACTACAGAGATCTCTGATAATCAACACCAATACTGACAAAACGGAAAACACTGACTACAGAGATCGCTGATAACCAACACCAATACAGACAAAACGGAAAACACTGACCACAGAGATCGCTGATAACCAACACCAATACAGACAAAACGGAAAACACTGACCACAGAGATCGCTGATAATCAACACCAATACGGACAAAACGGAAAACACTGACTACAGAGATCGCTGATAACCAACACCAATACAGACAAAACGGAAAACACTGACCACAGAGATCGCTGATAATCAACACCAATACTGACAAAACGGAAAACACTGACTACAGAGATCGCTGATAATCAACACCAATACTGACAAAACGGAAAACACTGACTACAGAGATCGCTGATAATCAACACTAATACTGACAAAACGGAAAACACTGACTACAGAGATCGCTGATAATCAACACTAATACTGACAAAACGGAAAACACTGACTACAGAGATCGCTGATAACCAACACCAATACTAACAAAACGGAAAACACTGACCACAGAGATCGCTGATAACCAACACCAATACAGACAAAACGGAAAACACTGACCACAGAGATCGCTGATAACCAACACCAATACAGACAAAACGGAAAACACTGACCACAGAGATCGCTGATAATCAACACCAATACAGACAAAACGGAAAACACTGACCACAGAGATCGCTGATAATCAACACTAATACTGACAAAACGGAAAACACTGACCACAGAGATCGCTGATAATCAACACCAATACAGACAAAACGGAAAACACTGACCACAGAGATCGCTGATAATCAACACTAATACTGACAAAACGGAAAACACTGACTACAGAGATCGCTGATAATCAACACCAATACGGACAAAACGGAAAACACAGACTACAGAGATCGCTGATAATCAACACCAATACTAAAAAAACGGAAAACACAGACTACAGAGATCGCTGATAACCAACACCAATACAGACAAAACGGAAAACACAGACTACAGAGATCGCTGATAATCAACACCAATACTGACAAAACGAAAAACACAGACTACAGAGATCGCTGATAATCAACACCAGTACTGACAAAACGGAAAACACTGACTACAGAGATCGCTGATAACCAACACCAATACTGAAAAAAACGGAAAAGACAGACTACAGAGATCGCCGATAATCAACACCAATACTAAAAAAACGGAAAACACAGACTACAGAGATCGCTGATAATCAACACCAATACTAAAAAACGGAAAACACAGACTACAGAGATCGCTGATAATCAACACCAATACGGAAAAAACGGAAAACACAGACTACAGAGATCGCTGATAATCAACACCAATACTGACAAAACGGAAAAGACAGACTACAGAGATCGCTGATAATCAACACCAATACTAAAAAAACGGAAAACACAGACTACAGAGATCGCTGATAATCAACACCAATACGGACAAAACGGAAAACACAGACTACAGAGATCGCTGATAATCAACACCAATACTGACAAAACGGAAAAGACAGACTACAGAGATCGCTGATAATCAACACCAATACTAAAAAAACGGAAAACACAGACTACAGAGATCGCTGATAATCAACACCAATACGGACAAAACGGAAAACACAGACTACAGAGATCGCTGATAATCAACACCCAATACTGACAAAACGGAAAAGACAGACTACAGAGATCGCTGATAATCAACACCAATACTAAAAAAACGGAAAACACAGACTACAGAGATCGCTGATAATCAACACCAATACGGACAAAACGGAAAACACAGACTACAGAGATCGCTGATAATCAACACCAATACTAAAAAAACGGAAAACACAGACTACAGAGATCTCTGATAATCAACACCAATACTGACAAAACGGAAAACACAGACTACAGAGATCTCTGTTTGCACGTTTGCGCTTACTGGGAACAGACAAGCACAAAATCAGAAATATACCACGTGTTTGTTTCTACACATGTAGGTTTTTCTGAACCAGTGTTAACATTCGGGCCACTGCAAGTGGAAAATTCTGGAACATTGGTTGGTTTCGTCTTATTTATAAATTTTACCATTATCCAGGACAACACTTGGTGTCAGGACTGTCACGCTTTTATATCTTTCTACGTTGGCTTCGTCTTTTCGAAAACATGAAACAACTACTGCACCACTAGGTAAAACTGTAGATAGTTGGGTAACATAAATTATAATACTGTAGAAAGTTGAGTAATATAAATTATAAAACTGTAGATAGTTGAGTAACATAAATTATAATACTGTAGAAAGTTGAGTAATATAAATTATAAAACTGTAGAAAGTTGAGTAACATAAATTATAAAACTGTAGATAGTTGGGTAACATAAATTATAAAACTGTAGAAAGTTGAGTAATATAAATTATAAAACTGTAGATAGTTGGGTAACATAAATTATAAAACTGTAGAAAGTTGAGTAATATAAATTATAAAACTGTAGATAGTTGGGTAACATAAATTATAAAACTGTAGAAAGTTGAGTAATATAAATTATAAAACTGTAGATAGTTGGGTAACATAAATTATAAAACTGTAGAAAGTTGAGTAATATAAATTATAAAACTGTTGATAGTTGGGTAACATAAATTATAAAACTGTAGAAAGTTGAGTAATATAAATTATAAAACTGTAGATAGTTGGGTAACATAAATTATAAAACTGTAGAAAGTTGAGTAATATAAATTATAAAACTGCAGATAGTTGGGTAACATAAATTATAAAACTGTAGAAAGTTGAGTAATATAAATTATAAAACTGTAGATAGTTGGGTAACATAAATTATAAAACTGTAAATAGTTGTGTAACATAAATTATAAAACTGTAGATAGTTGAGTAACATAAATTATAAAACTGTAGATAGTTGAGTAACATAAATTATAAAACTGTAAATAGTTGAGTAACAAATTATAAAACTGTAGATAGTTAAGTAACATAAATTATAAAACTGTAAATAGTTGTGTAACATAAATTATAAAACTGTAGAAAGTTGAGTAACATGAATTATAAAACTGTAGATAGTTGAGTAACATGAATTATAAAACTGTAGATAGTTGAGTAACAAATTATAAAACTGTAGATAGTTGAGTAACATAAATTATAAAACTGTAAATAGTTGAGTATCACAAATTATAAAACTGTAGATAGTTGAGTAACATAAATTATGAAACTGTAGATAGTTGAGTAACATAAATTATAAAACTGTAAATAGTTGAGTAACATAAATTATAAAACTGTAGATAGTTGGGTAACATAAATTACAAAACTGTAAATAGTTGAGTAACATAAATTATAAAACTGTAAATAGTTGTGTAACATAAATTATAAAACTGTAGAAAGTTGAGTAACATGAATTATAAAACTGTAGATAGTTGAGTAACATGAATTATAAAACTGTAGATAGTTGAGTAACATAAATTATAAAACTGTAAATAGTTGAGTAACATAAATTACAAAACTGTAAATAGTTGAGTAACATAAATTTTAAAACTGTAGATACTTGAGCAACATAAATCATAAAATTGTAGATAGTTGAGTCACATAAATTATAAAGCTGTAGACAGTCGGGTAACATATTGTTTTATCATAAGTTAAGAAATTCAGTAACTAAGATACTTCTGTTTAATTTATTTTAAAGTTTTATCTCATTTCATCGTAAAATAGCAAAACAAGAATCACTAACCTTAAACGAGAAAGTACCACTAGCTTTTCAAACAACAAGTACCACTAACCTTAAGCCAGGAAGTACATCTAGCTTTTCAAACAACAAGTACCACTAATCTTAAGCCAGGAAGTACATCTAGCTTTTCAAACAGCAAGTACCACTAACGTTAAACCAGGAAGTACATCTAGCTTTTCAAACAGCAAGTACCACTAACGTTAAACCAGGAAGTACCACTAACCTTAAGCCAGGAAGTACATCTAGCTTTTCAAACAGCAAATATCATTACCCTTAAACCAGGAAGTACCACTAGCTTTTCAAACAGCAAGTATCATTAACCTTAAACCAGGAAGTACCACTAGCTTTTCAAACAGCAATTACCAATAACCTTAAGCCGAGAAGTATCACTTGTGTTTAATCAACGAATACCGCTAACCTATCAAATTAATATTTAACACGCAATAAATTATAAACTTTTGGTTTTTGTTTTTACGTAGTCATTACTGACGAACCTTCCTTCAAATTGCTTTCGAAAAGTTGTTTTAATTGTCTAGAGTTATTTAGTTGGTCTAAGTAAAAAACCTAACCTGACGCCATCAACAAAGATAATCAAAACTCTCCCCCAAAACAGATACTAATTTAAGTATATCAAAGCTACCACAACTGATACTAATTCAACATAGTTTAAAACCTGTAGTACACGATTGTTTTGACGTCGTAGGACAACTGTATATCTGGAAAGCACTCTTTCGCCCAATCTAGCAAACATATCTATGATTTGTATCTGAATAACATATTACCCCAGTGCTTTACAAGATGTACTTTGGTATAAGACAGCTGTTAAAGATGTCCGTTAAATTTCCTAAAAACAAGAAAATGACATTACATTTTGTTTTTGAATTTCGCACAAAGCTACTCGAGGGCTATCTGTGCTAGCCGTTCCTAATTTAGCAGTGTAAGACTAGAGGGAAGGCAGCTAGTCATCACCACCCACCGCCAACTCTTAGGCTACTCTTTTACCAACAAATGGTGGGATTGACCGTCACATTATAACGCCCCCACGGCTGAAAGGGCGAGCATGTTTAGCGCGACGGGGATGCGAACCTGCAACCCTCAGATTACAAGCCGCACGCCTTAACACGTTTGGCCCAAAAAATGACATTAACCTAAAAACATCACTAAGAACAGCTTTACTGGATCGTGATCATAAAACTAAAACATCCAGATTTTGGATTTATACTTGTAGCACATCTAGTGATGTTCTCTGTCGCGAGGACCGACAGGGTCAGGTCGTTAGGGCGCTCGTCTCGCAATCTGACCTTTAGGGTTCGAATCCCCATCACACAAACATTCTCGCTCTTTCAGTCTTGGAAGGTCTTTTAAAAGTGACGGTCAATCCAACTATCCGTTGGTAAGTAGAGTATCCCAAGAGTTGGCGGTGGGTGGTGATGACTAGCTGCTTTTCCTCTAGTCTTACACCGCTAAGTTAGGGACGACTAACGCAGCTAGCCCATGTGTAACTCAGCGCGAAATTCATATAGAACCAAACAAGCTTTCTGACCGCCATCCCTAATTCTGTATTACCGATAAAAAAGGCAACATAGCTTTATAAGAGCACGATTCTTTACTGACAGAATCGTTTATACAAAATTATTAAACTTACTAAAAAACTAGCATTTCTACAGTAAGTATTATCTGTCATTGATATTTTAGTTGGGTGTTCTTACGGCCGTGTTGTTGTTACAGAAGCTGAGCTTATGGTATGCAGATGTTTCGTGTTTTTAAAAGAAATGACGTGGAACTTCTCGTAAGTAATTTTTTTAGGCTTACAAGCATCTTAAACTGTATTCTATTTCTATACATAAACTTAAATGTTCATAGGGTAAACAAAGTGGTATGTTTCCAAAAGGAATATATAACGGTTCCAGATAGATCGTTTTTAAGAAGGTGTAATATTATATTACATTCCACTTCATGACGTCATTCATACTATCACATTTCTGTAGGTTTCTTATCGGTCTCTTCGTAACCTCCAAACTGACGTTCACTTATTTGCTTTACGAGCGGACAGCTTCAATATTCCGGTATGGTTTACAAGTCATAAATATTGTTTATCATTCTCAGTTGACCTATACAACTGCTGGTCTTAGAAGTAAAGACACACAACAATAACATTATATAACTGGAGAGCAAGATATTCGTATTATAATAACTAGACATACAACGATAACATTATATAGCTGTAGAGCAAGTTGTTCATATTATAATAACTAGATATACAACGATAACATTATATAACTGTAGAGCAAGTTGTTCGTATTATAATAACTAGACATACAACGATAATATTATATAACTGGAGAGCAAGATGTTCATATTATAATAACTAGACATACAACGATAACATAATATAACTGGAGAGCAAGATGTTCATATTATAATAACTAGATATACAACGATAACATTATATAACTGGAGAGCAAGATGTTCATATTATAATAACTAGATATACAACGATAACATTATATAACTGGAGAGCAAGATGTTCATATTTTAATAACTAGACATACAACGATAACATTATATAACTGGAGAGCAAGATGTTCATATTATAATAACTAGACATACAACGATAACATAATATAACTGGAGAGCAAGATGTTCATATTATAATAACTAGATATACAACGATAACATTATATAACTGGAGAGCAAGATGTTCATATTATAATAACTAGATATACAACGACAACATTATATAACTGGAGAGCAAGATGTTCATATTATAATAACTAGATATACAACGATAACATTATGTAACTGGAGAGCAAGATGTTCATATTATAATAACTAGATATACAACGACAACATTATATAACTGGAGAGCAAGATGTTTATATTATAATAACTAGACATACAACTATTTACAAGTACAATGAAGAGACTTATTTATGTTGGAACATCTTATGTGTTCTTACATTTTTCCTTTACATGTCCTAAATATATTACACATATAAATAAGTTTTCATCTTCGGATATTAACACACGAACTTGTATTGTGTTTTAGTATGATTAGCCTTTATCTTACTGTGTTGACGTGAACGTTCTTCATTGTTATGTCACACGTTATGTGTCAGTACGATTACTTTTCGTCTTAAAGCATAAATGTGATTGACTTTCAGGCATATGTGCTCATAAGACGAACTAATACGGTGAGTGTAACGTTTCCATGGTAACACGATTAATTTCTATTTTCATGTTACTATCTGTTGTATTTATCCAAGCATCTATGTTGATTAGGATAATTCTCAAGTGTTAGCTCTTGTGCGTTAATAGAACTGTGTCACGTGTTTAATATACAACTACACCTAGTAATAGTTTGTTGCTTCGACATTTTCCACCCAAAACGCTCTGCACTTCTTCAAGCCAAGCATTAACGAAAATAGCAAATGGAAGCTAGAGTTATTTTGAATAGTTTCAATAAAAAGTCCTTCCTTGTTGGAAGTTAAGCCAAGCATTAACGAAAAGAGCAAATGGAAGCTGGAGTTCTTTTGAATAGTTTCAATAAAAAGTCCTTCCCTGTTGGAAGTTAAGCCAAGCATTAACGAAAAGAGCAAATGGAAGCTGGAGTTCTTTTGAATTGTTTCAATAAAAAGTCCTTCCCTGTTGGAAGTTAAGCCAAGCATTAACGAAAATAGTAAATGGAAGCTAAAGTTCTTTTGAATAGTTTCAATAAAAAGTCCTTCCCTGTTGGAAGTTAAGCCAAGCATTAACGAAAATAGCCAATGGAAGCTAGAGTTCTTTTGAATTGTTTCAATAAAAAGTCCTTCCTTGTTGGAAGTTAAGCCAAGCATTAACGAAAAGAGCAAATGGAAGCTGGAGTTCTTTTGAATAGTTTCAATAAAAAGTCCTTCCTTGTTGGAAGTTAAGCCAAGCATTAACGAAAAGAGCAAATGGAAGCTGGAGTTCTTTTGAATAGTTTCAATAAAAAGTCCTTCCTTGTTGGAAGTTAAGCCAAGCATTAACGAAAATAGCAAATGGAAACTGGAGTTTTTTTGAATAGTTTCAATAAAAAGTCCTTCCTTGTTGGAAGTTAAGCCAAGCATTAACGAAAAGAGCAAATGGAAGCTGGAGTTCTTTTGAATAGTTTCAATAAAAAGTCCTTCCTTGTTGGAAGTTAAGCCAAGCATTAACGAAAATAGCAAATGGAAACTGGAGTTCTTTTGAATAGTTTCAATAAAAAGTCCTTCCTTGTTGGAAGTTAAGCCAAGCATTAACGAAAATAGCAAATGGAAGCTGGAGTTCTTTTGAATAGTTTCAATAAAAAGTCCTTCCTTGTTGGAAGTTAAGCCAAGCATTAACGAAAATAGCAAATGGAAGCTGGAGTTCTTTTGAATAATTTCAATAAAAAGTCCTTCCCTGTTGGAAGTTAAGCCAAGCATTAACGAAAATAGCAAATGGAAACTGGAGTTCTTTTGAATAGTTTCAATAAAAAGTCCTTCCCTGTTGGAAGTTAAGCCAAGCATTAACGAAAATAGCAAATGGAAGCTGGAGTTCTTTTGAATAGTTTCAATAAAAGTCCTTCCTGTTGGAAGTTAAGCCAAGCATTAACGAAAATAGCAAATGGAAACTGGAGTTCTTTGAATAGTTTCAATAAAAGTCCTTCCCTGTTGGAAGTTAGCCAAGCATTAACGAAAATAGCAAATGGAAGCTAGAGTTCTTTGAATAGTTTCAATAAAAGTCCTTCCCTGTTGAAGTTAAGCCAAGCATTAACGAAAATAGCAAATGGAAGCTGGAGTTCTTTTGAATAGTTTCAATAAAAAGTCCTTCCCTGTTGGAAGTTAAGCCAAGCATTAACGAAAATAGCAAATGGAAGCTGGAGTTCTTTTGAATAGTTTCAATAAAAAGTCCTTCCCTGATGGAAGTTAAGCCAAGCATTAACGAAAATAGCAAATGGAAGCTGGAGTTCTTTTGAATAGTTTCAATAAAAAGTCCTTCCTTGTTGGAAGTTAAGCCAAGCATTAACGAAAATAGCAAATGGAAGCTAGAGTTCTTTGAATAGTTTCAATAAAAGTCCTTCCTTGTTGGAAGTTAAGCCAAGCATTAACGAAAATAGCAAATGGAAGCTGGAGTTCTTTGAATAGTTTCAATAAAAGTCCTTCCCTGTTGGAAGTTAAGCCAAGCATTAACGAAAATAGCAAATGGAAGCTGGAGTTCTTTTGAATAGTTTCAATAAAAAGTCCTTCCCTGTTGGAAGTTAAGCCAAGCATTAACGAAAATAGCAAATGGAAGCTGGAGTTCTTTTGAATAGTTTCAATAAAAAGTCCTTCCCTGTTGGAAGTTAAGCCAAGCATTAACGAAAATAGCAAATGGAAGCTGGAGTTCTTTGAATAGTTTCAATAAAAAGTCCTTCCCTGTTGGAAGTTAAGCCAAGCATTAACGAAAATAGCAAATGGAAGCTGGAGTTCTTTTGAATAGTTTCAATAAAAAGTCCTTCCTTGTTGGAAGTTAAGCCAAGCATTAACGAAAATAGCAAATGGAAGCTGGAGTTCTTTTGAATAGTTTCAATAAAAAGTCCTTCCCTGTTGGAAGTTAATGATCCTTTGATAAAGAGCATCGATTTCTGGCAGGAACCGCGAAAAGAAACATAGTGATAACGTGAATGTTCCAGCATAAACTAACCTATTATTTCATTTCAAATATTTTTGTTTTTAATCTGATATCCTCTCAAACTATCACACTGTATGTAATGTAGGCTATCCAGTATATATTATTGTTTGTTGTTAGACAGACAACGGTTGTCACTGACATAAATATTTTAACTGGAATCTATCGGACTATCAAATATTTAAACAGACGATTCTACTCATGGTTTTCTACTCAAAATTTATTTTTCTTCCGCTCGTATCCATCTCTATTTCTTCTTTGCCTACATTTAACTAACTTGCTTGTCGGAGAGCACATTCGCGAAGCATGATCACTTGTAAGAACTGCCATCTGGTGACTAAAATACGATACAATCTTTACAGCCAAACGCCTTCAGACTGTTGTTCTGGCGGTCTTGATTGAAAATAAATATAACCGAAACCTTAGAAACGCAATATTCAAGTAATTCTCTTAAACTCAATTTTATTTTTGGCAGACGTCTAATATCCTTGATTTTGTGGCTTGCCGACGTCTCGGTTCTTTATAACTCGTCTTCCTGATGAAGGCATGAAGAAGGCGAACAGAAGCGTGACGAAAGACCGTCACTTATCCACGTCAAGGCAGATAGCTGACGTTAACTACAAAGCCTTTTCCCCAGCTATTATATACCCACAGCAAGAGCTGTTTTTTATATATGGGATTTAGTGACGAGTTGTTGTTTTTTTCTGCTTTCTTTGAGCTGCCTTGGCTCTACGAAGTCATCAAATTATGGAAATTCTGATGTATTCGTAACATCGCTTTAATGTCTTGAAGTAGCTTAGAACGCACACACACAGAGAGAGAAAAACTTACTGAAACAAGAAACCCCAAGCAAACCACTCAGACGATAACAGTATTTAAAAATTACACACAATGAATCATTTAGTGTTTGTTCGTTTCTATATATTTATGAGCAAGTTGCATTTTTATGTGGCTTAACAAACGATATGTCAGCAAGTTGTATTTTTATGTGGCTTAACAAAAGATATGTCAGCAAGTTGTATTTTTATGTGGCTTAGCAAAAGACATGTCGTTAATTTTTAAAATTGAAGAATAATACTTCGTTTGAAAACGTATCTAGTTTACATCACCTAATTTGGTTTTTAAAGTTAGAAGTTTCATGGCTCTCATGTTGGTGCTTATATCAGAAGTTATAATACACAGTACGCATGCGCAGTAAAGCGTTTATTTTTTAGAAAACACCACTTGTATAAATTCATTTTTCTCTTCTATCTGTCCCCTACCGGTACAGCGGTAAATCTACGGATTTACAACGCTAATCACAGGAATTCGATTCTCCTCGGTGGACTCAGCAAATAACCCGATGTGGCTTTGCTATAAGAAAATACACACACATACATCAACTAATTTGGATTTTAAAGTTTTATGGCTCTAGTGCGCGTAACACTGTCCAGTTCGATTTTGAAGAAAATTATAGGTTAATTTTTACGTGATAACAATCTAGACTATAGATTTTGTTTTTAGGCTTAATGATTTTTCTGGCTTTCTTACACACTCCATTATCTTTTTTATTAATCTAAATGAGAAAGATTGTTTTTATTTATTGTTACGTGACAACAGACAATTGGATTACGACAATTAATTGGTTTCTAAAATTACAGTTTTTCTAAACGTCAAAGTTCTAGTCTACGTCAGCAACTTTGTTTCATTACAAACGTATAGGGTCTAAGCTGTCCTGTTTGTTTTCACTATTACAGTTGTACATTGCTTTTGTACACGTTTAATTACCAACTATGATTGTAACCAACATGTTATCTATCTTTGATGGTGACATTAAAGTTTTGAATGTTGCTGCCTGTGAAGTGGTTTATTTGTACTTAAGCACAAAACTATACAACAAACTATCTGCGCTCTGCCCACAGCAGGTATAGAAACCCGGTTTTAGCACTGCAAGTCCGCGACATGCAGCTCTCTCAAGGGGGGGTAGGTAGAAGGGCTGTCAGAAGGGCGTTGCTGCTTGACAAAAGTATTTGGATTATATGGTAAGTTGAGCTTGTGGTTTTAACTAAAATAAATGCAAGGTAAAGCATGTGTGATATCACAATTTAAATTATGAGTATAATTTGATGAGAGTAAAAATATTTTGATGTTCTGATTGAGCTTTTAAACTATTCAAGCAAGATGCTATTACTAGGGCAAACAGGATTTTAGGTTGTATCTACAGAAATACTGAATACAAGTCTAGAAAGGTTATAATGGCATTTTAAAGGTCATTTGGCAGGGCACATTAGAGTACTGTCTTCAGTCTTCAGATCCTAACTTTCGGAAGGATATTGAATTGATAAAAAGGGTTCAGAGGCGGTCTACTAGAGTGACACCTGGAATGGAAAAGTTATTATACGAGACTGAGTTAAGATCTCTTGAAGATGATCTGATCCAGATTATTAAAGGATCTGATATTGTTGATATATCCTGTTATTCATACTTACTTGTGAGAACGGTAACAGGACACAGCTACGACATTTTGTCATTACTGGAATCATCTACAGTTAAACTGGTTTATTTATTTTTTTAATAGGATGGTTGGCCTGTGAAACGAGTTGCCCTCAGATGTGGTAGATCAAGTGAATTTAATAGCACTTAACGGAATGTTTGGTAAATATTTGAACGATAAGGGCTGGCTTTGAGATCTCTAGGGAAGAGGTTATTTGAACTTAGTAGATAGAACAGACCGAATGGATCCAAAGGTCCAGTTGTTCTTTAATGTTATGTTAAAACAAAACAAATACGTTATGTCATGCGATTTATTTTGAAAATTATAGCGTTTTTCTCTTCTACAAACCATTACCAGTTTCGATGTTTATTAAAACAATAAATGAAACTGTTCTAATTTTAACATCACAACTGAGATGTTATAGTTTGTTTTACACACGATGTTCTATAAGCCTTTGCCTGATACATTTTATAGCGAACCCAATATAGCCTTTTTAAGCAGAGAGGGCATGTATATTTACAGACGGTAAAAACTGTTGCACTTTTACTGCCTTCAATGGGAAGGAGTTTCTTAGAAGAAAGTTCTTCCTGGAGACACATTTAAGGAGTATTAGAAGTTAGGCCTTGTTATTCAGTTACCTTGACAACAATGATTCACTTCCTTGGCACGTGTTTAATATTTTTATTAATAATAATAATAGAAAAGTCATTCTTTTCATGAACCTGACTACTGTTTGATATTTCAACCAATTCTACTACAAAGTAACTTAGGTTACGACAAACTTCGCCCATTTTTACCGTCAGACAAAAGAAGTATCATCAGCATAAAACATGGCCAACCACGGCTTTGTTTGTTTGTTTGTTTTGGAATTTCGCACAAAGCTACTCGAGAGCTATCTGTGCTAGCCGTCCCTAATTTAGTAGTGTAAGACTAGAGGGAAGGCAGCTAGTCATCACCACCCACCGCCAACTCTTGGGCTACTCTTTTACCAACGAAAAGTGGGATTGATCGTTACATTATACACCCCCACGGCTGGGAGGGCGAGCATGTTTAGCGCGACGCGGGCGCGAACCCGCGACCCTCAGATTACGAGTCGCACGCCTTACGCGCTTGGCCATGCCAGGCATCCACGGTTTTCACAGTGACTTCGGAAGTTTGCTGGTGTTGGGGCAAGGCCCACGGCCACTCCATCTGTCCCATCATAGATACTGTTAAGAAAAATAAAGTGTAAACCATTTTCTTGATACATAAAAGTTTATTGCTCGATTATTCGTTTCCTTTAGTAAAATATTTGTAAATATGGATTCAACAGAAAAGTTTGTCAGGAAACGATTAGGAAAATTGGCTCTGTTTTCTTTTTAAAAAACTGTAATATGCTATATATTCTAAAGAAGGGAAGTTATGTAACAAAGATTTGACATAGTTTTAATTTGCCATTAAAAATAGTAGTAGTGCAAACAGCAGGTCTTATGGTTATATTTTCTCTGTGGGTTTTCAATAATCCAAAAGGTATGCCATAATGAGAGTTTACAGGACTCAGATTATTATGGATAGAACCGAAAATAATGTTATATTTATTTAATTATTTCAACTTTATAAACATATATATATATATATATATTTAATCCTGTCCAACAGAACAATTCCATTATCATTGTCATGCGCGGGTTCGAATCCCCGCCGCATTAAACATGCTCGCCCTTTTAGCCGTGGGGGCGTTATAATGTGACGGTCAATCCCACTAGTCGTTGGTAAAAGAGTAGCCCAAGAGTTGGCAGTAATGACTAGCTGCCTTCCCTCTAGTCTTACACTGCTAAATTAGGGACGGCTAGCGCAAATAGCGCTAGTGTTGCTTTGCGCAAAATTAAAAACAAATAATAATAATAATAAACCAAGCCACGTGCTTATGTTGTTTATTTGTATTTTACCAATAAAATTAAGTATTTTTAAATCCTAAAATAATGCATAATATAATACATAATAATAATACATAATATAATACATAATAATAACACATAATAATCATACATAATATAATACATAATAATAACACATAATAATCATACATAATATAATACATAATATAATACATAATAATAACACATAATAATAATACATAATATAATACATAATAATCATACATAATATAATACATAATAATAACACATAATAATCATACATAATATAATACATAATAATAATACATAATATAATACATAATAATAATACATAATATAATACATAATAATCATACATAATATAATATATAATAATACATATTATAATACATAATAATAATACATAATATAATACATAATAATCATACATAATATAATACATAATAATAACACATAATAATCATACATAATATAATACATAATAATAATACATAATATAATACATAATAATAATACATAATATAATACATAATAATCATACATAATATAATATATAATAATACATATTATAATACATAATAATAATACATAATAAAATACATAATAATAATACAAATTATAATATATAATATAATACATAATCGTATCATTACGAAAGAACGTTAACATTCACAGAAGCTGTATTAGTAAAAACTCCAACTAGAAATAAACCACACTGAGATAATTTTAACAAGTTAATTAGAACATAATATTTTACGTCCGTATCAATAGCAAAATAAAAGCCAACCGTGTGTGTGTGTGTTTCTTGTATAGCAAAGCCACAAAGGGCTATCTACTCAGCCCACCGAGGGGAATCGAACTCCTCATTTTAGCGTTTAAATCCGGAGACATACCGCTGTACTAGCGGGGGTCGAGGGCCAAACCTCTAAGCCTTACGTCATGACAGAAAACTACGTTTTGGTTCACAGTTTTATTTTGGTGTGTTTTGAATTTCGGGCAAAGCTACAGAGGATTATCTGCGCTAGCCATCCCTAATTTAGCAGTGTAAGACTAGAGGGAAGGCAGCTAGTCATCACCACCCACCGCCAACTCTTGGGGGCTACTCTTTTATCAACGACTAATGGGACTGACCGTCACATAACGCCCTCACGGCTGAAATGGCGAGTATGTTTGATCTGACGGGGATTCGAACCTGCGAATTACGAGTCGAGCGCCTTAACTAGCAGGCGATGTCGGGCCCTTACAGCTTTGTTCTTGGAAATAACGTTTCTAATTATGATTGTGTGTGAACACCGTGCAGTTCACGTTAACCGATTCGGTGTTTAAGGTTACAGTGTTACTAACTTTTACACGGTGATTTCCACCAGTAAGAAGTACTCGTAAATTCGATAAAAAATATAAAAAAACACACCCATCGAACCACGGTCCATTTTTTTTTAATATTTTTTTTGAACCTTAAATACATGCGAATGTATGACATTAGTACATGTTTCTTTCACATCAATATGATGTGATATAGTTTCCAAAACAACTAAATAATATAACGTACGTCACGTTTATGGCGCAATGTAAAATATATTTACGACGTACGTGTTGTGTTCTTTTGTCACCTCGTGTCGTATATCCACAATAGTACTGTCTGTTGGGGACACAGTTGCTGTTATTTACGAGATAATGTAATATACGTTAGAGTCTATAAGGCTTATTAACATTCACATCACCGCGTATATTTTGGAAAGAAACCACTAATAATTTTTTACTTATATAGTGGTCCAGCATGGCCAGGTGGTTAAGGCATTCGACTCGTAATCCGAACAAACATGTTCGTTATAATGAGACAGTCAATCCCACTATTTGTTGGTAAAGGAGTAGCCCAAGAGTTGGCGGTGGGTAGTGATGACTAGCTGCCTTCCCTCTAATCTTACACTGTTAAATTAGAGACGGCTAGCGCAGATAGCCCTCGAGTAGCATTGCGTGAAATTCAAAAAACAAACCGTGTGAGAGTACCTAACTTGGCCTTCAGTAACAGATAACAAAGGCACGTGAAACATTGTTTAATAAATTATAACAATACGTTCTTTAACTTTCAATGGCACGTAACAGTCCATAACGTGGACTTCAGCTGCACAAAACAGCAAATAGGTATACAATTCTAGGTCATAAAAAAACTGCAATAACCATAGCTGCAGATCTGTCGAAAAACGACCAATAAATTTAAGAACTTTCATTTATTTGTGATAGAAAAAAATTAGTTGTGAATATACAGATTTAAAACGTTATCACAAACGTTTATTTTTGGATTTTTATTCTAGAAGTGATGTTATAGGGTTATTAAAATAATTATTTTGAATAACTTCAAACGTTTGAAACGGAACGCTCGATTCATTAATTTGTATTTTGGTCCCTATTGATTAGCGTGTTGGGCTGCGGATTGAAAAGTTCAAGGTTCGAATACGCGACATACAACTGAACAAACTCAGCATGTTTAAAGTGACAGTCACTCTCACTGTCTGATTAAGAGTAGTCTTTTAGACAGTGAGTACTCCCTATGGCCAGCAGTTTAAAATTAAGAACGATCATGTCTCATCCTTGGAATTTCTAACCTAACTGTTTAGTGCATGTGCCGCATAAAATGATGTTTAGGCTGAAAATACTTGATATCATGTGTATTTTAATTAAATAACATGGGATATCCAGACATGGACTGAAGGACCACGAGGAAAGTCGTCGACAAGTTACAGAAATTCCCAAACTTTTAATAACACAGAGAAAGGCGTAAATTATAATGAAGCACAGAACAACTGCTGTGTTAAGCCTTACACCAGGCTTAACACGCGTATTATTGTTAAACCTAATGAAAAGTCATTGTTTAAAATCATAATTTTCTTTCTGTGGGCTTGGGTTACAAACGTCTTTCTTCTTTAGTGAAGTAGTAGCTTGCTGTGGACTTTCTAATCTGTCTGCTTTTAAGAGCAGACCACATTGGGATATTTTCTTATGTCTAACAAGAAGAATCAAACCCAGTATTTTAAGTGTGGGAACCTTTCAAAGCTGGATCCCTTTTTCAGTAACTCTCTTTCCCAAGTTCAATAATTGAAGGAAAATTAATTATGTCTGTTTCAAATGAAGATCCAGAAACCCACGTGATAACTAAATGAACATTCAGAAACCCACGTGATAACTAAATGAGGATCCAGAAACCCACGTGATAACTAAATGATGATCCAGAAACCCACGTGATAACTAAATGAACATTCAGAAACCCACGTGATAACTAAATGAGGATCCAGAAACCCACGTGATAACTAAATGATGATCCAGAAACCCACGTGATAACTAAATGAACATCCAGAAACCCACGTGATAACTAAATAAATGTTCAACGTTATTCATTGAATCTTTGTTGCTTTTTTCTCAGTTTTTTGAAGATTAGCGACACCTACTTACTTTTTCCTGTTGTTTTGTACATTGTGTTTATTATGAAAAGTGCAGACAATGGAATGTTAACAAACAGCCCTATAGATACAACGTCATGCTACAACCATGGGCCATTCCCCCTCACGAAGGGATAGTTATTGCTATTTCCCCACAACTCAGCGGAACTGCCCACTGACAAGTTGTCAAGGGGTTGATTTACTGCTCCGAGGGATCAATCACAGAGGCCACCAACCGTAACCCTTATCCGAAGCGGCCGCGTTAGCTAACCCTTTGTGGCAATCATCTTTGTCTTCAGTTGACGGCGAGTCTTTTTAAAGCAATCCAAGCTTGTAGCTTGTGTCTACAAAACCGCTTCTGACCACGTAGCTTCTCACGGCTCATCGTGTCCCGAATAGTAATTATTAAAACTATTTAGACGCAGTTGAATCGAGTGATTACGTTTAATCTCTGTCAATTTACACTTGTATTTTCAGAGATCTCGATGTTATGTCACTTATTTATATTTGAAGCTATTCTCACGGTAATATAAAACATGGCTTAAGTTACCCCCAAAACGTGTGTAACTTCCTGTGCAATGTACCGATCTGTTTCATGCTGGTGGTTCAGTAAATAACATAAATTAACGGTCTTTTTATTGCGAATTAATTCAACACTTGTCATTGTTTCGTACACATTACATTACCTGCTTTTTCCTTCTAACCCGAAGAAAGTCCAGCAAGGAATTCGAAACTTCACACAACATCAAAAAAAAGAGAAAGGAAATGGAGGGTAGGAAAGTGATCATAGAACCAGAAACGTTGCCTTGAAGCCAGGAGAAGAATATGATAGGGAAAAACGAAACGTCGTGAGAACAAAACTAAACAATATATTTACAAATAAAAAAGGAAAATTGAATACCAGATAACTCATCTCACAACATTTGACCTATAACCCAAGAAGAGGATAAAAATTCTACGATATTTCCCATAAAAAGTTCATTTGTAACCCGAAACTAATTTTTGATTCAGGTCCAATTCCTCTCTTTCTGTTAGTTTTCGTTTAGTAATACTCAACAATATAAATTGTCAATTAGCAACAAAACTACACAATATTATTGTAAGGACAACAATGTTGTTTGTTTTGAACGCGTTACCTGTATGTTAATTTGTGAATTTTTTGTCTATTTCTAATAACCTCAATGATATAAAATCAAACTGTTCAATAGGAAAACTTACCTTAGTGTTGGAAATCTAACAACTATATTACTTTAATGGTTAACTTAATTAAAAATGCAGGAGAACTAAAGAAAAAAAGTGTCTTAACGTTTGTCAAAATTGTTGACGGTTGTACAAATAGCAAGTATTGTACCTCGAAATAATATTGTTCATGACGTAAATGAACAATTAACCGTGAATTTCTCCTTTCTATATCAAAGATTTAATTTTCGTTTGTTTTGAATTTCGCGCAAAGCGACACGAGGGCTACCTGCGCTAGCCGTCCCTAATTTACCAGTGTAAGACTAGAAAGAAGGCAGCTAGTCATCACCACCCACCGCCAACTCGTGGGCTACTCTTTTACCAACGAGTAGTGGGATTGACCGTAACATTGTAACGCCCCTACGACTGGAAGGGCGAACATGTTTTTGGTGTGACAGGGATCAAAGATTTAAAATTAATATGTTACGAAAAATTTAGTCTTTTTTAAATAAATGTTTTAAAAGTAATTTGGACAACTGTGCAGGAGCTGGGTAATTCAGTTAGTATATATTTATATGTGTGTGTGTGTGTGTCCAAAAATAGAAGACCAGTATGACAAGTATACCTCATTAATCACACAGACCTGCTATGGTTTTACCGTATTGAAATCGTCACTTGCCGTACAGTAATTTGCGTATGCTGAATCTGAAAATGATAAACATGTTTTTCTATCACGTACTGAGTTTTTACAAAATGTCATATGTGAATCATTATCACTGACACCGGGTCACATTTTATCATGTTTAAAATGTTGACAGCTACTGGTTATGGATTTCTATAGACCAATCGCGACATGAACCTTATCAATTGTTCTAAAACCCAAAACAAAAATGATAATAAAAACCTTTATTGATCTAAGTAAGTTTGTTTGTTTTTTAATTATCGATTTGCAACAAAGAAAAATATCCTTACGCGATAGAAAAAACAACAACAATATTTTCGAAATCTGCGTCGCTGAATCAGAGTGGAAAATCAGTTATTAAAAGCAAAATAGCTTTTAAGAAGTGAAAACTCGCAGATCAATGTTGTTGTTGTTTCAAAGTCGAACTCAGTAATCATTCATGGAAATCATTAAACTCTACGGTCTTGTAACAAGCACCTGTCATATAGAACAATAGTTCGTATATATACATTCCGAATCACGAACCTGTGAACAAAACAGCAAAAGAGTACAGAACACAGCAAACACAGGGTCACATTTTCACAAATGTTTAACCTGCAGTCATGTCTAAGGCTTGTGGTCTTGGTACTGGTACCGTCTGTTTACTCAGCAACTTAACGTTGGTGATAATAGTGGTAGTGTTTGTATATTGATGGTGGTAATTCTGTTTGTTTTTCAAAGGTAGATCGGTAATACCGTCCACGTTAGTTTGTTCTTCAGTTTAACACAGATGAAACTGATGTCAAGTTAATACCATCATCTGATTTCATATAAGATCGATAGGTAGCTTAGGTTTGACTTTCCATCCACTAGTTATTAAACAAGAGTTCTTCCAAATATAACAATATACGACTAGAACAGATAGTTAACAAATTCTGAATCTATAAATCAGCAAAATCGGGGGTACAAAACAACCCTTTTACATGAGTTTTACGATTTTTCGCTTAGCTATATAATGGACTATCTGCGCATGGTCTTCTAGTGATGGTTTAGAGGGGGGCGATAATCAAAAGTGCAAACCTTTAACTCTTGTTTGAATAATAATCGGATATGACTTTCACCCTTATAGAGCACCACAGTTCTAAGTTGCAGAGCGCATTTTTTTACAGCAACTGGCTGCAAACCAGAGTTCTTCAGGTTCACAATCCGAGTATGTTACCTCCTGAGCCATCCCTGACAAAACAACATAATGACTTATTTACATAAAATCATTATTGGATGTATGAGATTATCACACAAGTAGGAGTTTCTAGCGCAGTAATATTAAATTAAAGCTTCTTTTATTCGACACTGACAAGTCGAAGAAAATCAAAAACGTTACAACCTTTAATGTATCACAAATAGTTTATATAAATGAAACCCCGCTTCCCGTTGGTTCACATCTATTCGTCACAAAATAACAGCTGATCAATCCCTGCTATGGATACTCAACCATAAAGACCATCTTTTACACAATGCTAAGTCTAACTATGCAGCACGTTAAATATCACATAATTTCACATCTTTAAAAGTGCAAACTTTCAGGTTCTGTTTTTTTAACGTTAAGTTATCAGGCTTAGCTTTTCAAATTCTCAAGCTATCTTTAGAGTAAAATATGAAATTAACTGTTTCCAGCATCTTTTGTAACTCAGTAACTTTTAACTTTGTGGTAAAGCTTTATAGTCGACGTTCCGAATTATTTGGTAACGTGATTTTGTGTGGGACTTTTAAAAGTTAACACGTTCCGAAAGCTTCCTTTCGTCTCCAAACCCTTACTAACATTGGTCACTTTTATTAGTTGCAATGTAATGAATTACTTCATGTTTGTTCTTTATAACACTTCGTAATATATAAAAATGGTTAGTTCGCCTAAAAGATAAAACGTTTGTGTGTGCTGCAAACGATATAGATTTTCTGTCTATCACAGATGTTTTCTGTCTATACCAGTTGTGCTTTTCATGTTCTTTCCTGCTAGACAGAATAAATGAGGTATTCTGTCTTTATTTAGACACAATAAATGAGGTATTCTACCTTTATTTAGACACAATAAATGAGGTATTCTACCTTTATTTAGACACAATAAATGAGGTATTCTACCTTTACTTAGACACAATAAATGAGGTATTCTGTCTTTATTTAGACACAATAAATGAGGTATTCTACCTTTATTTAGACACAATAAATGAGGTATTCTACCTTTACTTAGACACAATAAATGAGGTATTCTGTCTTTATTTAGACACAATAAATGAGGTATTCTACCTTTATTTAGACACAATAAATGAGGTATTCTACCTTTATTTAGACACAATAAATGAGGTATTCTGTCTTTATTTAGACACAATAAATGAGGTATTCTACCTTTATTTAGACACAATAAATGAGGTATTCTGTCTTTATTTAGACACAATAAATGAAGTATTCTACCTTTATTTAGACACAATAAATGAGGTATTCTGTCTTTATTTAGACACAATAAATGAGGTATTCTACCTTTATTTAGACACAATAAATGAGGTATTCTACCTTTATTTAGACACAATAAATGAGGTATTCTACCGTTATTTAGACACAATAAATGAGGTATTCTACCTTTATTTAGACACAATAAATGAGGTATTCTATCTTCATTTAGACACAATAAATGAGGTATTCTACCTTTATTTAGACACAATAAATGAGGTATTCTACCTTTATTTAGACACAATAAATGAGGTATTCTACCTTTATTTTGACAGAATAAATGAGGTATTCTACCTTTATTTAGACACAATAAATGAGGTATTTTACCTTTATTTTGACAGAATAAATGAGGTATTCTGCCTTTATTTAGACACAATAAATGAGGTATTCTACCTTTATTTAGACACAATAAATGAGGTATTCTACCTTTATTTAGACACAATAAATGAAGTATTCTACCTTTATTTTGACATAATAAATGAGGTATTCTACCTTTATTTAGACACAATAAATGAGGTATTCTACCGTTATTTAGACACAATAAATGAGGTATTCTACCTTTATTTAGACACAATAAATGAGGTATTCTACCTTTATTTTGACAAAATAAATGAGGTATTCTACCTTTATTTTGAAAGAATAAATGAGGTATTCTACCTTTATTTTGACAGAATAAATGAGGTATTCTACCTTTATTTAGACACAATAAATGAGGTATTCTACCTTTATTTAGACACAATAAATGGGGTATTCTGTCTTTATTTAGACACAATAAATGAGGTATTCTGTCTTTATTTAGACACAATAAATGAGGTATTCTACCTTTATTTAGACACAATAAATGAGGTATTCTACCTTTATTTAGACACAATAAATGAGGTATTCTACCTTTATTTTGACAGAATAAATGAGGTATTCTACCTTTATTTAGACACAATAAATGAGGTATTCTACCTTTATTTAGACAATAAATGAGGTATTCTATCTTTATTTAGACACAATAAATGAGGTATTCTGTCTTTATTTAGACACAATAAATGAGGTATTCTACCTTTATTTAGACACAATAAATGAGGTATTCTACCTTTATTTAGACACAATAAATGAGGTATTCTACCTTTATTTAGACACAATAAATGAGGTATTCTACCTTTATTTAGACACAATAAATGAGGTATTCTATCTTTATTTAGACACAATAAATGAGGTATTCTACCTTTATTTAGACACAATAAATGAGGTATTCTACCTTTATTTTGACACAATAAATGAGTTATTCTATCTTTATTTAGACACAATAAATGAGGTATTCTATCTTTATTTAGACACAATAAATGAGGTATTCTACCTTTATTTAGACACAATAAATGAGGTATTCTACCTTTATTTTGACACAATAAATGAGGTATTCTATCTTTATTTAGACACAATAAATGAGGTATTCTATCTTTATTTAGACACAATAAATGAGGTATTCTACCTTTATTTAGACACAATAAATGAGGTATTCTGTCTTTATTTAGACAGAATAAATGAGGTATTCTACCTTTATTTAGACACAATAAATGAGGTATTCTGTCTTTATTTAGACACAATAAATGAGGTATTCTATCTTTATTTAGACACAATAAATGAGGTATTCTACCTTTATTTAAACACAATAAATGAGGTATTCTATCTTTATTTAGACACAATAAATGAGGTATTCTACCTTTATTTAGACACAATAAATGAGGTATTCTACCTTTATTTTGACAGAATAAATGAGGTATTCTACCTTTATTTAGACACAATAAATGAGGTATTCTACCTTTATTTAGACACAATAAATGAGGTATTCTACCTTTATTTTGACAGAATAAATGAGGTATTCTACCTTTATTTAGACACAATAAATGAGGTATTCTATCTTTATTTAGACACAATAAATGAAGTATTCTACCTTTATTTAGACACAATAAATGAGGTATTCTATCTTTATTTAGGCACAATAAATGAGGTATTCTACCTTTATTTAGACACAATGAATGAGGTATTCTACCTTTATTTAGACACAATAAATGAGGTATTCTACCTTTATTTAGACACAATAAATGAGGTATTCTACCTTTATTTAGACAATAAATGAGGTATTCTATCTTTATTTAGACACAATAAATGAGGTATTCTGTCTTTATTTAGACACAATAAATGAGGTATTCTACCTTTATTTAGACACAATAAATGAGGTATTCTATCTTTATTTAGACACAATAAATGAGGTATTCTACCTTTATTTAGACACAATAAATGAGGTATTCTACCTTTATTTTGACACAATAAATGAGGTATTCTATCTTTATTTAGACACAATAAATGAGGTATTCTATCTTTATTTAGACACAATAAATGAGGTATTCTACCTTTATTTAGACACAATAAATGAAGTATTCTACCTTTATTTAGACACAAGAAATGAGGTATTCTATCTTTATTTAGACACAATAAATGAGATATTCTATCTTTATTTAGACACAATAAATGAGGTATTCTACCGTTATTTCCCATCTCCTCCTCTGTTCTGTAATGTTTTTATTTTCCTATACATTCATGTCCCCTCTCTCACAGTGGCTCAGCGATAAGTCTGAAGGCTTCTAACTAAAAACTGCGTTTCGATATACGTGGTGGAATTTGTTCTTTTCGTTTCTTTTCCTTTCTATTCCGGAAGTAAGCTACTGTTTTTCTGTCAATTTCGGCCAGGTGGTTAAGACACTCGACTCGTAATCTGAGGGTTGCGGATTCGAATCCCTGTCATATCATATATGTTCGCCCTTTAAGCCGTGGGAGTGCGTTATAATGTGGCGGTTAATCCCACTACTCGTTGGTAAAAGAGTAGTCCAAGAGTTGGCGATGGATGATGATGACTAGCTGCCTTCCCTCTAGTCTTACACTGCTTAATTAGGGACGGCTAGCGCGAATAGCACTCGTATAGCTTTGCGCAAACTTCAAAACCTATCTATTTCGGAAGTAAGTTCTTGTTTTATTCTGTCTATTCCGGAAGTAATGTCTTTTTTTTTTTTCCTGCCTACTTCGAAGTAAACTGTTTTCCCTTATCTTTTCAAGAAATAAGTTTGTTTCTTTTTATATATCGAAAATAAATCATTTTTTCTTCTATTCCTGAAGTGTTTGCGAAAAGTAAAATCTGTTCGTTATTTTCGTTCTATTGGAAATCGTTTCTACTGTTCCTGTAACATTGTTGGTACAGCGGGTGTTTCTCTTCCGTTTATATTGTGTCTGCACTTAAAACAACCATATAACTGAACTGTACAAGTATTTGACGTTAATCATGATAGACTGCGTTAAAACACTTTTGTGAAATTTATTTACGACATTAAAGTGAAGGAAACAGTTAATAAAATAGATAAACAGAAACTACAGATGGCGGTGTGGTCAATTCACTTCGGGACTGAACTGTTCTTGAGATATTAATGTGTGTGTTTTTTTCTTATATCAAAGCCACGTCAGGCTATCTACTGTGAGATATTAAGCAACAGCTTCATACAGGGTTAGATGTGTTGTTCTGAATTTCGCACAAAGCTACACGAAGGCTATCTGCCATAGCCGTCCCTAATTTAGCAGTGTAAGACTAGAGGGAAGGCAGCTAGTCATCACCACCCATCGCCAACTCTTGGGTTAATTCTTTACTAAGGATGGATATTTATAGAAAATAAATTTATAAAAAATACCTTATTCCATGGATATTTATAGAAAATAAGAAACGATTAGTCCCCATCTTCCCAGCGGTATGTTCGTTCTATTTAATTTGTTCATTTCGGATTTCATATCAGCAGTACAAAAAAAGAAACCGTCTTAGGCCATTTTTAGTGTACCATAAGTCGCAGGTTTTGTTCCTTTAATTTTTGCATATGACAATCTTTCATAGGATATATATACTGGAACATCAGGGACCAGTAGAGTCACGTGGTTAGGGCGCTCAACTCGTAATCTAAGGGTTGTGGGTTCGAATCCCCATCGTACCAAACATGCTTGCCCTTTCAGCAGCGAAGACGTTAAGTTGTTTTGGTCAATCCCACTATTCGTTGATAAAAGAGTAGCCCAAGAGTTGGCGTTGGGTGGTGATGACTAGCTGCCTTCCCTCTAGTCTTACACTGCTAAATTAGGGACGGCTAGCGCAGATAGCCCTCGAGTAGCTTTGTGCGAAATTCCAAAAACAAACAAACAAACTTTACTTGATTAATGCAAAAAAGCCACGATTTCATATTTAGGCTATTGAACTATTTTGCTATCTTGATGTAATAAAATATAAAAGGTACCTTTTAAGTCTAACTAATAGAAATTACTTTTATGTCAAACAACGAGGCCAGTGTTCATAACAAAACATATGGCAACCATCAGAATTACGAACAAGACATCAAATCAAAGCATACTTATCACTCATAAAATAGGTAATAAAAACTTGTCGGCTGTGATGAGCTTAGAAGAAGTCAACGAATCCCCTTAATTAGCGAACTTGCTTCGGGGCCTTGTTACTCATAAGAAGTTTGTCTGTCATAGTTTTATGACGTTATGTTCATCGTGAAATAGAGTGATTGTTGAGAGAAGAAATGTACTGGTTGTAATTAAAATGATGTACCACTTCCTGCCCTTTTGTGAATACACGACGCAAAATGTCATTATAAAAAAATAACTTCTTTCTATTATGCGCCATTTTAGTACTAAGTTCTTTGCTGTCCTTTTGTTCTGAGACACTTAATATATTGCAGTGAACAGAACTCACACTAATTTATTACGAAAGCAAATCACTTGATACGCAAGCGTTACAAACACAATTCATTATCACTGTACTATTCTGTTACTGTCATAATGAAGTTTTTATTCAAAATCTCTATCCTCACATCGAAATCTTTGACCAGACGAAGTAGGCCTAAACCGCCTGCCACGGTTTTCTGATTTACGGTTTCAAAACGGTAAATTTGGGTGGTATAAATCAAAACTTCATAATAAAACACCTATAATAATGACCTAATGACTTCTTTCGTAGACTCGACGGCAGGCATTACATCTTTATTATACTCGACCACTCTCATTCAGTGTTAACGTTACCCTCTCGCAGTTTGTACACTATAGGCCACAAACAGACATACACACATATACCTCGAAAGCCCAGAAAAGCGGTGCAGATAGCCAAGTTGCTCTGCACTATAAAACAATAAACCAACCAACCAAAAAAAGCACAATAATGTTCTTTGATATCACTGAAGAAACACAATAATGTGGTATGGAATCACTAAAGAAACACAAGAATGTAGTTTGGTAACACTAAAGAAACACAATAATGTGGTTTGGTATCACTAAAGAAACACAATAATGTGGTTTGGTATCACTAAAGAAACCAATAATGTGGTTTGGTGTCACTAGAGAAACACAATAATGTGGTGTGGTATCAATAAGAAACCAATAATGTGGTTTGGTATCACTAGAGAAATACAATAATGTGGTTTGGTATCATTAAGAAACACAATAATGTGGTTTGGTATCACTAAAGAAACCAATAATATGGTTTGGTATCACTAGAGAAACACAATAATGTGGTTTTGTATCATTAAGAAACACAATAATGTGGTTTGGTATCACTAAAGAAACCAATAATATGGTTTGGTATCACTAAAGAAACACAAGAATGTTGTTTGGTATCACTACAGAAACACAATAATGTGGTTTGGTAACACTAAAGAAACACAATAATGTGGTTTGGTAACACTAAAAAAACACAATAATGTGGTTTGGTAACACTAAAGAAACACAATAATGTGGTTTGGTATCACTAAAGAAACACAATAATGTGGTTTGGTATCACTAAAAACACAATAATGTGGTTTGGTATCACTAAAGAAACACAAGAATGTGGTTTGGTATCATTAAGAAACACAATAATGTGGTTTGGTATCACTAGAGAAACACGATAATGTTGTTTGGTATCATTAAGAAACACAATAATGTTGTTTAGTATCATTAAAAAACACAATAATGTGGTTTGGTATCACTAGAGAAACAAAATAATGTGGTTTGGTATCACTAGAGAAACACAATAATGTGGTTTGGTATCATTAAGAAACACAATAATGTGGTTTGGTATCACTAGAGAAACACAATAATGTGGTTTGGTATCACTAAAGAAACACAATAATGTGGTTTGGTATCACTAAAGAAACACAATAATGTGGTTTGGTATCACTAGAGAAACACAATAATGTGGTTTGATATCACTAAAGAAACACAATAATGTGGTTTGGTATCACTAAAGAAACACAATAATGTGGTTTGATATCACTAAAGAAACCAATAATGTGGTTTGGTATCACTAAAGAAACACAACAATGTGGTTTGATACCACTAAAGAAACATAATAATGTGGTTTGGTATCACTAGAGAAACACAATAATGTGGTTTGGTATCACTAGAGAAACACAATAATGTGGTTTGATATCACTAAAGAAACACAATAATGTGGTTTGATACCACTAAAGAAACACAAGAATGTTGTTTGGTATCACTACAGAAACACAATAATGTGGTTTGGTAACACTAAAGAAACACAATAATGTGGTTTGGTATCATTAAGAAACACAATAATGTGGTTTGGTATCACTAGAGAAACACGATAATGTGGTTTGGTATCACTAGAGAAACACAATAATGTGGTTTGGTATCATTAAGAAACACAATAATGTGGTGTGGTATCAATAAGAAACCAATAATGTGGTTTGGTATCACTAGAGAAACACGATAATATGGTTTGGTATCATTAAGAAACACAATAATGTGGTTTGGTATCATTAAAAAACACAATAATGTGGTGTGGTATCACTAAAGAAACCAATAATGTGGTGTGGTATCACTAAAAAACACAATAATGTGGTTTGGTATCACTAGAGAAACAAAATAATGTGGTTTGGTATCACTAGAGAAACACAATAATGTGGTTTGATATCACTAAAGAAACCAATAATGTGGTTTGGTATCACTAGAGAAACACAATAATGTGGTTTGGTATCACTAAAGAAACACAATAATGTGGTTTGGTATCACTAAAGAAACACAATAATGTGGTTTGGTATCACTAGAGAAACACAATAATGTGGTTTGATATCACTAAAGAAACACAATAATGTGGTTTGGTATCACTAAAGAAACACAATAATGTGGTTTGATATCACTAAAGAAACACAATAATGTGGTTTGGTATCACTAAAGAAACACAATAATGTGGTTTGATATCACTAAAGAAACCAATAATGTGGTTTGGTATCACAAGAGAAACACAATAATGTGGGTTGGTATCACTAAAGAAACACAATAATGTGGTTTGGTATCACTAGAGAAACACAATAATGTGGTTTGGTATCACTAGAGAAACACAATAATGTGGTTTGGTATCACTAGAGAAACACAATAATGTGGTTTGATATCACTAAAGAAACACAATAATGTGGTTTGATACCACTAAAGTAACACAATAATGTGGTTTGGTATCACTAAAAAACAAAATAATGTGGTTTGGTATCACTAAAGAAACACAAGAATGTGGTTTGGTATCATTAAGAAACACAATAATGTGGTTTGGTATCACTAGAGAAACACGATAATGTGGTTTGGTATCACTAGAGAAACACAATAATGTGGTTTGGTATCATTAAGAAACACAATAATGTGGTGTGGTATCAATAAGAAACCAATAATGTGGTTTGGTATCACTAGAGAAACACAATAATGTGGTTTGGTATCATTAAGAAACACAATAATGTGGTTTGGTATCACTAAAGAAACCAATAATATGGTTTGGTATCACTAGAGAAACACAATAATGTGGTTTGTTATCATTAAGAAACACAATAATGTGGTGTGGTATCACTAAAGAAACCAATAATGTGGTGTGGTATCACTAAAAAACACAATAATGTGGTTTGGTATCACTAGAGAAACAAAATAATGTGGTTTGGTATCACTAGAGAAACACAATAATGTGGTTTGATATCACTAAAGAAACCAATAATGTGGTTTGGTATCACTAGAGAAACACAATAATGTGGTTTGGTATCACTAAAGAAACACAATAATGTGGTTTGGTATCACTAAAGAAACACAATAATGTGGTTTGGTATCACTAGAGAAACACAATAATGTGGTTTGATATCACTAAAGAAACACAATAATGTGGTTTGGTATCACTAGAGAAACACAATAATGTGGTTTGATATCACTAAAGAAACACAATAATGTGGTTTGGTATCACTAAAGAAACCAATAATGTGGTTTGATATCACTAAAGAAACACAATAATGTGGTTTGGTATCACTAAAGAAACACAATAATGTGGTTTGATATCACTAAAGAAACCAATAATGTGGTTTGGTATTACAAGAGAAACACAATAATGTGGGTTGGTATCACTAAAGAAACACAATAATGTGGTTTGGTATCACTAGAGAAACACAATAATGTGGTTTGGTATCACTAGAGAAACACAATAATGTGGTTTGGTATCACTAGAGAAACACAATAATGTGGTTTGATATCACTAAAGAAACACAATAATGTGGTTTGATACCACTAAAGAAACACAATAATGTGGTTTGGTATCACTAAAAAACAAAATAATGTGGTTTGGTATCACTAAAGAAACACAAGAATGTGGTTTGGTATCATTAAGAAACACAATAATGTGGTTTGGTATCACTAGAGAAACACGATAATGTGGTTTGGTATCACTAGAGAAACACAATAATGTGGTTTGGTATCATTAAGAAACACAATAATGCGGTGTGGTATCAATAAGAAACCAATAATGTGGTTTGGTATCACTAGAGAAACACAATAATGTGGTTTGGTATCATTAAGAAACACAATAATGTGGTTTGGTATCACTAAAGAAACCAATAATATGGTTTGGTATCACTAGAGAAACACAATAATGTGGTTTGTTATCATTAAGAAACACAATAATGTGGTTTGGTATCACTAAAGAAACCGATAATATGGTTTGGTATAATTAAAAAACACAATAATGTGGTTTGGTATCACTAGAGAAACACAATAATGTGGTTTGGTATCACTAAAGAAACACAACAATGTGGTTTGATACCACTAAAGAAACACAATAATGTGGTTTGATACCACTAAAGAAACACAACAATGTGGTTTGGTATCACTAAAGAAACACAATAATGTGGTTTGGTATCACTAAAGAAACACAATAGTGTGGTTTGGTATCACTAAAGAAATACAATAATGTGGTTTGGTATCACTAAAGAAACACAATAATGTGGTTTGGTATCACTATCTATGCTAGCCGTCCCTAATTTAGCGGTGTAAGACTATACGAAAAGCAGCTGGTCATCACTACCCATCGCCAACTCTTGGGCTACTCTTTTACCAAGGAATAGTGGGATTGATCGTTACATTATAACTCCCCCACGGCTGAAAGAGCGAGCGTGTTTGGTGCGACGGGGATTCGAACCCGCGGCCCTCAGATTACGGGTCGAACGCTTTAACCCACCTGGCCATGTAGGGCCTGTATAAACATGGTTGATGAAGTAGGAAGAGAACTTTCTATAACAAAGAATATTAATAAAACACATGTTAAATTGATTTGTACGAATCCAGCAACACGTCTTTCTTCGCCCACCCATTTATTACAACCTAAAACAACATTTACTATAAAATCTAATGGTCCTATTTGGTCTACCCATATTCCTTACCTCTTCTGTTGCGCCAACTGTGACTACAGAAGTTTCTCTATGGCCACCATACTACAACATGAATTTTCATATCTAAATACCTAGATCAATAATATCTCCCTTTGGAGAAACCAGTGGACGTTTATGGAAAGGTGCACACAGCTCAGTGTGCCTGATAACTGTCTGGATTAATTGTTAAACATCAAGCTATTCATCTTACTACCTATATAAACGGATCAACCTTATCAATACTGACCTTCCAGATGTGAGTTATGACAACCATCACACATTAGTAGCTTGCTGTTTTATGTAACAGGTTCAAAGTGGCACACGAGTAGGTGGTATTGAAAGCAGAGACCCTGTGCAGGATACAGGTGAGATATTTCAGATGAACTAAAGCAGAGACCCTGTGCAGGATACAGGTGAGATATTTCAGATGAACTGGTGTAAGATTTGTGCAATGATATTACTCACGTGCTCCTCGTGAAGTGATGGATTTGTTGGCACAAGGATATACAAATTAGGCTAAAACAAAGTAGGTTTAAGTAAGCTCTTTAGTTAACATGGAAATCGAATCCAGAGGCACCATTTAGAAGTTACGGGATCACAGATCCAGTAGTAGTGATACCTGTTTTGAATTTCGCGCAAAACTGCACGAGAGCTATCTCTGCTAGCCGTCCCTAATTTAGCAGTGTAAGACTAGAGGGTATTGGGTACTCTTTTACCAATGAATATTGGGATGGATCGTAATATTATAACGCCCCACGGGTGAAAGGGCGAGCATGTTTGGTGTGACGGGGATTCGAACCCGCGGCCCTCGGATTACGAGTCAAGCGCCTTCGCCACCTGGCCATGTCGGGCCAGTAATGACACATCAACTCCTGTTCATGCTGATGTTGTCCAAAATAACTTAAACGATTAGTTAGACAACTAGTTATACAGGATGACAGTAGCCTTACGACTTCCATCCACAAATTATTCTAATGTTGAACAAATTCTATTGTATCTTGCAGGGTGTCAGAAATAAACATTATAGCTATCTTATTTGAAATATTCGTATTTGGAAAAGGACAGTTTATAGATTCGAAGTGGAACATGACCTTATTTTGAAAACGTTAGAATTGAATTTTCGATTGGCACCTAAATCCAGAAATTGTGTTTTTGTTTTCTTTATGAGTGAAGTCCATTAGATAAATTTGTGAATTTATAATGTGAAGAAAAAAACTAAAAAGCCAATATAAGAAAATCTTCTATATATATCTACAAGCGGAACTGACGTAGAAAACTAATAATGTCTTTCTTGATAAGGTTTGTAAGCTGTGAAAAGTACAGTCTAAATAAAAGCCTACATAAATACATGCAACAGACACTGTCTTTTTATTCTTATTAATTTACTGAATAATAACAGAAAGTAAAAATAGTTCTTGGCTTCTTTCTCAATTTGCCGAGAAAGCCACGAAACATGGCCGCCATTTCAGCCGTGAAGGTGTTATAACGTTACGACCAATCACACTATTCGTTGGTAAAAGAGTAGCCCAACACTTGGCAGTGAATGGCGTTGACTAGCTATCTTTACTCAATGTTAAATAAGGTATGGCCAGCGCAGATAAGCCTCAGTTAGCTTTGTGCGATACTCCAAAGAAACCCAATTGAGATTGGTTGTTATTTTTTCTCGGTGTTCCGAAACGAACAAGAAACTGGTTCCTGGTTCTTATTTGACCAGAAAGTAAACAAGAAAGCAACGAACTCTATTTCTCTGTTCTTCATAATTTACTAAAAAAAAACAACGTCACATTGCCTCTGGATTTTGATTTGTCAGAACACCACGAAACTTACTCTATCTCTTAATTATTCATAATCTAAGGTATATAAAAGCCATTTACGTCACTTCATCCTCGATTTATCGAAAGAAGAGGAGTCATAAAAGCCAAAATGCATTTATCCAGGTTACTGTCTGCACCCTATAATTTTATCAGATCATCCCTAAAGTAGTGTCCGATTTTAGGTTCAGAAAAAGAGAAAGGATTTCAAACGCTTTTAATTATTATTTAATCAATAATTATTAATTACTTCCTGACAAGAATTTACAAGCTTCTGAATGTCACTTCTATAAAATTCTTGAGGTTTGGAGGATAAGAATATAGAGAGGGTACTTTTGACATCTTCATGTGTTCCAAGCTCTTTTTTATCAAGATAGTTCTGCAAACTTTGGAATACATGATAATCAGATGGGGGAAGGTCTGGAGAATAAGAAGGATGTGGAAGTTTTTCCCAGTCTAGCTCTTCAGTCTTTACAGATGTGATTCTTGCTGTATGAGGCCATGCATTATCCTGGTATAACACAACACCTTTATGACTGATCAAAGCAGGCATCTTTTCTTTTTGTACAACATTCAAGCACTCTAACTGTTGACAATAGAAGTCTGATGTAATCTTTACATTGAGTGGGAGCAACTCAAGGTGGATCACACCAACAATATCCCACCAAACACTTTACAAGACTTTCCTAGGGTGAAGGTCCATCTTGGGCTGTGCTTTAGCCAGTTTACCTGCACTGAGCCATTGTACGGGGTTCTTAATATTTTTTATAAGATATCCATTTTTCATCTCTAGTCACTAATCTGTCCAAAAAAGGTGAGTTACGTTCACGAGAGTACAGAGGAATACAAATGTCCACTCTTGCTCTGAGGTTGGCTTCTGTCAAATCATGTGGGACCTATTTTCCAAGTTTTGACACCTTCCCAAGCTGTTGCAGATGACAGTGAATTGTTGAATGGGTTGAATTAAGCTTCTGTGCTAGTTCTTCAACTGTTACAACATAATATTCATCAAGTGAAGCCAGCAGCAAGTCATCATTAAACTCAACAGGACGACCTGAACGTGACGCATCACTTAAGCTGTAGTCACCTGATCTGAACTTCTGAAACCACTTTCGACATTTTCTTTCACTGAGAGACTCCACACCATAAACACCTTGAATGTTTTGTGTAGTTTCTACTTCACTATTGTCTTTTTAAAAAAATCATAAAGTATTATATGCCTAATGCGCTCCTCAGACACATCCATCTTTATAAGGGTTTATTTGATTAATGATCTGAAAAAGTGGAGTTGGGTTAGTTTGTTTTATTTGTCTGAACATTTTTATACACGTCCTACTACATATTTTAGTCATTAAAGCATCCTACAGAGACAGAAATGATGATGCACTTCCTGTATTAAATTTTCGGACATTACTTATCGGATGACCTGATAGTAACGGAATGAAATGGAGCCGTGCAAGAGATGCTGTAAAACCTTATAAGTGTAGTGAGTGTTGGTATAATAAGCCTAAGGTAGCGATGTAGTGTGGGACTGCCTAGCCTAGTGCATAAAATTTATCGTGAAAGTAGAAATATCGAATCAATCTTAAAGTTAAATCGCTTCTGAATTAAGGCTATATTCTGTTATATCACCAACATATTTTTAAATAAAACAAGCCTCTTTAATCAATGGAGACACTAAATTACGAAATCAACAAGTATTATTCTATTTTTAATACCAGCAATGAATGATCTTATAACACTAAAATGTTTTTATAATTTAAATAGACAATCAGCGTTTCGCTTTACAGTTTCTTCAGGAGAGTTCGCTAAAACAAACCGAAACTGACGATACAAAGCTTCAAATGGTTTAAATAACAAATCATATTGGAATCCATAATGTATAGCGTGGTTTGACATATTAAGTAACAGATTTACTGCTATACATTTATTTTAATACCTTCATTTGTTTCAGTATAGTTTTGTATACATGTTATGTATATTGGTGGACGTGTATTGTGCAAGTCCTGCCTGTTCTCCATATTTGTAGAAGATTCTCGAGAGCAAGAATCAACATCTGTAGCCATGGATAACTATTGGCACAATTGATACATTTGCTAACTTGAGCCGAGCATTAGTCGTGTACTGATCAATTATAGCAATTCCTTTTGTGTACCGATCTGTCGACTTGTATTATTCTGTTTCTTCTGAAACCAACATCCATAGTGACAGTCACTCGTGCCTTGTTTCTTACCAGTACTGTTTTAGTAAATAGCTCCAGATGCTTTATGTTGAGATTTCTATTGTTGCTTGTTGGTCACTGACTTGCATTCCTTTGTAATGTGTCCATTTTACAACAAACATGGCGCATCTTCTCCCTTCTGAGTATTAACTTCCTGTTATCTTTGGTAGACTCTTGCTTCGGGTAAGCCAAAATAGCATCAAATATAACTAGATATTCTTTGACTTGCTAGCTATATCTCTTCCATGTGTTTCCATATACTGTTCTGCCAGCTTGATCATCTTGTCCACGTCTGTTAGTGCTCTTTCCTTTAGGAACAGTGACATGTCAATATAGCACATGCTCATGAACTGTTAATAGGTCTGTCATTTCCTCAAAACTATTTTCACACTTAGTCATGTCAGTGTACCCTCTAAAAGTATCTCTGTAGACGTGCCACAAACTGAAATACAGTTTCTCCAGTCTCAGGTTTGTCTTCTCTGAACTCTCAATGGAAAACCTTCACAGAGTTCATAGCATTTCGGCAAAGCCACTTTTAATTTTTCATAGTATATGGCATCTTCTGACATCATGCCTGTATTGTAGTTTTCCTGCAAGAAGTGGGTTAAGATAGACTTTCAAGTTACCTTTGTCCCTGTTCTTACTTTGGGAGCGAATCTTTCATATCTCTCCAGGAAAGCATCCATGTCATCTTTGTGTTCACCAAATGTGAGTAGTTTGGTTCGGCTGGTCGTTTTTCCATTGTCATTCCTGGGGTGTTCTTCCTTTTGGTTGACTGATTTTGCAATTTCAATTTGTGCTCTTATTTCCTCTTGTTCTAATCTCTCATTTGTTCTCTTCTCTATCAATTTGTGTTCATTTTCCTCTAGTTCCAATCTCTCGTTTCTTCTCTTCTCTATCAATTTGTGTTCATTTTCCTCTAGTTCCAATCTCTCGTTTGTTCTCTTCTCTATCAAGTTGTGCTCTTTTTCCTCTAGTTCCAATCTCTGGTTTGTACACTTCTCTCTCAAGTTGTGCTCTTTTTCCTCTAGTTCCAATCTCTGGTTTGTACACTTCTCTCTCAAGTTGTGCTCTTTTTCCTCTAGTTCCAATCTCTCGTTTCTTCTCTTCTCTATCAATTTGTGCTCTTTTTCCTCTAGTTCCAATCTCTGGTTTGTACACTTCTCTCTCAAGTTGTGCTCTTTTTCCTCTAGTTCCAATCTCTCGTTTGTTCTCTTCTCTATCAATTTGTGTTCATTTTCCTCTAGTTCCAATCTCTGGTTTGTACACTTCTCTCTCAAGTTGTGCTCTTTTTCCTCTAGTTCCAATCTCTGGTTTGTACTTCTCTCTCTATCAATTTGTGTTCATTTTCCTCTAGTTCCAATCTCTGGTTTGTACACTTCTCTCTCAAGTTGTGCTCTTTTTCCTCTAGTTCCAATCTCTCGTTTGTTCTCTTCTCTATCAATTTGTGTTCATTTTCCTCTAGTTCCAATCTCTGGTTTGTACACTTCTCTCTCAAGTTGTGCTCTTTTTCCTCTAGTTCCAATCTCTGGTTTGTACACTTCTCTCTCAAGTTGTGCTCTTTTTCCTCTAGTTCCAATCTCTGGTTTGTACACTTCTCTCTCAAGTTGTGCTCTTTTTCCTCTAGTTCCAATCTCTGGTTTGTACACTTCTCTCTCAAGTTGTGCTCTTTTTCCTCTAGTTCCAATCTCTGGTTTCTATCACTTCTCTAGTTCAATCTTGGTTTGTATTTTACTCTTTTTCCTCTAGTTCCAATCTCTGTTTTGTTCTCTTCTCTCTATCAATTTGTGCTCTTTTTCTCTAGTTCCAATCTCTGTTTGTACACTCTCTCTCAAGTTGTGCTCTTTTTCCTCTAGTTCTCTCTGGTTTGTTCACTTCTCTCTCAAGTTGTGCTCTTTTTCCTCTAGTTCCAATCTGGTTTGTTTCTTCTCTCAAGTTGTGCTCTTTTTCCTCTAGTTCCAATCTCTGGTTTGTACACTTCTCTCTCTCCTTTGTGTTCCAATCTCTGGTTTGTACAATTTCTGTTTTCTTCTCTCTCTCAAGTTGTGCTCTTTTTTTTTTCCTCTAGTTCCAATCTCT
>NC_134833.1:163058355-163158499 GCF_004210375.1 Tachypleus tridentatus | reverse complement strand
TTTGATGTTCCACTGTTACTACCTATACTTGTCATTGATGTTTCACTTGTTACTACCTATACTTTACTGATGTTCACTCACCACTGTTACTACCTACACTTGTCATTGATGTTCCACTGTTACTACCTGAGTTACTATATACTTGTCATTGATGTCTCACCTACGTTCACTTACACTTTGTCATTGATGTCTCACTGTTACTACCTACACTTCCTCTGTCATTGATGTCTCAATTGTACTACCTATACTTGTCATTGATGTTTCACTGTTACTACCTATACTTGTCATTGATGTCTCTAATTGTTACTACCTATAACTTCTCATTGATGTTCCAATTGTTACTACCTATACTTGTCATTGATGTTTCACTCACACTACCTATACTTGTCATTGATGTCTCAACTGTTACTACCTATACTTGTCATTGATGTTCCACTGTTACTACCTATACTTGTCATTGATACTTACCTGTTACTACCTATACTTCTGTCATTGATGTTTCACTACACACCTATACTACTTGTCATTGATGTCTCACTGTTACTACCTACACTTCCTTACATTGATGTTCCACTGTTACTACCTATACTTCTGTCATTGATGCTCTCACTGTTACTACCTATACTTGTCATTGATGTTTTCACTGTTACTGATGCTCTATGTCTCGGGCTTCATGTCTCACTTTGTCATTACCTATACTCTGTCATTGATGATGTCTCACTGTTACTACCTACACTACTTCTCATTGATGTTTCCACTGTTACTACCACATATGCTTGTCATTGATGTTTCACTGTTAGCTTACCTATACTCTTTTCATTGATGATTCCACTGTTACTACCTATACTTGTCATTGATGTTTCCTCACTGTTACTTACCTATACTTGTCATTGATGTTTCACTGTTACTACTATACTACTTGTCATTGATGTTTCACTGTTACTACTCTTATACTTGTCATTGATGTTTCACTGTTACTACCTACACTTGTCATTGATGTTTCACTATTTTACTACCTATACTTGTCATTGATGTTTCTGTTTACTACCTATACTTGTCATTGATGTTCCACTGTTACTACCTATACTTGTCATTGAGTGTTTCACTGTTACTATATTTTTTACCTAGCCAAGCGTCGTTGATTGTTTCACTGTTACTACCTATACTATGTTGATGTTCACTGTTACTTTCTAATAGTCATTGATGTCTTCACTGTTACTACCTATACTTGTCATTGATGTCTCCACTGTTACTACCTATACTTGTCATTGATGTCTCACTGTTACTACCTATACTTGTCATTGATGTCCTACACTGTTACTACCTATACTTGTCATTGATGTCTCCTGTTACCACTGTTACTACCTACTTTACTACCTATACTTGTCATTGATGTTCCACTGTTACTACCTATACTTGTCATTGATGTACACTCACTGTTACTACCCCTACCTACTTGTCATTGATGTCTCACTGTTACTACCTATACTTGTCATTGATGTCTCACTGTTACTACCTATACTTGTCATTGATGTCTCACTGTTACTACCTATACTTGTCATTGATGTCTCACTTTCTGTTACTACCTATACTTGTCATTGATGTTTCACTGTTACTACCACTATACTTGTCATTGATGTTTCACTGTTACTACTATCTATACTTGTCATTGATGTCTCACTGTTACTACCTTATACTTGTCATTGATGTTTCACTGTTACTACCTATACTTGTCATTGATGTTTCACTGTTACTACCTATACTTGTCATTGATGTCTCACTGTTACTACCTTACATACTTCTGTCATTGATGTTCCACTGTTACTACCTATACTTCCTACCATTGATGTTTCACTGTTACTACCTACGCTCTTGTCATTGATGTTCCACTGTTACTACCTATACTTGTCATTGATGTTTCACTGTTACTACCTATACTTGTCATTGATGTTTCCACTGTTACTACCTATACTTGTCATTGATGTCTCACTGTTACTACCTATACTTGTCATTGATGTTCCACTGTTACTACCCTATACTTGTCATTGATGTTTCACTGTTACTACCTATACTTGTCATTGATGTCTCACTGTTACTACCTATACTTGTCATTGATGTCTCACTGTTACTACCTATACTTGTCTGTTGATGTTTCACTGTTACTACCTATACTTGTCATTGATGTTTCACTGTTACTACCTATACTTGTCATTGATGTTCCACTGTTACTACCTATACTTGTCATTGATGTTCTCACTGTTACTACCTATACTTGTCATTGATGTCTCCGCTGTTACTGTTACTTGATCATTTGATGTCCACTGTTATACTTGTCATTGATGTTTCACTGTTACTACCTATACTTGTCATTGATGTCTCACTGTTACTACCTACACTTGTCATTGATGTTCCACTGTTACTACCTATACTTGTCATTGATGTTTCACTGTTACTACCTATACTTGTCATTGATGTTCCACTGTTACTACCTATACTTGTCATTGATGTTTCACTGTTACTACCTATACTTGTCATTGATGTCTCACTGTTACTACCTATACTTGTCATTGATGTCTCACTGTTACTACCTATACTTGTCATTGATGTCTCACTGTTACTACCTATACTTGTCATTGATGTCTCACTGTTACTACCTATACTTGTCATTGATGTTTCACTGTTACTACCTATACTTGTCATTGTTGTCTGACTGTCTCCTCATTTACTGTTGTACCTATACTTGTCATTGATGTCTCACTGTTACTACCTACCATTTCTTGTCATTGATGTCTCACTGTTACAACCTATACTTGTCATTGATGTCTCACTGTTACTACCTATACTTGTCATTGATGTCTCCACTGTTACTACCTATACTTGTCATTGATGTCTCACTGTTACTACCTACACTTGTCATTGATGTCTCACTGTTACAACCTATTACTTGTCATTGATGTCTCACTGTTACTACCTATACTTGTCATTGATGTCTCACTGTTACTACCGATTTTTTGTCATTGATGTCTCACTGTTACAACCGATTTTTTGTGGTCATTGATGTCTCACTGTTACTACCTATACTTGTCATTGATGTCTCACTGTTACTACCTATACTTGTCATTGATGTCTCACTGTTACTACCTATACTTGTCATTGATGTTTCACTGTTACTACCTATACTTGTCATTGATGTTTCACTGTTACTACCTATACTTGTCATTGATGTTTCACTGTTACTACCTATACTTGTCATTGATGTCTCACTGTTACTACCTATACTTGTCATTGATGTCTCTACTGTTACTACTCTGTACTTGTCATTGATGTCTCACTGTTACTACCTATACTTGTCATTGATGTTCTCACTGTTACTACCTATACTTGTCATTGATGTCTCACTGTTACTACCTATACTTGTCATTGATGTTTCACTGTTACTACCTATACTTGTCATTGATGTCTCACTGTTACTACCTATACTTGTCATTGATGTCTCACTGTTACTACCTATACTTTTCATTGATGTCTCACTGTTACAACCGATACTTCTCATTGATGTCTCACTGTTACTACCTACACTTCTCATTGATGTCTCACTGTTACAACCGATACTTGTCATTGATGTCTCACTGTTACTACCTATACTTGTCATTGATGTCTCACTGTTACTACCTATACTTGTCATTGATGTCTCACTGTTACAACCGATACTTGTCATTGATGTCTCACTGTTACTACCTATACTTGTCATTGATGTCTCACTGTTACTACCTATACTTGTCATTGATGTCTCACTGTTACTACCTATACTTGTCATTGATGTCTCACTGTTACTACCCATTATACTTGTCATTGATGTCTCACTGTTACTACTACACTTGTCATTGATGTCTCACTGTTACTACTTCTACACTTGTCATTGATGTCTCACTGTTACTACCTATACTTGTCATTGATGTCTCACTGTTACTACCTATACTTGTCATTGATGTCTCACTGTTACTACCTATACTTGTCATTGATGTCTCACTGTTACTACCTATACTTGTCATTGATGTCTCACTGTTACTACCTATACTTGTCATTGATGTCTCACTGTTACTACCTATACTTGTCATTGATGTCTCACTGTTACTACCCAACCACAAGAAAGAACTCATTTCACTGAAGAATATGACAAACCAACACACCACTCCTGCACACTAATCAATAACAAAAGAAAACAAAACAACACACACTAATTGTGCACGCTTATTCAACAACACACGATATACAACGCCAAACGACCAGTTTGCACTAATTCAACAACGAAAGAAAAATGAAACAATGCAAATGAATCGAGCGTACTTGATCAACAACAACAACGGACATATATGTGTCTATTTCACATATATATGTGTGTTTACATGTCTATTTCACATATATAGCTGTATATACATATATATGTCTATTTTACATATATACAGTCATGTGAAAAGTTAGGACACTTTATGAAAGCCTGTGTATTTTTGTAACATTTTTGGATATATAGAGAGATTATAGATTGTAGGAATATAACTAAACAATTAAAACTGAAGAAAAGACTTTTCAAGATCTTCTGTAAATGTAATTCTACAAAAATGCATATTCTAACTGAGGAAAAAGTTAGGACACCCTATCCCCTAATAGCTTGTGTTACCCCTTTGGTTGAAATAACTGCAGTGAGACGCTTCTTGTCGCCATCTCCAAGTCTTTGACATCGGTCTGAAGAAAGTTTGCCCCACTCCTCAATGCAGAATTCTGTCAGCTGTGAGATTTTTGAGGGGTTTCTTGCATGTACAGCCCATTTCAAGTAACCCCACAGCATCTCAATGGGATTAAGATCTGGACTTTGACTCAGCCATTCCAGGACTCTCCATTTCTTAGTTTTCAGCCAGTCCTTGGTGGACTTACTCGTATGTTTTAGGTCATTGTCATGTTGCAGGGTCCAGTTCCGCTTCAGCTTTAATTTTCTTACAGATGGATTCACATGTTCCTCAAGCACCCTCTGATACACAGTAGAATGCATGGTGGATTTTATGATTCTGAGCTGTCCAGGTCCTGCTGCAGCAAAGCAGCCCCAAACCATGACACTTCCACCTCCATGCTTCACAGTTGGTATGAGGTTCATTTCCTGGAATGCTGTATTTGGTTTACGCCAAACATGACCTCTGTTCTAGTGTCCAAATAATTCAATTTTGGACTCATCTGTCCAAAGAACATTATTCCAGAAGTCCTGGTCTTTGTCTACATTCACTCTGGCAAACTTCAGTCTGACCTTGATGTTTCTTTTAGAAAGCAAAGGTTTCCTCCTTGCACACCTCCCATGCAAGTTAAACTTGTGCAGTCTCTTTCTGATTGTAGAAGCATGCACTTTCACATCAACAGAGCCTGCTGTAGGTCCCGTGATGACATGTTAGGGTGTTTGGAGACCTCTTTAGCATCTTGCGGTCTGCTCTCAGGGTGAACTTGCTTGGACGATCAGACCTGGGCATGTTGGCAGTTGTTTTGAAAGCCCTCCACTTATTGACTATTTTCCGGACAGTGGAATGGCTGATTTCAAATTCCTCTGGGATCTTTTTTAAATCCCTCACCAGACCCATAAGCTGCTACAATTTTCTTTCTGAAGGCCTCAGACAGCTCTTTTGCTCTCACCATGGTGCTCACTCTCACTTCAACAGTCAGGAGCACACCAAACTAAATGTCTGAGGTTTAAATAGGGCAAACCTCATTCACGATGCTGAGTAACGATCTTCTAATCATGTGGACCTGCTGTGATAACACCTGTGTGTGAGTTGAGCTATTTTAAGTGAGAATAAATGTGGGGGTGTCCTAACTTTTTCCTCAGTTAGAATATGTATTTTTGTATGATTACATTTACAGAATATCTTAAAAAGTCTTTTCTTCAGTTTTAATTGTTTAGTTATATTCCTATAATATCTCAGTATTGTTAAAATTGAGATTAAATATCTCAATTGTATATGTCTATTTCACATGTGTATGTCCGTTGTTGTTGTTGATTAAAAACGCCCGATTCATTTGCATTGTTTCATTTTCTGTCGTTGTTGAATTAGTGCATATATGTGTTATATATTTGTGTGTATATATATGTCTATTTCACAAATATATGTGTGTATATATATATCTATTTAACAAGAAACGTGTGAAAAGTCTCCACCCCACCTTCATTCCTTATCACTGAAAGTTTCGAAATAAATAAATTAGTCACAACGGATTTCCAGCCCTAAAATCTGGGGTTCGATTTCGATTCTCCGCTGTAAACACAGATAGCCCAGTGTGACTTCGCTTTAAAACAAACAAACCCAATTGAAAAACATGACAGTATACTAAGTTTACTAAGCTCAACCGAATTGAAACAAGAGTATGCGATCGTTGTGCCACCTAGAATATCTCCCACCATGTCTACCAGCTGTAAAGGGAATAGTCCAAGAGTTGGCGATTGGTGATAATGTGTCCAGGTACTGTAGCTTTGTCCGAAATTTAAAGCACATCTAACCAGTATTTCAAGCGAATTTGTCACATACTGTGAGTTTATCATAGTAAAAAAAAAAAGAAATCAAACAACAAAGATACACTATAAGTTATCTGTGCTCTACCCTCCACGTGTAACACAATCCGCTTTCTAGCGATGTAAGTTCATAAACATGCCGCTGTGCCACTGGGGGACGGAGGTGTAAATCAGTTTGACTTGTTCTGAATATCCCTAAACGAGGGCTAGTCGTCCCTAAATTACCAGTGAAAAAACTAGTCACCACCTCTCACTGCTAACACTTAAACCACGTATTGTCCCGCATATTTTAACACTCCCGTCACTCAAAGGGCGAATATATATGCTTGATGGAGGGAAGATTCAAACCCGCGATCCACAGGTTACGAATCGAGCGCCCATAACAATGTGGCCACGCCAGGTCTTGGTTTCTTGAAATTATTAAACTGGTATAAATTTATCTCTATATGTATTGTGTGTCTTATATATTTAGTAAGCGGACAGTACTTAGTGTGCCAAGGATTTATGGTTCGTAGACATCAAAATACGCACAGCATATTGGGACTTTGGGTGCGCTATGAGAACATAGTTCAAATCCCACTAATCTGTGAGACAGGTGTAGCTCCAGAGCTGACGGTGGACGATATTACGTTTCTGTCTTCCTTCCAGTGCACCAACTCAGGATTGGGGGCGACCTATATCTAGGTCGTCCTTGTGTAGCTTTTCACGGAGATGGTAAACAGAAAACAAGATAAGGAAACCCACTCTTAGTCACAAGTCACGTTTCAGAGAAGAACAGAAATAAAACATGCTCGAGTTAACTGATTATAGCGAAGATAATTATAATTTATCAAGTATTAAATTAGCTAAAACATATATGCTAGAGATTCACGTGTATTTCCTTGGGAAGAGGGGGACATCGTTCGTACTCATAACGCGTCTTTCTTAGATACGTGTACGTGTATATACATGTTCAAAACATGTGTGCGTACCAAACGCGAACGCGATAACGAACAGGTTGTGTTGAAATGTATATTCAGACAAGGTTTAAAAATAAACTGGACGGTATGTACTTATTACTTGGTGTTTATTACGTAATTTAGACATTATTAAGTAACATAAGGTAGACATGTTGTCACTAGAATCCTTCAACTTATGCGCCGTATCGAACCGGCTAATGAGCTCAACATGGTCAGATGGTCAGAGCTCTCGACTCGTCATCTGAGGGTCTCCGATTTGAATGCCCCTCCCGTCAAACATGCCAGCCTCTTCAGCCGTGGGTGCGTTATAATAAGGTGACTGTCAATCCCACTATTCATTGGCAAAAGAGTAGCCCAAGAGTTGGCGGTGGGTGGTGAGGACTAGTTACCTTTCCTCTAGTCTTACACTGCTAATTTAGGGACGTGTAGCGCAAATAGCCCTCGTGTAGCTTTACGCGAAATTCAAAACAAACAAACAAACTGACTAACAGTATGTAGGTGTGAACAAAACAGCCACAGTTTGAAGGGTATTAATTATCCTAATCTAATTAAGTGGTTGTCCCGGCCAGAAGGTGATTTGACAGTGCGGTGTGGGACGTACAGACTGGCACTTGCCTATTTATAATCTACTAAAAAAACGGGACATCCAACCGTTCAGCACATTTGAATAAATTATGGTTATGTTTTTAATTTCGCTGTTAACATTCAATCAAATAAAGCGGGTCGTGGCGTAAATGTTTAATTTGGTTCGTAAGGGGTTTCGTTTGGACCCCATAACTCTCAATATATGAATTTGAAAACGTTCTCTGGTTTGTCTCTGGCAGTACCGAAAACAGCTTGAACCTTGTGTTTCTTCTCTTTGAAATGAACTTTGGCGATTTGGAAAGTTTTAACCTCAAACCGATGCCTCACTGTTTGCTTATAACTCGAAATGATTGATGCATGTGTTTCGCATATGAATAATTAACTCGTTAGTTGGTATTTAATCTAACAAGTTACTAGTTAACCTCGTACGTCAGTAGTTAAATTACATTGTTAATAAATAATTTTGTAAATTGCGCTTTATTAATATATAGCCTCACAAGTTGAAACTTAATTTGTTTGTAAATAATTTTGTAGGTTGGCAATTAATTAAACACGTTAACAGTTCACCTAGTATGTTGATAGATGGTCTCATTAGCTAGTTAATTTGATTGGTTAATAAATAATCTGGTAGCTTGATAATTAAATGGGTGCGTTAGCTGTTAACCTCGTATGTTGATAATTAGCTAGAGTGTTAAGTTTTAAACTGGTGATTACAATGCTCAGCGATCGAACACAAACAGGTCTACGAAGTGTAAGTATTGTACACAAATTTTAGCCAAAACACAGGCAGTTTTTGTGTAGGCACAAGAAACAAGTGTCAGCACTGAAGCTAAACTAATACGAAAGCGTAGTTTCTTGAAACAGCTCGCTCAGAAGATAAACAAGAAATGATTAACATTGTCTATTGTAATAATTACTTATCGTCGCTGGTTGTGTCGAATGTTCATCGAAGAGACACGAAATGTGACGATCAATATATTAGTTCTTACATTTAGAATTGTCATTAATATGAAGACGTCAGCAGTCAATCTTATATCGTTAAACAACTCCTGTACAAACGGTGTTAGCCCGTAGTCCATCATATATCTTTATAGAATGCATATATTAACAAGAGTTAACACGTAGTCCATCATATATCTTTATAGAATGCATATATTAACAAGAGTTAACACGTAGTCCATCATATATCTTTGTAGAATGCATATATTAACAAGAGTTAACACGTAGTCCATCATATATCTTTATAGAATGCATATATTAACAAGAGTTAACACGTAGTCCATCATATATCTTTATAGAATGCATATATTAACAAGTGTTAACACGTAGTCCGTCATATATTGTCATAAAAATGCGTGTATTATTTAAAGGTGTTAACATATAGTCCATAATATAATGTCATACAATATGTGTATTAATTAAAGGTGTTAAAAAGTGGTCCATCACAGAATGCCTGTACGAACGGTGTTAGCAAGTTGTTCGTCATAAAATGCGTGTAAAAAAAATATCCATGCCAATCTTTATTGTACGATAGGAAACCGTTTATCACGTGATCCCTGAATCTATGATGTATCTATTTTGGCTGGCTTTTCAGTGGTGTATATACACATACAATAAGTGAAATTACATAGACACAGCCCTTTTAGGATTTTAATATTCGAAAACGAGCAGCTAAACACCTTTAATGTAAAGGATTACACCACGTCTCGTGTTTTTCTCACGCAAGTACAAGGCTCGCTTGTTGCACGCGAATTCTTTGTATTTTTAATTTATGTTACACGCCCTAAAATACCATTGTAAGTACGGAAACGTAACACAGAGAACACAAACTTTCACGTTCTTATCGCAACTCGAGACTTCGCTCACAAAGGACATGTGCGCGGCGTTTTGAAATTAAGAGAAAGAATTTCAGAACACAAAGGGGTGCATTTAAAGTGTGTGAATATAGTGTGAAATTTGGCTGATGTGCATACATATAGGCATAATTGGAGGTTTAACGTGTACTGTTTCCCTACTATCGACGATATGAAAACTGAATACACCGTGAAATGGGTTAAAAAACAACAACAACAACACACACCATCAAAAAGCTGTTATTTGTGAAAAGTACACACTTAGATTACATTATTACGTTACGTATATCGCGTTATTGATACAGTTCGCAGCTTTGTCAAGTCCCAGACTTCTGTCTCGGCTAATTGCTCTTAGCAAAAAGGTACGGTCTGTAGGCAACATATCGTTCCGCCTACCCCTCATTTCCTGAACACAATAGAAAAATAATCCATACACGATTCATAATTGCATACTCTCAGACACAGACGGTACACACATAGACATTAATTCCCAGATAAATAAACTAGGAACTGTCGCGTTTGACGAACGTTTTTTTTTTGTTTTGTTTGTTTTTTCTTTGAAGAAAAGAAAGGAAGCGAATATATCCTTCATGTAAAGTGAACAAATACCTACTGATATATAAAGTATACAGTATAGGCTCATAACTGTGCTAATTATATATACTTTCTCGATATCCACGTGCTCAACTGAAAAACACGTGACTATATTTAAATATTTTCAGTATAAACATAGAAAACACAGAGAGAAACGGTTGTGCCGATACATTATATCTCTATTGTAAAATACGCATTGAGTAACATACATGTACCTCTACCGAACTACGCATGCGGTTCACAGTGTCTACTGACGTTAAGGAACTTACGTATAACGTATCTACTGACGTTAAGGAACTTACGTATTACGTATTTTAAATAACTAAGTACGATATAGAGATTCCTGTTTCTCAAATGTTCACAAATCCAAAGATTCGAGGGTGTTTGTATCTTCTCACGTGAGACATCTCTCTAAATTCTGGGATCCCTAACGTGAGGAGAACGTACACCTGGCGGAGTTTAACGGCTCAAGGTTCATGCTTGTGGCGAAACCACAGCCAAGAGAACGTGCTTGGAGAAATCACAATGTTAATTGTTGGGCATGTCTATCATTAGTTATGTTGTAATGAAAATATTAAGTGTCGTTGTGAGTCCTTCCTATTAATGAAAGAAACTTTCTATTACACTATGTAATTAAATTTTTACTTTTTCTTGTTATTTCGTAATTACTTATGATTAAAGTAAATGAAAAAGACCTATTTTTCTCTTCAAACTTTGCTTTTGTGACCTGGGAGCGTATAACTAAAACATGATGAGAGACTATATTTGGGGGCTGATACGTGAAAGTGATTTACATTACAGTGACAAATCTCGAAAAACTACTCACTTCTAAATATTTTTGTATAACTTTAGTATAAATACATGTAAATATTGATTCATACGTTGTTTTATTCAGACCTTATGTAAATGAAAATGTGCAAATTTGCCCGTTTTTACATATAAAATAGGTTAATTTATAAAGTTCATTATCCTGGTCACAAAAGCAAAGTTTGAAGGGAATAATGGTCATTTTCTGTACTTTTACAACATAAGCAATTAAGAAATAACACATACTATCAAGAAACACAACTTGTGTTACGTTAGAACTTAGTTTTATTTAAGAAATAACTTTTATATCTCAATGAAATCCACATTAGAGCAAATTATTTTCTCTCATATTGTATTTCTAGTAATAAATACCTGTACATCAAATTTGTTAAGGCAACTTAGCGAACGTTATTCAAAGTTCAATATTGTTTACAGTTTCTTGCAATTATCCAAATATCCATATTGTTTACAGGCTAGCGGACGTTGTTCAAAGAACCATATTGTTTACACTTTATCGAAGATCCGTAGTGTTTAAAACATATTGCAATTCAATGGAGTCAAGTCTGTAAAAAAGAATCTCTAATTTCAAATCGATTTCTTTTTTCCCGTCATAAAAAGCCCTACTTGGCTGACACGTCTAATAGTAAAGTAATTGTTGATTTTGTTTGTACACATGTTAGGTCGATCATGTGTAGGCTAGCTGAAGGGACTTTCGAGTTGTATTGATTAGTCTTGTAACAAGTCCTTGGAAGCGATATATAAAAGTCATAGCAATTATGATGAAAATGGTTTTACAGCGAAGGTTTTACTGTTAGTCACATAACACGAGACACTAATTATCCCACACATAAACACGTGTCTTTTTACACAATGTACCTCGAGGTTCAACCTTCACTTGGTGAATAGAAGCGTAATCATTTGATAAGTGTTGCCGAATTTTTTGCAAGATTTATTTTAAGTTGGTCAAAATTAGTAATGTAAATAAGTGACAATTTTGCTTAGAGCGACGAGAACACAGGGAATTCGTTGTCGCCTGATTTGTTCCTTACACTGATTTACTATAATTTAAAAAAATAACTCAGTTTTCTTGCACCTTGTGCAGAAATCTGAAACTTGAAACTGAGTAGCGATATTTGAAATTGACTCACAGTGAGGCCTGTTTGTTCGATTGCATATACTATGGAATGCGAAACTGACTCACAACAATGTTTAATTGTCTCTTGCATTTAAACCTTAAACTGGTTCATAGCTATGTAATGTGCAACTTCGAAACAGAACGTTTATATCGTACAAAATGCGATGAAAGTTGCACGTTTTAATTTAAAATTGTGGTTTTTTTGGACTTCAATGAAGTCTCCTTTCGTAGGATAATAATACAGACACTACTGTGGTTTGGTCAGTCGGCTCTGTGTAAACAAAATAATATTTATTATTTAGTATGTTAACAAAAAGAGTTTTAAGTGGAACATTTCACTCTACTTTCAGAGACCCTTGGTTGGCATAGCGTATTTACATCAGTACACTGTGTTTCTTCCTGTTGAAAATGTTTGTAAATGGAACCCATTGAAATCTGTTGTGTATAGATTGGATATATACTCGTACGTGGTTGAGAAACATATGTTCAATAGGTCTGCTACTGATAGCGAGGTTATAGATCAAAGCTTCCTATCAGTTATGTTTTGATTTATATAAATTATATATCTTGATCCACGTAAAGAAAAACAAAACACAAAACAACACTAGGCTTCAGCCACATCCAAGTGAAATTCTCTTATTCATTTGGTTGGTATGGAAAATTTCTCAAAGCGAGCATGCGTGGTATGACTGAACGTACACGTGCCTGAAATGTTTGGTGATAACACTTGTTGAAACTTTCATTAGTGACCCATTCAATTACGTGTACACACATGAAAACCAAAGAGATAAGTAGGTGCAAATGCGGTCTAGCATTTTGACGCCTGACACGTTGACACACCAATCAAATGTCAGGAACGTTGCGTATTTTACACTGTTGAAATGTCAAATTCTCACGCTAGAGAAAACTAGCGGATATTTTCAATAATCACTGAGAGAGAAGCGTTGTGAAGGGGTGCTGGTGTTTGCCCATTAGACTAAAGTACATGAAACTGACTCATGTTTAGTGATAATTTCTTACATGCGCGTTATGTCGGAACTTGAAAATGATTTACATTCTTACTTTTGTTTGTTTGTTTGTTTTGGAATTTCGCACAAAGCTACTCGAGGGCTATCTGTGCTAGCCGTCCCTAATTTAGCAGTGTAAGACTAGAGGGAAGGCAACTAGTCATCACCACCCACCGCCAACTCTTGGGCTACTCTTTTACCAACGAATAGTGGGATTGACCGTCACATTATAACGCTCTCACGGCAGAAAGGACGAGAATGTTTGTTGTGACGGAGATTCGAACTCGCGACCCTCGGAATATGAGTCGACTGCCTTAACCACCTGGTCATGCCGGGCTTTGTTAAAATGAATAAAAATTTTAACATTTTAAATAACGCTCCTCCCAGATATGGTTTGCAATAGGATTATTAATTACTAACTCGTTTAATGTTACAATTCAAATGCTAATCTACATTGTTTACACGGTAGTAAACGGCTGAAATTCGAACCCATGCTCTTTTTTTTGGTTTTATGTATATATATAGGGTGATATAGATGTGGGACGTTGTGGGCTTGAGCACCCACATCTGGCTCTCCTAATTGCTAATTTTCTTATGTGAGACTAGCGAATTGGAGGTTAAGACTGATAGACGGTGTGTCCCCACTGCGATGTGGGTTCTACTACTTTAGTTACCTCCAAAACCTAGGATACATTTTATAATCCGTCGTTGTAGCTTGTACCCTAGGATCCTTTTAAAAATATGCAGCGTATTTTGTTTAATTTTAATGCGTTTTATTTATGGCTTACAAATTTATGGTTATAATATATATATATGCCTGCATATAGAAAGATGGGACAGTTTACCCACTTGTCTGGGGACGTTTTCTATTAGAGCTATTTTTCAACTAACTTATTTGGATGTTTTCAAGCGTATATCCAATGTTTTACTGACTCCTATGATAGGAGTACTGAGCTAGATGGACACAGAAGATTTCTCTCATCATTTTGTTTATTATCATGCCTGTTTATTGTAAGTTTATTCCTGTTTATCGTATGGGCTGCTGCCCTGCCGTGAGGGAACCCTGTAGATATACCTGTATTACAGTATCTTGAATGGATACAATTCTCCTCAACTCCAGTTGTTGCTGAATTCATTTTAAATCTCCAAGATCTGCACGTACAAGAGTTCATATAAGTGGTTATCTTGGTTTCTATTGGGTCTGGTGTGAACAAACTGCAATGGTACTAAATTATGGTTGGTGAAAACTGTTCCAACTTTATGCTGTTTAACAGAAGTTTCCCCGCGGGTCCACTGAATTGTGAATATACCGTATTACGATCAACAGAAACATTCGTAATTCCGTGTATTTAATGAATTATCAGTATCAGAAGTATTCCCTATATGAAACGGAAATCTAACCCGAATTATCAAGGTTTGTCTTGCACGGTTAGCTCGTCTGTTAGTGATAAAAATGAGATATCGTTTAAAAACAAGTAAACGAGACTTCCGCAAGAGGGCAGACGTAAGAGTTGTACAGAAAGGCTTCCAAACAAAACCCAAAACTCGAGTTCTTTCGAATGGTTCACTATTATTCAGAATATGAAAATAAATTATTGGAATTATGCAAAGCTAGGTCCTATTACTTCGACTCCCAACTGAGAATGATAAAATAACTAAGATTTCTGTGTTAAATTATTACAAATTATGGAAGTAAACTGATTATCTATAATAACGCACGAAAGTGTAAATAAACTAAAATTTTAATTGAAATGAAAAAAAAATTATTATTACATGAAATTGTTACAAATTATGTGAAAATGATAAAGGAGAGTAAGAATGTTCTATCAGCTTGTTTATCGGTTGGTTGTTAAAAGCTGTGTTAAACAACAGACTACCCGTGCTTTGCTTATAAGGCTTCTAGTTTATACCCATGCATTTTACAAATGTGTGTTTGTTTCAGGTTATTTCTTTCTAGTTTTAAGTGATATTTGAATGTTTTTGTTCCAGACTTAATGTAAAATTATAACTTGACGATACCTTTGATACCAATTAAATAAACTAATAAAAACAGGTATAAAACAACAGTGACAAAAATAAAAAACGACAGCATTCAAGATTTGTCGTGTTTTACAAACACGAGTAAAATTCGCCTGGGAAATGTTCGCGACTGCTTTGTTTGTTTGTTTTTAAATTTCGCGCACAGCTACTCGAGAGCTATCTGTGTTAGCCGTTCCTAATTTAGCAGTGTAAGACTAGAGGGAAGACAGCTAGTCATCACCACCCACCAACCCCAACTCTTGGGCTACTCTTTTACCAAAGAATAGTGGGATTGACCGTAACTTATAACGCCCACATGGCTGAAAGGGCGAGCACGTCTGGTGAGACGGGGAATTCGCGACTGCGCTTTAAGCTCTTAACTTTTGTAAAGCAGGCTTTAAACGAACACACAGAATCCACAAAGTATTTATGTTTTTGTTGTATGTATTGTCGTTTTGTTCTGTAGACCACCAATCGATTTGAACTATCACTCATATAATTTCTCACTACAGACAGTTAATCGACCTGTTGTGGATGACAAAAGTTACAAAACCAAGGCGACTACACGCATGACACACACGGAACAAAGGTGATTAGTCCCCTATCCCAGTTACTAAGGGTAACTTCACCGAAAGAATGACAAGGTACGAACTTTTAATTACGCATGCGTATAAAGTGAATAAAAACGAATGTCCGATTATTCAGAAGATCGCATCGCGACTGTAAAAGAGATGAAATAATATCTATCATTAGTCTATTATAAAACGGTGTTTTTTTAATACGGGTTCTAACTAGATTTTGCAAACATTCTAGTAAATGATTAGCTTACGTCACACCGTGACGTAACTACAGTCAGTGTCATGAAATTGACCGATATCATTTTATCTCCGGATTTATATTTAACGGTCACTTTAATCCACAGACTTATTTAAAAACAAAACTGTGTCAGCAACTTCATCAACACTCACTTTGAATTTTGACTAAGAAAATTTTTTTTTTTATTTCGCCAGGTTAACAAACACGTGCTTAAAGTTCGAAGTGCATGAAAAAGCTTCGATTTCCGTGATAATAGGAAGTTTACTAACTGATAAACAGCCAGTATCTCATATGAATCAAACATGTACGCAACGACGCATCACATTTCCCTAAGTTAATCGCTTGACTGAACAGAGTAACATACGCATGTGGCCCGGCACGACCGAGTGGGTTACGCCGTTCGACTCGTGATCTGAGGGTCGCGGGTTCGAATCCCCGTCGCACCAAACATCCTCGCCCTTTCACCCGTGGGGGCGTTATAATGTTACGGTCAATCCCACTATTCGTTGATAAAAATAGTAGCCCAAGAGTTTGCTACACTGCTAAATTAGGGATGGCTAGCGCGGATGGCCCTCATGTAGCTTTGCGCGAAATTAAAACAAACAAACAAACATACGCAAGTTCTTGACGATAGATTATAAAATGTAACTTACGTGAAAACATTACTAGCATAATCTCGTGAACTCATGCTGTTTGACGAAGTTTGGTTTGTTCTGAATTTCACGCAAAGCTACATGGGGGCTATCTGCGCTAGCCGTCCCAAATTTAGCGATGTAGACTAGAGTGAAGGCAGGTAGTCATCTCCACCCGCCGCCAAATCTTGAGCTACTCTTTTACCAACGAATAGTGAGATTGACCGTCACGTTATAACGCCCCGACGGCTGAAAGGGCGATCATGTTTGGTGTGACGGGAATTCGAACCCGCGACCCTCAAATTACGAGTCGAGTGCCTTAACCACCTGGCCATGCCGGGGCTAATCTTACAAGGATTGAAGTTTCAACAAGCCAATGGCATTGGAAACACAAACCACACACTGAAGATACAGGGAAGAAACAAGAGATTTGTTTTGTCTTTATATCTGGACATTTTTTGGGAAAGAGAGAACTTTGGTAAAGAACTTTTGTTATGAAAATAAACTAGTTTCCTATGATAACGCATGAAAGTGTAACTAAAATAAAGTTTTCATTCAAAGTTATTATTTATGTGATGCATTTCAAGCGTATTATATTTCTCATTTAGAACCAAACTGACGTGAAGTCATATTCGTTACTCTGATTGTTACCAGAATGATCTAGTTTCATCTGTTAGTTTATTGAGGTACAACGCTAAAACTCAAAGATCGATTACCCGCGGTGGACAGAAGATAGATACCTCATTGTGCAGCTTTGCGCTAAGACAAGAACCACCTCTAACGACGCAGAGAGGCAGCGCGGAACAGGTTTATACACACACAGATATGTACATACAAGAAACACGCGATACAATACTCGGAGTCGAGATGTTTCGATTTACACTATAAATAAAATACTATTGTGATGCATAGTTTTACTGTTTTATTGATTTGTTTTCGTAATTTTCAATAGAACTACACAAAGGTCAATTTGCGTTAGTTGTCCTTAATTATGAATTGGCAGGTTAGAGGTGAAGCCGCTATACTTAACAGCACTCACCGCCAACTCTTGAGCTATTCTTTTCTTGTAGAAAGGGGATTTCGGTGTAATTAATGGCTGGTTACTCGCTCCAACTATCCAAGCGTTGTGCTGTTACTGGTGGTAAGGCAAATATATTTTTAGGTTTTATCCACAGAAATATTGAATACAAGTCGAAAGAGGTTATAATTTAATTGTATAGGTCACTGGTTAGGCCACATTTAGAATATTATGTTGCAGCTTGGCTCCTTACCTTAGGAAAGACATTGAATTGTTGGAATGGGTTACTAGAATGCTACCAGGGGTGGATGTGTTGTCATACGAGAAGAGTCTGAAATGTTTCATATTATTTTATCTTGAAAAGTAAAGAATTAGAGAGGATGTGATTGTAAAGGAAATTAATACACCATCATTTTTCATACTTAACAGTAAGAACAGTAGGACTAGGACACACGTCATCTTTAGATAAGACAGTTTTATTTTTCTAGGAGGGTGGTTAGCTTTTGGAATGGTATTACTTCAAGTGTTACGGATACAGTGAATTTGAGTGAGTTTAAGATAAAGATTGGTAACTATATGAACTAAAGAGCTTGCTTTGAGCTTTGTATAATAGTTATTTGTTTAGTTTGGAGTAGGGGACAGCCTAGAAGTACCAATATGTTCCTTATTGTCCTTAAAAATGAAATTACGTTATGTTATAAAATATTAATGGGTTATAATAGATATGTTTACCTAATGTTTTAAGTTAATTAATTTCAAACGCATTTTTAACTTGATTTTTGAGATTACAAAATTTGTGTCTTTAATTTTAAAAAACTCTATTTATTAAAAGTGTGTCAAACTGTAGATCCGAAGGTCCAAGGCTAGATCCTTCTTACCATGAAGTAAGAAATAGAAAACCGCGCTCCGCACTTTAGAGACATAATTGTATTATAAGACTAAGAGCTAAATCCCCTATTCGATTAGAATTCGCAGTTTGTGATACTGACTGATTGTATTCCCTTCAATCTATTACTTCACAATTAGAGAACTATTTAAAAAATAAGCACGTGCATCCATCTGTTAAAAAAGTTGGCTATGTAATAATTTTTATTGTCCCGAATAGACGCCTGTTACAACCTTGTGGTGCCAAAGTCAGAATACATGTTTTTTGCAACAATATCTAAAGTTTTGCATTGTGACTACCTTAATTAGTCAAGGTGTCAAGAGTTGGATTACTTTTTCGACATTCTTACGATAAATTTACTCTTAACCAGGTAGAAACTGTTTTACCTATAGCATGTCTTTAGAAATGGCCATCTGGCACGGGAAAGACAAGAGGGATAGAGAGATACTGGCTATATATGAAAATTGGTCCCGTCAAAAATAATCTTTCGTATGAAAATATGCTATTAAGAAGGTACAAATGCCGTAAAATGAGACTGATTTTGTTTAAATGTATACTCTTAAACGCAGAATACTTTCTTTGTTTGGAACCAACAACTTTACATTGCGTCTCTCGTTACGTAAAACAATTTGAAAATGCATGTGAGATTCCCTTTATTAGTTTAGCCTAATTTTCGTTTTACAATGCTTCTGATTTACATCTCACATTCAAAGCGCGAAGATCATGAAGAATTCGAAGCGCATGCGATTAGGCGCCAAATTGTGCTCTATTAAGCACATAAAAAGAAATCATTTACATTCATACAGAACGAAAAATTTTAATGTATATTACTCAAGACGAAACAAGAGATTGTTCTAGTAGCCCAGCCCTCGTGTAGCTTTGCGCGAAATTCAAAACAAACCAAACCAGTATTTTACTATATAATAACTTGTAACTTAAATGTTCATGAGTATTTATTTTTAGGTTCTTTAATGCTATTCATCCATCTTATCATTACTGATTTATTAAATATATTTTTATCATTGAAGAGTGACTTATTTAATGCTATTCATCCATCTTATCATTACTGATTTATTAAATATATTTTTATCATTAAAGAGTGACTTATTTAATGCTATTCATCCATCTTATCATTACTGATTTATTAAATATATTTTTATCATTGAAGAGTGACTTATTTAATGCTATTCATCCATCTTATCATTACTGATTTATTAAATATATTTTTATCATTGAAGAGTGACTTATTTAATGCTATTCATCCATCTTATCATTACTGATTTATTAAATATTTTTTTTACCATTGAAGAGTGACTTATTTAATGCTATTCATCCATCTTATCATTACTGATTAATTAAATATATTTTTTATCATTAAAGAGTGACTTATTACAAAGTTTTGTTCATTAGAGGGAAAAATTAGTTTCAAAATATCTCAGAAATACAGCAGTTTGTCGAAAGAATTGTGACACTATAATCCAGGTTTCGATAAGCTAAGTGGACACCACACAAGTAGCACATTATATAGACTTTTACGTAACAGAAAACAAACAAATATTTTTCATAATATCTCATTTTCTATTTTGAACAAGTGTAAACACACACACTCTTCAGTTTTTGTTTAATAAATTAATTTTACATTTTCATAATTCCATATATACGTATATAGTTATATACGTTAGATTAAGTAATTACGAAACATAATCATGTATAGATTTACAAAGGTCTTCAACAGAAGGGTACAGTGAAACGTTAGTTTTAGTAATTAAGAAATATAATCTTGCATAGATTTACAAAGGTCTTCAACAGAAGGGTACGGTGAAACGTTAGTTTTAGTAAATGAGAAACATAATCATGTACAGATTTACAAAGGTCTTCAACAGAAGGGTACGGTGAAACGTTAGTTTTAGTAAATGAGAAACATAATCATGTACAGATTTACAAAGGTCTTCAACAGAAGGGTACGGTGAAACGTTAGTTTTAGTAAATGAGAAACATAATCATGTACAGATTTACAACGGTCTTCAACAGAAGGGTACGGTGAAACGTTAGTTTTAGTAAATGACAAACATAATCATGTACAGATTTACAAAGGTCTTCAACAGAAGGGTACGGTGAAACGTTAGTTTTAGTAAATGACAAACATAATCATGTACAGATTTACAAAGGTCTTCAACAGAAGGGTTCGGTGAAACGTTAGTTTTAGTAATAAAGAAACATAGAGATTTACATAGGTCTTCAACAAAAGGGTACGGTGAATTTGTGTGTTTGTTTGTTTGTTTTAATTTCGCACAAAGCTACTCGAGGATTATCTGTGCTAGCAGTCCCTAATTTTGCAATGTAAGACTGAAGGGAAGGCAGCTAGTCATCACCACCCACCGCCAACTCTTGGGCTACTCTTTTACCAACGAACAGTGGGATTGACCGTGACGTTATAACGCCCCTACGACTGAAAGGGCGAACATGTCTGGCGCGACGGGGATGCAAACCGGCGACCCTCAGATTACGGGTCGCACGCCTTAATACGATTGGCCATGCCGGGCCACGGTTACGGTGAAACGTTAGTTTTAGTAATTAAGAAACATAATCATGTACAGATCTTCAACGGGTGTGACACGTTAGTTTTAAGGGTTAAGAAACACAGCTATTTCAGGTTTATACAGATCTTTATATGAAGTAATAGGGGAGTATCAAATGTTGTTTAAGTTCAGGATAGTTTATCGTACTGTTTAAAGAAAACATTATGCAGAGAAAGACAATAAAACATTGATACGAGTGCAGAATTCATCAATAGAATAGTTAGCGAAGATTCGAGGTTTTACAGTTGTAATAATTATGTTTTATAAAAGTTTCAGAATTTTTTTCTGAAACAACAATTCAAGTGTTTGCATCAATAAAATATGTTCTAATATCTTTCACGTGAGCTGCAGAAGTACGTTACGAAAGTATATATTATGGTGTAGTTAATACACCATTATACACTGTACTGTATATATTATGGTGTAGTTAACACACCACTATACACTCTAATGTATATATTAGGGTGTAGTTAACATACCGCTATACACTCTAATGTATATATTATGGTGTAGTTAATACACCATTATACACTGTAATGTATATATTATGGTGTAGTTAACATACCACTATACACTCTAATGTATATATTATGGTGTAGTTAACACACCACTATACACTCTAATGTATATATTATGGTGTAGTTAACATTCCACTATACACTCTAATGTATATATTAGGGTGTAGTTAACATACCGCTATACACTCTAATGCATATATTATGGTGTAGTTAACATTCCACTATACACTCTAATGTATATATTATGGTGTAGTTAACATTCCACTATACACTCTAATGTATATATTAGGGTGTAGTTAACATACCACTATACACTCTAATGTATATATTATGGTGTAGTTAACATACCACTATACACTGTAATGTATATATTAGGGTGTAGTTAACATACCGCTGTAAACTCTAATGTATATATTAGGGTGTAGTTAACATACCGCTATACACTGTAATGTATATATTATGGTGTAGTTAACATACCACCATACACTGTAATGTATATATTATGGTGTAGTTAACATACCACTATACACTGTAATGTATATATTATGGTGTAGTTAACATACCACTATACACTGTAATGTATATATTATGGTGTAGTTAACATACCACTATGCACTCTAATGTATATATTATGGTGTAGTTAATACACCATTATACACTGTAATGTATATATTATGGTGTAGTTAACATACCACTATACACTCTAATGTATATATTATGGTGTAGTTAACACACCACTATACACTCTAATGTATATATTATGGTGTAGTTAACATTCCACTATACACTCTAATGTATATATTAGGGTGTAGTTAACATACCGCTATACACTCTAATGCATATATTATGGTGTAGTTAACATTCCACTATACACTCTAATGTATATATTATGGTGTAGTTAACATTCCACTATACACTCTAATGTATATATTAGGGTGTAGTTAACATACCACTATACACTCTAATGTATATATTATGGTGTAGTTAACATTCCACTATACACTCTAATGTATATATTAGGGTGTAGTTAACATACCACTATACACTCTAATGTATATATTAGGATGTAGTTAACATACCGCTGTACACTCTAATGTATATATTATGGTGTAGTTAACATACCACCATACACTGTAATGTATATATTAGGGTGTAGTTAATATACCACTATACACTCTAATGTATATATTATGGTGTAGTTAACATACCACTATACACTGTAATGTATATATTAGGGTGTAGTTAACATACCACTATACACTCTAATGTATATATTATGGTGTAGTTAACATACCACTATACACTGTAATGTATATATTAGGGTGTAGTTAACATACCGCTGTAAACTCTAATGTATATATTAGGGTGTAGTTAACATACCGCTATACACTGTAATGTATATATTATGGTGTAGTTAACATACCACCATACACTGTAATGTATATATTATGGTGTAGTTAACATACCACTATACACTGTAATGTATATATTATGGTGTAGTTAACATACCACTATACACTGTAATGTATATATTATGGTGTAGTTAACATACCACTATACACTCTAATGTATATATTAAAGTGTAGTTAACATACCGCTGTAAACTCTAATGTATATATTATGGTGTAGTTAACATACCACTATACACTCTAATGTATATATTATGGTGTAGTAAACATACCGCTATACACTCTAATGTATATATTAGGGTGTAGTTAACATACCGCTATACACTCTAACGTATATATTATGGTGTAGTAAACATACCGCTATACACTCTAATGTATATATTAGGGTGTAGTTAACATACCGCTATACACTCTAATGTATATATTAGGGTGTAGTTAACATACCGCTATACACTCTAATGTATATATTATGATGTAGTTAACATACCGCTATACACTCTAATGTATATATTAGGGTGTAGTTAACATACCACTATACACTCTAATGTATATATTAGGGTGTAGTTAACATACCCCTATACACTGTACTGTATATATTATGGTGCAGTTAACATACCGCTATACACTCTAATGTATATATTATGGTGTAGTTAACATACCGCTATACACTCTAATGTATATATTAGGGTGTAGTTAACATACCACTATACACTCTAATGTATATATTAGGGTGTAGTTAACATACCGCTATACACTCTAATGTATATATTATGGTGTAGTTAACATACCACCATACACTGTAATGTATATATTATGGTGTAGTTAACATACCGCTATACACTCTAATGTATATATTATGGTGTAGTTAACATACCGCTATACACTCTAATGTATATATTATGGTGTAGTTAACATACCGCTATACACTCTGATGTATATATTATGGTGTAGTTAACACACCACTATACACTATAATGTATATATTATGGTGTAGTTAACATACCGCTATACACTCTAATGTATATATTAGGGTGTAGTTAACCTACCGCTATACACTCTAATGTATATATTGTGGTGTAGTTAACATACCACTATACACTCTAATGTATATATTATGGTGTAGTTAACATACCACTATACACTCTAATGTATATATTATGGTGTAGTTAACATACCGCTATACACTCTAATGTATATATTATGGTGTAGTTAACATACCACTATACACTCTAATGTATATATTATGGTGTAGTTAACATACCGCTATACACTTGTAATGTATATATTATGGTGTAGTTAACATACCGCTATAAACTCTAATGTATATATTATGGTGTAGTTAACATACCGCTATACACTCTAATGTATATATTATGGTGTAGTTAACATACCGCTATAAACTCTAATGTATATATTATGGTGTAGTTAACATACCGCTGTAAACTCTAATGTATATATTATGATGTAGTTAACATACCACTATACACTCTAATGTATATATTATGGTGTAGTTAACATACCGCTATACACTCTAATGTATATATTATGGTGTAGTTAACCTATCGCTATACACTCTAATGTATATATTATGGTGTAGTTAACATACCACTATACACTCTAATGTATATATTATGGTGTAGTTAACATACCGCTATAAACTCTAATGTATATATTATGGTGTAGTTAACATACCACTATACACTCTAATGTATATATTATGGTGTAGTTTATATTCCACTATACACTGTACTGTATATATTATAGTGTAGTTCACATTCCACTATACACTGTACTGTATATATTATAGTGTAGTTCACATAACACTATACACTGTACTGTATATATTATAATGTAGTTCATATTCCACTATACACTGTACTGTATATATTATAGTGTAGTTCATATTCCACTATACACTGTACTGTATATATTATAGTGTAGTTCATATTCCACTATACATTGTACTGTAGATATTATAGTGTAGTTCATATTCCACTATACAGTGTACTGTAGATATTATAGTGTAGTTCATATTCCACTATACACTGTACTGTAGATATTATAGTGTAGTTTATATTCCACTATACACTGTACTGTATATATTATAGTGTAGTTCATATACCGCTATACACTGTACTGTATATATTATAGTGTAGTTCATATTCCACTATACATTGTACTGTAGATATTATAGTGTAGTTCATATTCCACTATACACTGTACTGTATATATTATAGTGTAGTTCATATTCCACAATACGTTGTACTGTAGATATTATAGTGTAGTTCATATTCCACTATACACTGTACTGTAGATATTATAGTGTAGTTCATATTCCACTATACACTGTACTGTTGATATTATAGTGTAGTTTATATTCCACTATACACTGTACTGTATATATTATAGAGTAGTTCATATTCCACTATACACTGTACTGTAGATATTATAGTGTAGTTTATATTCCACTATACACTGTACTGTATATATTATAGTGTAGTTCATATACCGCTATACACTGTACTGTATATATTATAGTGTAGTTCATATTCCACTATACATTGTACTGTAGAAATTATAGTGTAGTTCATATTCCACTATACACTGTACTGTATATATTATAGTGTAGTTCATATTCCACTATACGTTGTACTGTAGATATTATAGTGTAGTTCATATTCCACTATACACTGTACTGTAGATATTATAGTGTAGTTCATATTCCACTATACACTGTACTGTTGATATTATAGTGTAGTTTATATTCCACTATACACTGTACTGTATATATTATAGAGTAGTTCATATTCCACTATACACTGTACTGTAGATATTATAGTGTAGTTCATATTCCACTATACACTGTACTGTTGATATTATAGTGTAGTTCATATTCCACTATACACTGTACTGTAGATATTATAGTGTAGTTTATATTCCACTATACACTGTACTGTAGATATTATAGTGTAGTTCATATTCCACTATACACTGTATTGTAGATATTATAGTGTAGTTTATATTCCACTATACACTGACTGTACTGTATATATTATAGAGTAGTTCATATTCCACTATACACTGTACTCTAGATATTATAGTGTAGTTTATATTCCACTATACACTGTACTGTAGATATTATTGTGTAGTTCATATACCGCTATACACTGCACTGTTGATATTATAGTGTAGTTTAATTGCATTATACACTGTACTGTAGATATTATAGTGTAGTTCATATACCGCTATACACTGTACTGTATATATTATAGTGTAGTTTAATTGCATTATACACTGTACTGTAGATATTATTGTGTAGTTCATATACCGCTATACACTGCACTGTTGATATTATAGTGTAGTTCATATTCCACTATACACTGTATTGTAGATATTATAGTGTAGTTTATATTCCACTATACACTGACTGTACTGTATATATTATAGAGTAGTTCATATTCCACTATACACTGTACTGTAGATATTATAGTGTAGTTTATATTCCACTATACACTGTACTGTAGATATTATTGTGTAGTTCATATACCGCTATACACTGCACTGTTGATATTATAGTGTAGTTCATATTCCACTATACACTGTACTGTAGATATTATTCTGTAGTTCATATACCGCTATACACTGCACTGTTGATATTATAGTGTAGTTCATATTCCACTATACACTGACTGTACTGTAGATATTATAGTGTAGTTCATATACCGCTATACACTGTACTGTATATATTATAGTGTAGTTTAATTGCATTATACACTGTACTGTAGATATTATTGTGTAGTTCATATACCGCTATACACTGCACTGTTGATATTATAGTGTAGTTCATATTCCACTATACACTGTATTGTAGATATTATAGTGTAGTTTATATTCCACTATACACTGACTGTACTGTATATATTATACAGTAGTTCATATTCCACTATACACTGTACTGTAGATATTATAGTGTAGTTTATATTCCACTATACACTGTACTGTAGATATTATTGTGTAGTTCATATTCCACTATACACTGTACTGTAGATATTATAGTGTAGTTCATATTCCACTATACACTGTACTCTAGATATTATAGTGTAGTTTATATTCCACTATACACTGTACTGTAGATATTATTGTGTAGTTCATATACCGCTATACACTGCACTGTTGATATTATAGTGTAGTTTAATTGCATTATACACTGTACTGTAGATATTATAGTGTAGTTCATACACCGCTATACACTGTACTGTATATATTATAGTGTAGTTTAATTGCATTATACACTGTACTGTAGATATTATTGTGTAGTTCATATACCGCTATACACTGCACTGTTGATATTATAGTGTAGTTCATATTCCACTATACACTGTATTGTAGATATTATAGTGTAGTTTATATTCCACTATACACTGACTGTACTGTATATATTATAGAGTAGTTCATATTCCACTATACACTGTACTGTAGATATTATAGTGTAGTTTATATTCCACTATACACTGTACTGTAGATATTATTGTGTAGTTCATATACCGCTATACACTGCACTGTTGATATTATAGTGTAGTTCATATTCCACTATACACTGTACTGTAGATATTATTCTGTAGTTCATATACCGCTATACACTGCACTGTTGATATTATAGTGTAGTTCATATTCCACTATACACTGACTGTACTGTAGATATTATAGTGTAGTTCATATACCGCTATACACTGTACTGTATATATTATAGTGTAGTTTAATTGCATTATACACTGTACTGTAGATATTATTGTGTAGTTCATATACCGCTATACACTGCACTGTTGATATTATAGTGTAGTTCATATTCCACTATACACTGTATTGTAGATATTATAGTGTAGTTTATATTCCACTATACACTGACTGTACTGTATATATTATACAGTAGTTCATATTCCACTATACACTGTACTGTAGATATTATAGTGTAGTTTATATTCCACTATACACTGTACTGTAGATATTATTGTGTAGTTCATATTCCACTATACACTGTACTGTAGATATTATAGTGTAGTTTATATTCCACTATACACTGTACTGTAGATATTATTGTGTGGTTCATATTCCACTATACACTGTACTGTGTATATTATAGTGTAGTTCATATACCGCTATACACTTTCCGTACTTTCACTTAGAAGTCCTTATTAACAACTCACATAGCTCAGTTTCACCTATAAGGTATAAAGCTAAGTTATTTGTGTGTATCTTTTTAAGGTAGAAGTGTTATCTAGCACTCATGTTTCGTAACTTTAATGTTTTGTTTTTTTTTCTCAATGTGAATGTGGAAGTTTAGTTTCAGGCTAAAGAGTTGTTTCCAGATGTGCTAAAGTTATAACACTGGTTTCATACGGTGAATGTTTTTCTCGGTGTGAAAGTGCAAAGTGAGATTCGGGTTAAAGAGCTTCAGTTGACCTGTACGAAACCGTTGCTAAAGTAAAACGTCCGGTATCTGTAATGAAAGACTGAAGTCTTTGTGTATCCAACGGAATACCTGTTGCCAGACAACGACGAACATCAGTTTCCACATGCCTCACCGAGTTATACTATAACTTTACCTTTAAAATGAACCAACTTTCAAGATGTAGGACTGGTGACCACGTGACTGTTTGAGTCAATTTCATGTTCTTTATGTATATTAACGCGTTTTGTAGTGAACAGAAATAGACCGAATGGAGGTTTATGTATTAGAAAGCTTCCGAAGTTTTTGTTCAGAGCGAAGTGATTAAACACGCAACTAAGCCCACAAGTATAGGGTTTATACACAAATGTAATGGAACGAATGCATGCAAAACCAACGCATATTTCCTTACGAAGGCTATAAGATAATGGATGCTTCATTCAACTGAGAGAGACAGATAACGGGTACAAGAACGGTCTAATTGCAACGATTGCTGTTGTGTAGACAAACTATAATCGTTGTAGAACAGCCATTACCGATAGAACCCTCCTCTCTAATACACAGTTGGTTTATATTTTGAAACGCAATCGTGCTTTATTACCACGTGGACAGCTCGTGGTTGAACTGCCGGGTATTAGTTTGTGTCTCTTTCTATCACAGCGTCATTGACATCCGTTATGAGAAGTGTTGTAACTGATTTTTTTGCTACATATCGAAACTAAAACGACATCAGGTTTAAACACACTAGAAGACGACGAAAATACGATATTGTGAATTTCTAACAGCGCAGATAGTTCTCTTGTAGCTTTGCGCGAAATTAAGAAAAGCAAACTAATTAACGAACCAAGATTCTTGTCGGAGAATGAGCGCGAATATAATTAACGGGGAGTAAGTTCTGTTTAATTGGAAATATAGCTGAACCAAACAACCTGCCGTCTCTCATGTAAATACCTTCAATGGGCCAATCATTGTATTATTTGACATTTTTATAAGTATTGTGTTCAATCTCTCTAAAAAGCTAGACGTTCGGTTCTGTTTCGTAGTATGTGAAGGCTTAACTGTTATAATTAAATAATATGCTTCTATCGTAAAGGAAAGTTTTGAATCCGAAATAACAAATTGTACTGATTGAATGATTTTGTCACGATCGGATGACGGCAGTGTAGCGAATATCACGCGTAGTTTGTTTTAAACAAACAGAAGCGATTAGAAACAGTGGTTGTACACAGAAGTCGTTACAAAGAACTAATAGAGAATGAGATATGAAGTGATCGTGTCTGTGCTTACCTATTCTTAGCAGCAGCGGCTCGGTCCCTCTGCCGGCGGTTCTTGAACCAGTTACCTACTTGGGTCGGAGTTAGACCGGTGGCTTCGGCCAGTTCGCGTTTCTTGGTCGGGTTTGGGTACGGATCTTGCAAATACCATTCTCGTAACAGGCTCCTCGTGCGCTCCTTGAAGCAGTGGGTCTTCTGTTCTCCGTCCCAGATGGTTCGAGGCAGAGGAAACTTCTTTCGTACCCGATACTTGTCTACTGGACCGAGCGGTCGGCCGCGTAGCTTCTCAGCCTCGTGATAGTGAGCTTCAAGCCACATGGCCTGCAGCTTGGCATGGGAGTGTTTGGAGAAGCGATAACTCTCTAGAATGTGATACAGTTCGCGGAAGTTGCCCGTGTGGAAGGACACGAGCGCTCTTGCTCGAAGCACGGATTCGTTCTTGTTCAAGTCCGCACAGTTCGGATGAGCGACGGGTAGCGACCACAGGAACCTTCCCAGCCGTTCTATGTCCCCACTTTCCTCTAGCGTTTCACACACAGCAGCCACCTGGCCCACGGTGAAGTTCAGGGTGGGAAGGATGAACATAGGGCTGTAGCCCGACACTGGGACGGCGGCAGGCCCCAGGCCTAGCGCCATTGGTTACAACAGTTAAAGGATCACGCTACAGATCTGGTTTCTCCACAATACCCATACAGGCAATAAAGTGTCGGTGTCCTCTCTCTCAGGCTCGAATCCCCTGTCTTAGTGAGAAGTGATGCGAACCCTTATACCATCACTTGTTCCCATGCTTAGAACATCACTATCAGAGATAAACACAAGGGTGGGGCCCCGAAGAGTAGATAGCTGCCACGTTTAATCAGGAGGCGCACTGCTCCAGAGAGAGCTCATTTGCTGACATTTTCGCCTCTGATAACAACCACGACTCCCATTGGTCGAGTTACTATGACGACCACGCCAATCAATGTCACGGATGCCAATCGCGAATAACAGTGAGGAATGCAGCCAGTGACAGATAGATGTCAGGCTCGGCAGTCGAAAAGCCCGTGAAACCAGTTTACTGTTGTTCTACCTACGAGAATATTACTTAGTTACGATTCTCCCAGTTCTACTGTTCATTTCATACAAGTCGATGGTGGACGAAAGTAGACGAAAATGCCCATTGTAGCCCCAGCTCTCTAAATTTATGGACGTTACTCACAAACGTACAAGATAAGTCCAGCGAAATGTGTATACGGTGTAAGTCAAAATACGCCCGTTCTCAACATAAAGGAATGACAGTCAAGCTCTGAAAAAGAAAAGAAAAAAAAAACAACAACTAAGGTTAATACAACACGCTCCCGTCTATCTCGTGATAGGTTCGTCCGTCTTGCGGTCTGTCAGAGTTCTCTTGCCAATTCCAAAATGTTCATTAGTGGACAGATGAAAATAATATTAGCTAAGAAAATTGCATTTTTGTGTGGAAGCATCTAATGCTAATATAATAGCAAGTTGTTAACAAAAAATTTATAAACGTGCTGTTTGTTTTCCACGTTGTGTATTTGTCATTATGTTGTTCCCTGCCAGTTTACAGATAAAAATATTGTGCAAGTATTTCGTGAGAGATAAAAAAGTAGCCGTTAATGGTTGAATGTTTAGGAAAGTGTTGCAATAGAATCACGTTTTCTTTCAAAAAACAAACAGCAAAATGACTTAATGAAACCTACATTTTGAAGACGAATAGTGAGTTATAAATAAATACTGGATATAACGAAACAGTGCCCGTATTTGTAAAGCGCCATCTTTTGACTATATTGAGAAGCTTTTCAAGTGGTGGTATTTTTTACTCATTTTTAAATAATTTAAGTTAATTATCCATATAGATAGTAATAAATAACTGTATGTGGTTACGTAATTTAAAGCGAGGAATTTTTTGTTGTTATATAAAGCTAGCACGAGAGTAAAGTTCGTTATTGTTTTGCAATCCTATCTTGATAAATAATTTATTTCTTGGATTTTACTCACTGAAACTAGACTGTGGTGAAGCTCTTTTATGTCAGGAAATTCGTCCTTTCGCAGCTTTAGAAAAACCCAACATTATTATGTATATAAATGTTGTCGTATATAGACGACGAAAATACGATATTGTCAATTTCTAACAGCGCAGATAACCCTCTTGTAACTTTGCGCGAAACTCAAAATCAAACAATCAATTTCTAACCCTTAACTTAGATTTTGTCCCAGCATGGCTAGGTGGTTAAGACTCGCAATCTGAGAGTCGCGTGTTCGAATCTCCGTCACACCAAACATTCTGGCCCTTTCATCCGTGAGGGCGTTATAATGTTACATTCTATCCCATTATTTTTGGCTAAAAATAGTAGCCCAAGAGTTGGCGGTGAATGGTGATGACTAGCTGCCTTCCCTCTAGTCTTACACTGCTAAATTAGGGACGACTATCGCAGATAATCCTTGTGTAGCTTTGCGCGAAATTAAGAAAAACAAACTAACTGACGAACCAAAATTCTTGTCGGAAAATGAACGCGAATGTAATAAACGTTATAATTGACGACACTTCTTTTCTAAAAAATTAAACCAGAATTTAAAGATGCTCATGGTAAATAAATATGCAAAGAAAGGTATGAAAAATATTTCAGGAGTGTTTGTGGTGCGGTTCAGAAATATCGAGGATTAGGTATAATGGTATTCTCATTATGTGTCTATCCAAATTGAATACAGAGGAATTTCAACATAGAATATCACAGTTGTTTTGTTCCTGGAGTACTGTAGAATGGAATTTTGTCTTTCTAGGGTGATCTGAACGAGTCACAAAGCATGTCAGTGGTTACCAGAAGTAATTGGTCTGAACGAGTCATCAAGCATGTCAGTGGTTACCAGAAGTAATTGATGTGAACGAGTCACCAAGCATGTCAGTGGTTACCAGAAGTAATTGATGTGAACGAGTCCCCAAGCATGTCAGTGGTTACCAGAAGTAATTGATGTGAACGAGTCACCAAGCATGTCAGTGGTTACCAGAAGTAATTGATGTGAACGAGTCCCCAAGCATGTCAGTGGTTACCAGAAGTAATTGATGTGAACGAGTCCCCAAGCATGTCAGTGGTTACCAGAAGTAATTGACGTGAACGAGTCACCAAGCATGTCAGTGGTTACCAGAAGTAATTGACGTGAACGAGTCACCAAGCATGTCAGTGGTTACCAGAAGTAATTGATGTGAACGAGTCATAAATCATGTCAGTGGTTACCAGAAGTAATTGATGTGAACGAATCATCAATCATGTCAGTGGTTACCAGAAGTAATTGATGTGAACGAGTCCCCAAGCATGTCAGTGGTTACCAGAAGTAATTGACGTGAACGAGTCACCAAGCATGTCAGTGGTTACCAGAAGTAATTGACGTGAACGAGTCACAAAGCATGTCAGTGGTTACCAGAAGTAATTGATGTGAACGAGTCACCAAGCATGTCAGTGGTTACCAGAAGTAATTGATGTGAACGAGTCCCCACGCATGTCAGTGGTTACCAGAAGTAATTGATGTGAACGAGTCCCCAAGCATGTCAGTGGTTACCAGAAGTAATTGACGTGAACGAGTCACCAAGCATGTCAGTGGTTACCAGAAGTAATTGACGTGAACGAGTCATCAAGCATGTCAGTGGTTATCAGAAGTAATTGATGTGAACGAGTCATCAAGCATGTCAGTGGTTACCAGAAGTAATTGATGTGAACGAGTCCCCAAGCATGTCACTGGTTACCAGAAGTAATTGATGTGAACGAGACCCCAAGCATGTCAGTGGTTACCAGAAGTAATTGATGTGAACGAGACCCCAAGCATGTCAGTGGTTACCAGAAGTAATTGATGTGAACGAGTCCCCAAGCATGTCAGTGGTTACTAAAAGTAATAATATTTTTTTGTTTTTCTCAGTTTCCCAGGCTTCGTACACATGGAGGCGTGAGTTGGTTCTGTGGTAGTTTCAGATTTCTTGGAGCTGGCGAACCGATTTAGCTACGGGGTAGAATTCCGGATTTCGTAGCTGACAAGTCACATTTGAAAATGTGTGATACCACAAAATATTCTCCACCCTTTAAGATGTGGGTGTTGGAGTCCGGCCGCGTGGATGTCTTCCCTCTGATCAGAAGTTCAAAGTTAAGAACGGTGACCAATGGCCTTAATAGCTTTGCCGTAAATATTAATTTGTGTTTACGTAAAACCCTTTATTATTTAAAATTGGATTTAATGTTTATAGTTATGCTGCGAATATGGTGTTTAAAGATGTAAACATCTACTGATAGCGTTTTACTAAAACTTCTTTCCTCACATGCACATAAACTCAGATAAGCACTGTGCTTAGCCTTGACTTCTTAATTGCTCGTCCTAGATGTTTTCCAGAGTGGTTCCTAACGAAAGTTAGACAAGGTGTAGGAAGCTCCTATATATATATAGTGGAAACAGTGTACTGTAAGGTAGTGGAAACAATGTGCTGTATATGGGCAGCTCAAGCACACAGGGCTTGAATTAAACAAACAGGATGGGAGGGAGTCAGAACATCTATATAAGTAATAATGTGGCGGTCACTGAGATCCTCTGTTTAAATCCAAAATGCTGAGAACGTAGCTAAGCCTCGTGGTTGACGATCCAATAGATGTTTCACATTATAACAGATTTGACAGAATAGAGCTTGTGTTTGTTCTTGATTGCATTCATATCGATAGCACGACTGTGTACGTGTGTTGCTTATACATCCGTATTTCCACATACACTCACACACAGGTAGGCCTCCGAACTTCGCTCGCCGTACAGCGGATGCTAGGACTATCCTCTACCTTTCATCCGTTCCATTAATGAAATGCATGCGTGTTGAGAGATTTATATATTCAGCCATTCTATATACTTGGAGCTTAGCGGATTAAGGCAGTGATTTACTAAGCCACAAAGAAGAATCGCGATGCAGACAAAACGGAGCTGGCTAATGCTATTGAACACATGGCTCGGAGCACTGGCTGAGACCGATGTGAGAACGACAGCAAAACTGTGGAGTGGTTGAGAAGTGTTCGAAGACTACATGTGCAGAAACCGATTACCGAGGAGGAGAAGTTATGGTGGGGTGTCCAATACGTATTATAGTAACCAGCTGCCATTGTTCGCAGGGTGATAGACAAGAAAGAATAAAAAGAGACGACCAACCAGCCGAGAAATAGACTCATTCCGGGGATTAGTGACCACAGAGGATAATAGCAGTTGAGGTGTCAGGGTGTCACAGCTCACACAAGAAAAAAATCCCCTTTCCTGGTCAGGAGCTATTGTAGCTTAAAATCAATATTTGCTTCTCCAGGTCACAGGTGTCGCTGACTACGAATAAGTAAGTGCTAAATAACCTACGTCCTTCTCTTAGGGGTCGGATAATAGCCCTGAGCCCTCATAGGCCATTTGATAGATGTACGATGAAGAATGAAACCTCTTGTCCAGCCAACGTAGGGGGCCTTCATATCGCTGGTATTACTGTTTGATGATCCGAGAGAAACCTCTTCAATACCCACAACTTATTATCGACTTCAACAACAGACTGAGGACTGCGGACTATACAGTTCGAGGTATCACGACAGACTGAGGACTGCGGACTATACAGTTCAAGGTATCACGCAAGAATGTTTACCAGCGATAGGAAATTCTACCTCCTTTTATTTCTCTCAACATACCAACACCAAAATCCAACCAAAATAAATTCTTTTAATAACTCTAGCAGACCAGAGAATGTCATATCGGAAGTTAACGAAATAATATAAATGTATTATGAAGACGGCTGGTATAGGTGTCTAAACTTTAATAAGAATAAAGTACAGAACAACGTTCCGATCTTTTTAGGTCATCTTCAGGTTAACAAAGAGAGTTTGCAAAAAATGAAAAGTGCACGTGCTCGTTGGAAATAATTTGTTGCGAAAAACATTAAATATATTATGATAATGTGTAGACTCAGTTGAGGCATGATAGTTACATATACAAAATATAGAACGTTTATTTCAAACAATACGGAATATTAGTACGCTGTCCATGTACAATTGTGACAGTTGTATCACTCAATCAAGTGATCAGGCTTAAGTCATTTCTTTATACCATATAACACTTCATATCACTCAGAGCTAGTTACTCAGGCTTTCGAAGGGTGTGCTAATAAGTCATTTCGGTTCGACGTGAACTATGTGTTTCTCGAATGGGTTTCCAGGATTTTAAGAACGGTTAGTGCACAAGAGAGAAAAACAACAACAGTTTTTGAAACGAATTTCGTCAGGAATCTGATATATAACACATACTTTTTACTGAATGACTAAAGATAAAATATGTTCTTCATGGATCTGAATTATTAAACAGTAACATAGCTGAAGCCACTCCTATGAAACACAATTTATGGTCTCACCACAATTCATTTATACCCTTCAAGAATATGTTAGTTGTACTAGTAGGGAACAGCTACAGGACAGGTTTATCATTGACTATGTTAGCTTTACTAATCAGGAACAGATACAGAGTAGGTTTATTACTGAATATGTTAGTTGTACTAGTAGAGAACAGCTAGAGAACAGGTTTATCATTGACTATGTCAGCTGTACTAATCAGGAACAGATACAGAGTAGGTTTATTACTGAATATGTTAATTGTACTAGTAGAGAACAGCTAGAGGACAGGTTTATGATTGACTATGTTAGCTGTACTAATCAGGAACTGATACAGAGTAGGTTTATTATTGAATATGTTAGTTGTACTAGTAGGGAACAGCTAGAGGACAGGTTTATCATTGACTATGTTCGCTGTACTAATCAGGAACAGATACAGAGTAGGTTTATTACTGAATATGTTAATTGTACTAGTAGAGAACAGCTAGAGGACAGGTTTATCATTGACTATGTTAGCTGTACTAATCAGGAACTGATACAGAGTAGGTTTATTACTGAATATGTTAATTGTACTAGTAGAGAACAGCTAGAGAACAGGTTTATCATTGACTATGTTAGCTGTACTAATCAGGAACAGATACAAAGTAGGTTTATTACTGAATATGTTAATTGTACTAGTAGAGAACAGCTAGAGGACAGGTTTATCATTGACTATGTTAGCTTTACTAATCAGGAACAGATACAGAGTAGGTTTATTACTGAATATGTTAGTTGTACTAGTAGAGAACAGCTAGAGAACAGGTTTATCATTAACTATGTTAGCTGTACTAATCAGGAACTGATACAGAGTAGGTTTATTACTGAATATGTTAATTGTACTAGTAGGGAACAGCTAGAGAACAGGTTTATCATTGACTATGTTAGCTGTACTAATCAGGAACAGATACAGAGTAGGTTTATTACTGAATATGTTAATTGTACTAGTAGAGAACAGCTAGAGGACAGGTTTATGATTGACTATGTTAGCTGTACTAATCAAGAACTGATACAGAGTAGGTTTATTACTGAATATGTTAGTTGTACTTGTAGGGAACAGCTAGAGAACAGGTTTATCATTGACTATGTTAGCTGTATTAATCAGGAACTGATACAGAGTAGGTTTATTACTGAATATGTTAGTTGTACTTGTAGGGAACAGCTAGAGGACAAGTTTATCATTGACTATGTTAGCTGTATTAATCAGGAACTGATACAGAGTAGGTTTATTACTGAATATGTTAGTTGTACTTGTAGGGAACAGCTAGAGAACAGGTTTATCATTGACTATGTTAGCTGTACTAATCAGGAACAGATACAGAGTAGGTTTATTACTGAATATGTTAATTGTACTAGTAGAGAACAGCTAGAGGACAGGTTTATGATTGACTATGTTAGCTGTACTAATCAGGAACAGATACAGAGTAGGTTTATTACTGAATATGTTAGTTGTACTAGTAGGGAACAGCTAGAGAACAGGTTTATCATTGACTATGTTAGCTGTACTAATCAGGAACAGATACAGAGTGGGTTTATTACTGAATATGTTAATTGTACTAGTAGAGAACAGCTAGAGGACAGGTTTATGATTGACTATGTTAGCTGTACTAATCAGGAACAGATACAGAGTAGGTTTATTACTGAATACGTTAGTTGTATTCGTCAGAAACAGCTACAGGATAGGTTATCACTGGATGTTTTAGTTGCAGTAGTCAAGAACAGATACAAAGATACAATGATTGTGTTCAGATGTTTAGGGACAAATACACATAAATCAGTAATGACGAGAAAACCCACTTGTAGAGAAATATATATATATGTATATGCATAAAAACATATATAATACACACAAAGTGCAACACTTGACGTTTTAACTGTTGTGAGTATTTATTTAACATTTAACTCGTAATTACACCATATCAGTTTACGACTCATGACTTATATTTGATTTTTTACAAATGTTGTAGAAGTCTCTAAGGAAAATAAATTCCTTGTAAATATTTCGCCCGAACTTTTATTTTGTTGCTGGTTTTTGTTGGGGGGTGGGGTTAAGATGTTTACTTTGTCGTTGTTGGTTGTTGGAATTGAGGATGGTAAGTAGGATATTATTATTGCTATTAGAACTAAATATAAAAGTTAGTACAGCTCCCTCTAACGTCAAAATACTTTTGTGGTGGTCATCATGCAGCTGTAGATATACAGGAATGGTAATAGCCTACAAGGGGAATCGAACCCTTGATTTTAAGGAATGGTAATATACCACACAGGATACTCACATCAAGTTGGCTCGTGCTCGCGATTTAAACCATATCATGTACTTTTTTTAAAATTGCTATGGAGAATGAAGTTGGACAGGACAGAGTGAAATACAAGATTGTATTCCCCCCCTCCCATGCAACACCTCCTTCCTCTCGCCTACCGCAAGCACTGGCTCTCTTCAATATTTTTAATGAAAGCTTGGAACATCATGGAAGACAAATAATGTATCGTTTTAAGGAAACAAAGAGAGAGAAAGAGACAAGCGTTTAATGTAATCATTTGTTTGTTTGCTTGTTTGATTACTGCCACATCTTGTTTGTATGCTTGTTTGCTTGCTTACTGCCACATCTTGTTTTTATGTTTGTTTGCTTGCTTACTGCCACATCTTGTTTGTATGTTTGTTTGTTTGCTTACTGCCACATCTTGTTTTTATGTTTGTTTGCTTGCTTACTGCCACATCTTGTTTGTATGTTTGTTTGTTTGCTTACTGCCACATCTTGTTTGTATGCTTGTTTGCTTGCTTACTGCCACTTCTTGTTTGTATGTTTGTTTGTTTCATTACTGCCACATATTGTTTGTATGTTTGTTTGTTTGCTTACTGCCACTTCTTGTTTGTATGTTTGTTTGTTTGCTTACTGCCACTTCTTGTTTGTATGTTTGTTTGTTTGCTTACTGCCACATCTTGTTTGTATGTTTGTTTGTTTGTTTACTGCCACATCTTGTTTGTATGTTTGTTTATTTGCTTACTGCCATTTCTTGTTTGTATGTTTGTTTGTTTGCTTACTGCCATTCCTTGTTTGTATGTTTGTTTGTTTGCTTACTGCCACATCATGTTTGTTTGTTTTCTTACTGCCACTTCTTGTTTGTATGTTTGTTTACTTACTGCCATATCTTGTTTGTATGTTTGTTTGTTTGCTTACTGCCACTCCTTGTTTGTATGTTTGTTTGTTTGCTTACTGCCACATCATGTTTGTTTGTTTTCTTACTGCCACTTCTTGTTTGTATGTTTGTTTGCTTCATTACTGCCACATCTTGTTTGTTTGTTTGTTTGCTTACTGCCACATCTTGTTTGTATGTTTGTTTTCTTACTGCCACTTCTTGTTTGTATGTTTGTTTACTTACTGCCACATCTTGTTTGTATGTTTGTATGTTTGTTTACTGCCACATCTTGTTTGTATGTTTGTTTATTTGCTTACTGCCATTTCTTGTTTGTATGTTTGTTTGTTTGCTTACTGCCATTCCTTGTTTGTATGTTTGTTTGTTTGCTTACTGCCACATCATGTTTGTTTGTTTTCTTACTGCCACTTCTTGTTTGTATGTTTGTTTACTTACTGCCATATCTTGTTTGTATGTTTGTTTGTTTGCTTACTGCCACTCCTTGTTTGTATGTTTGTTTGTTTGCTTACTGCCACATCATGTTTGTTTGTTTTCTTACTGCCACTTCTTGTTTGTATGTTTGTTTGCTTCATTACTGCCACATCTTGTTTGTTTGTTTGTTTGCTTACTGCCACATCTTGTTTGTATGTTTGTTTTCTTACTGCCACTTCTTGTTTGTATGTTTGTTTACTTACTACAACATCTTGTTTGTATGTTTGTTTGTTTGCTTACTGTCACTTCTTGTTTGTATGTTAGTTGTTTGCTTACTGCCACTTCTTGTTTGTATGTTTGTTTCTTTGAGGTTCAGCCGAAAGCTAAACAGTGGACTATCTGTGCTATGTCAACCACGAGTATCGAAACCCGATTTTTACCGTTGTAAATCCGCTAGGTCAATAGAAGGCTCCACCGTTTGAAATACTGTTAAAGAGATGGTGTTACATATAAACCATTCGAGACTGATAACAGATACTTCATTTACTCTGATGGACATCTGTGTGACATCACGTCAGTAAACAGGGTTTGAGGAGAAATATTTATTATGGTGTAATTTTGGAAGAAGGACGTCAGGTGGCCGACGGGCCAGTTAAACGCCTGCAGCGCCCCGGCTCGAGTAGCGAACACAGATTCTTACTTAAATAGCTTTATTGCGAGAAATTATAGCCAGTCTTATGCGAAAACACAGAACAAATTGGTTTCACAGTTAACAAAATTTTGTGTCAATAATTAAATGAAGCAATGGTCCCTCTGTAAGTCTGTGCGAGTTCGATAATTAATTTTCTACGGACTAAAAGCCTCGGGCCATCTGTCGGCCAAAACGAACTCGCCGTGCAGTTGAGACACAATCCGCATTGAATTACGGATCATCCGACAGTAATTGTAGCAGACAGAAATCCACTTAATGTGAAGCAGTTTCAGCAATACCAGGACCTCATACAACTTATGATTACGGAACATTAAAGATATAAAGAGATGGGTTATTTCGTTCGAGAGGCAAAAGCCATAACACGTCTTCTTATTTAACACTTTAAAAAAATATGTATTTTAATGCCTCTTACAAATTGCACCAGAACAGATAAGACATTAAATAATTAGAAAGAAATTTGACTAACGAATCATAGAAAAGAATAGATAAAATAATAAAACAAAAAGGATTCTATGCAGTTTCCCAAAGTGGTCTTGAGGTACGTGGTAAATTCTAGTTTCTTGTTGTTGGTTTTACAAAACAGGCTCCATATCTTCTTAAAACGGAAAAGTTTGTAATTTTTGGCTTGTGATTGGTCAGTGTCATTTTTTGAATTAAAAGTTGTTCGTTTCTGGCTGCTGATTAGTCAGTGGTATTCTTTAAACATAAATGTTCTTTGTCCTGGCCGAGGGTCGTTTGTTCGAATCCCGGTCGCACCAAACATGCTCGCCTTTTCAGCCGTGGTGGCGTTAATATGTACCCGTCAATCCCACTATTCGTTGGTAAAAGAGTAGTCCAAGAGTTGGCGACTGGTGGCGATGAAACGCTTCCTTCTCTTTAGTCTTACACTGCGAAATTAGAGATGGCTAGCACAGATAGCCCTCGAGTAGCTTTACAAGTTGTTCTTTTCTGGCTTCTGATTAGTCAGCGCCATTACTTTGTTGGTTTGTTTGTTTTCTTATTTCCCACAAGGTTCTCTGTGTTAGTTCTCCATAATTTTCAACTAATAAACTAAAGGAAAGGTAGCTAGTCAACGACACTCAACGCAGAAAGTTCGGGCTAGTCTTTCACGAATGAATACTTGTCTTTCACGAATGAATAGTTGTCTTTCACCAATGAATAGTTGTCTTTCACCAATAAATACTTGTATTTCACAAATGAATAGTTGTCTTTCACCAATGAATAGTTGTCTTTCACCAATAAATACTTGTCTTTCACAAATGAATAGTTGTCTTTCACCAATGAATAGTTGTCTTTAACGAATGAATACTTGTCTTTCACGAATGAATACTTGTCTTTCACAAATGAATAGTTGTCTTTCACCAATGAATAGTTGTCTTTTACCAATGAATAGTTGTCTTTAACCAATGAATACTTGTCTTTCACGAATGAATACTTGTCTTTCACGAATGAATAGTTGTCTTTCACCAATGAATAGTTGTCTTTCACCAATAAATACTTGTCTTTCACAAATGAATAGTTGTCTTTCACCAATGAATAGTTGTCTTTTACCAATGAATAGTTGTCTTTCACCAATGAACTTGTCTTTCACCAATGAATAGTTGTCTTTCACCAATGAATAGTTGTCTTTCACAAATGAATAATTGTCTTTCACCAATGAATAGTTGTCTTTCACGAATGAATAGTTGTCTTTCACCAATGAATACTTGTATTTCACCAATGAATAGTTGTCTTTCACAAATGAATAATTGTCTTTCACCAATGAATAGTTGTCTTTTACCAATGAATACTTGTCTTTCACCAATGAATAGTTGTCTTTCACGAATGAATACTTGTCTTTCACCAATGAATACTTGTCTTTAACCAATGAATACTTGTCTTTCACCAATATAATTATTATGTGGTTTGTTGTATACTCCTAAAATGGATTTATCGCTTTAAACGGTTTGGAACAGAGCCTGATCCTACATGTTACGTTCATCAAAAGAAACGGTTTCATGATATGAATTAAACTGTTTATTTGAAAGCTCTTTGGAAGACTTAACCAAACATTCACCAGTAGTATTCAATTTTCATGACTCAATCAGATATTCACCTGTGGTACTCTACGTTCGTGACTTAATGAGATATTCATCTATATAACTATCTGTTCGTGACCTAATCAGATATTCATCTGTAGAACTATATGTTCCTAACTTAATCAGATATTTTTTGTTTCTTATTAGAGAGATGAGAGTATATGAGGCCAGAGTCTGGGGGATCGGGTTGAGACAAGAGGTGGGTGTAGATGGGGTGAGACTGCAGCTCCAGAAGGTAATGGCGCTAATTAATCCAATCTAATTTTTGTTTTGACCTCATTATACGTCTTGTAACCCATTTTCTCTCCAGTTAAGAAAGGCTAGAACCTATACAAGGTTGCTTACCTGGTATAAAGTCGCGACAATTATCAGCGACACCTGGTGTCTATATTTTAGGTACCATTCTCATTTATGTTTGACTGGCCAGTTTTGAAATGTGTGCCTCCTTCTAAAAAACATAAAGTCTGACGTCACTTATTTTTTTTGTCCAACGTGAAAAAATATTTATCACTATGTCTAATTAAAAAAGACAGAAACTAGTTGTATTTTTAAAATTATCCATTTATGATGGAGACATAACATAACGCGTCATCTTTAATAGAAGTGAAAATAAACTAATACATAAGCACTAATGAAAAGGCCTGCCTAGCATGGCCTAATGGTTAGGGTGCTCGAATCGCAATTTTTGAGTCGTGGGTTCGAATCTCCGTCACTGAATGTGCGCGCTCTTCCAGTCATGGGTATTTTTATAATGTGATAATCAATTATTCATTGGTGAAAGACAACTATTCATTGGTGAAAGACAAGTATTCATTGATGAAAGACAACTATTCATTGGTGAAAGACAACTATTCATTGGTGAAAGACAACTATTCATTGGTGAAAGACAAGTATTCATTGGTGAAAGACAACTATTCATTGGTGAAAGACAAGTATTCATTGGTGAAAGACAACTATTCATTGGTGAAAGACAAGTATTCATTGGTGAAAGACAAGTATTCATTGGTTAAAGACAACTATTCATTGGTGAAACACAAATATTCATTGGTGAAAGACAAGTATTCATTGATGAAAGACAACTATTCATTGGTGAAAGACAACTATTCATTGGTGAAAGACAAGTATTCAATCGTGAAAGACAACTATTCATTGGTGAAAGACAAGTATTCAATCGTGAAAGACAACTATTCATTGGTGAAAGACAAGTATTCATTGGTGAAAGACAACTATTCATTGGTGAAAGACAACTATTCATTTGTGAAAGACAAGTATTCATTGATGAAAGACAACTATTCATTGGTGAAAGACAAGTATTCAATCGTGAAAGACAACTATTCATTGGTGAAAGACAAGTATTTATTGGTGAAAGACAACTATTCATTGGTGAAAGACAACTATTCATTGGTGAAAGACAAGTATTCATTCGTGAAAGACAAGTATTCAATGGTGAAAGACAAGTATTCATTGGTGAAAGACAACTATTCATTGGTGAAAGACAAGTATTCATTCGTGAAAGACAACTATTCATTGGTGAAAGACAAGTATTCATTGGTGAAAGACAACTATTCATTGGTGAAAGACAAGTATTCATTGGTGAAAGACAACTATTCATTGGTGAAAAACAGGTATTCATTGGTGAAAGACAAGTATTTATTCGTGAAAGACAACTATTCATTGGTGAAAGACAAGTATTCATTGATGAAAGACAACTATTCATTGGTGAAAGACAAGTATTCAATCGTGAAAGACAGCTATTCATTGGTGAAAGACAAGTATTCATTGGTGAAAGGCAACTATTCATTGGTGAAAGACAACTATTCATTGGTGAAAGACAAGTATTCATTGGTGAAAGACAACTATTCATTGGTGAAAGACAAGTATTCATTCGCGAAAGACAACTATTCATTGGTGAAAGACAAGTATTCATTGGTGAAAGACAACTATTCATTGGTGAAAGACAAGTATTCATTGGTGAAAGACAACTATTCATTAGTGAAAAACAGGTATTCATTGGTGAAAGACAAGTATTTATTCGTGAAAGACAACTATTCATTGGTGAAAGACAAGTATTCATTGGTGAAAGACAACTATTCGTTGGTGAAAGACAAGTATTCATTGGTGAAAAACAACTATTCCTTGGTGAAAGACAAGTATTCATTGGTTAAAGACAACTATTCATTAGTGAAAGACAAGTATTCGTTGGTGAAAGACAACTATTCATTGGTGAAAAACAAGTATTCATTCGTGAAAGACAACTATTCATTGGTGAAAGACAAGTATTCATTGGTGAAAGACAACTATTCATTGGTGAAAGACAACTATAAGTTTAATTCATATCATGAAACCGTTTCTTTTGATGAACGTAACATGTAGGATCAGGCTCTGTTCCAAACCGTTTAAAGCGATAAATCCATTTTAGGAGTATACAACAAACCACATAATAATTATATAGTTACATCAGTTGGTACACCATAAGGTTACACCTTAATAGAGTTTTATAACTAGCAGCCTCCAGAGTGGTGGTGACTTGCGTGACTATAACAACTATATATCATCACACAGCGTATAGAGTGAAGTAGTGATGCTTAGTTACAAAGAAAGAAGTGGACGTATCTAAGAGTGAAATAGATTACTGTTGGAATTCAACCGAGGATACATTTTGTGAAGTCAATCTAGGATAAAGCTATTCCAGGTCAACCTGAGGTACATCCATTTAGAGTCAGACCTAGAGGACAATTTTTGGGGATTTGTACAGCTGTTTAAAGTCAGTTTTAGGAACACCTGTTTAGAGATACTGTAAAAACAGCTACAATTGTCACGACCAACCTACGTTATTGTAAATCAAGTGGTTCAGGATCAGATATGTTGGTGTATTTTGGATAAAAGCTCCTTATATCTTGTACTGACCAGTTCTCCAACCAGTAACATTTGTAGGTGCTACAAACTATATTTACCTGTTGTCTGGATTTAAAGCAAAGTGTTATCTGAAGTGTTCCTTGACATGAAATAAAAAACTGGAAAGACAATGGCTGTTGAAAAGCTATCAGTTCCTCAAAGAGGAAAACGAATGATTTGTTTAAAGAAAACGACTGACTGAAAGGAGACCAGTTGATGGAACACTTATCACGCAGAAAATATAAGTGTTTTAAAGACACTGTTTCTATCAGAGCTCCATTGGAAGTGTCAAAACGACACTGAAGTTAAACAAAAGTGTCAGTCCGCTAGATAATCTAATCGTGTGTAAGAGACGACCAATAAAAAATAAACAAAACGCCTAAATAAAACAAACGTGGTTAAGATAAGTTTTAGACTGGCATTTATATGCACATAAATATATCCCATGCTTTTGAAACGCGTCAAAAATAGCAACCAAAATTGACAGTAACCATTACATGTGAACGAAGACTCCTGAGCACCATGTAAAATATGACTTGTTTTTTCCATTCTATTCGGGGGTAATTTATAAGAAAGTCGCGATCACCAATAATGCAAACAAACAACGGTGACTGTTTAATATCTCATAAACAAGTCATAGTTACCCACAATATCTGTTGACTCTTCTTAGTGTCTCGTAAACAGGTCACAATTACTCAAAATCTCTGTTAACTCTTGTTAGTGTATCGTAAACAGGTCACAATTACTCAAAATCTCTTTTGACTCTTGTTAGTGTATCGTAAACAGGTTACAGTTACCCAGAATCTCTGTTAACTCTTCTTAGTGTTTTATAAACAGGTCACAATTACTCAAAATCTCTGTTGACTTTTGTTAGTGTCTCATAAACAGATCACAATTACTCAACATCTCTATTCACTCTTTTTAATTTCTCATAAACAGGTCACAGTTACCCAAAATCTTTGCTGACTCTTCTTATTGTCTCATAAACAGGCCACAATGACCCAAAGTCTCTATTGACATTTTTCTAGCGCCTATTACAAGTATGAAAACCACCCATAATTTATATTGGTACTACTTTAGTCTCTCATAAATATTCCAGAATCTTAAATAACAAATGTTCTTCTTCTATTGTCTCTTAAACAAGCCACATTTAAAGTCCCCTAAAATTCCAAGGTCACTTTTCTAATTACTCTAAACCAGGTCACAATAATTCAGTTTCATATAACAATTGATACTTTTCTCTTAACATATCTAATCTGACATTAATACCAGCATGCCGTGAGTTAGTCAACTACAAGTTCAACGTGTAAATGTAGAATATAGTTCCGCGGAGGATTACTTTGATACAGCAGTAAACATTATCAGTACTCTTTCCTCCAGATTTGATGCACACGTAAAGCAACCAGCATCACTCCATAAACTAATGTCATCATGACTCACACAATATGTTTCTGTCTCTGATGTTAGACAGGGAAGATTTGACATGTCCTAATATTATGAGATGATCAAGAACCTTATTGATGGAAGACGAGGCCTCTCCAAGAAAGGCCCCAGACACTGGTTGACTGCTTAAATGTATGTTTCACTCTACCAATTACTTTATATTACTGAAACAATTTGATACACTACCAGCGTTTGACATCTGTTCTTCGCCGGTTGAATAATTACCTAAGGTGTACATGAACCAAAGGACCGGCATGGCCAGGTGGGTAAATCACTCGACTCGTAATCTGAGGATCTCAGGTTCGAATCTCCGTCACACCAAACATGCTCGCTCTTTCAGCCGTGACGGTCAATCCCATTATTCGTTAGTAAAATAGTAGCCCAAGAGTTGGAGGTGGGTTGTGTTGACTAGCTGCCTTTTCTCTGGTCTTGCACGTTAAAATTAGGGACGGGTAGTGCAGATAGCCCTCGTGTAGCTTAGCGCGAAATTCATACCAAACCATGAACCAAAGAAAGACTAAACGCCCTAGCACTAATATACAATCATTATGAAGCTGCTAACAGCAGTAAAACTGTATGTAAGATAGCAGCCAGGTGGCAGCACTGTCTATCTAGAGATGACTCAGGTTGATCACCAAATTGGTATTTTGAATACCTCCTTAATAGGTCATTAGAACTTTATAATATTATAAAGTGTTTCCTTTTATAACAGTGTCTACGTAATGACTGAGTTACAAGTTCTGATATTGTCTGTTAATATGATGGTAAAACGTTTCAATTTGTTATTATCATGTTTATTCTTTATTACATGATAACTTAGAAACCAAGACATCAACACATTTATCTAAGGTTACATAGTTTCAAATGGAATATCCGATTTTATAACTATTACTAACCACTGGCAATCACAACAATCATAATTATAATATAAACGATGTTATCATTACCCCTTGAAGTTTGCTTTTTTACAGTAATTTGTTGTTCCTCCAAGAAACGTAAGTACAGGGTGAAACAGGAATTACCAGCCAGTAATAAATATAACAACTGGAACCTCACTGTATTTAGAACTAGGTTATAAATTTGTTTGTTTGTTTTTGAATTTCGCGCCAAGCTACTCGAGGGCTATCTGTGCTAGCCGTCCCTAATTTAGCAGTGTAAGACTAGAGGGAAGGTAGCTAGTCATCACCACCCACCGCCAACTACTGGGCTGTTCTTTTACCAGTGAATAGTGGAATTGACCGTCGCATTATAACGCCCCCACGAATGAAAGAGCGAGCATGTTTGGTGTGACGGGAATTCGAACACGCGACTCTCAGATTACGGGTCGAACGCCTTAACCCACCTGGCCATGCCGGGCCAGGTTATAAGTACATCCTTCCTATGTCTACTGAAACGCTGTATTAAAACACACAAACAATTCAAGAACAAACATTTTATAACGGAAGTAGACGTAGGGATAACTATATCCAATCCTTCAAAAACAACGGAAGCAAGATAGATGTAATAGCATTTCCATCATCCATACAGTGTAGTAAAAAGTTAATATTTATTGTCATTGAACATTGCCTGTTCTATTAAGTATGGGGGCCCGGCATGGCCAAGCGTGTTAAGGCGTTCGACTCGTAATCCGAGGGTCGAGGGTTCGAATCCCGGTCGCACCAAACATGCCACGGGGGCGTTATAATGTTACGGTCAATTCTACTATTCGTTGGTAAAAGAGTAGCCCAAGAGTTGGCGGTGGGTGGTGCCTTCCCTCTAGTCTTACACTGCTAAATTAGGGACGGCTAGCGCAGATAGCCCTCGAGTAGCTTTGCGCGAAATTCAAAACAAACAAAACATTATGTATGAATGATGTTTATTGAAAGTGTCCCAGAGGCATGTTGCATGATATCATGTTATTTCACGAGTGCTTACATGTACGAATATGACGGCCCATGATTGAAATAGCTAATACATTATTGTCTTATTGAGTTCTCTAAGCTAGTACTCTAATTTAACAATTACTAGCCGTAGAGTTACAGTATTTTACTATGATAAAACATATGTACTTATGTTAACTAAGGCTATCTTCCCATGCAATGTAACAATGGAATGATTGTTTGTTGAATTTTCATTGGATGTTTGTGGATTTTATGTCAACAACAATATAATTGTTTAATGTTGTATTTCTTGCAAAACTGCTTACATATTCAATCCAGTAACACCTATTTTTTAAACATATTTTATGGGTGGCGGAGAACCATGCTTCAGATCCCCGTAACATTAACATGTGTTGGATTTTGATATTACAAATTAGAACTCACCCTTCAAACATTCTACGTATGGACGGGTCTAATTTTAAACGGACCACGAACACTCATAATTTCATACAGTAGAGGGCACTTTTTGGCGTTTCTCGAGTGTCTTATAAGAATGAACTTTACCATACGAGTAATATTTATTTTCTTACTTGTGTCTTCCAAATAATCACCGAAAAAATGCTCTTCTGATGTGACTTTTCATTGGTCATAAGTCAGTTACAATCGTTCACATACAAAGCGATTATTTTACTTTGTTAAACAGCAAAAATATAGTTCATTGATAAACGAAGTACCACGAACTATTAGTTATCCTAAATCTCACTTATTCAGACATTTGAAAATTGTTGCTATTTTATTATGCGCCGTAATATTGAGACGTTTCCTAGACAACAACACAACCTTCACTATACTCCTCTAATCACTTACTATTAACAAAAACGCCCCCTGCCATTTCAATGTAGAACTGCACCCTCACGTTGCCAGGCAACAAACACTTAATAAAAGCAGTTTTACAGTATTAAAGTATTGCCTTCTTCTGGGGATCCACTCACGTTGCCAGGCAACCATTGCTAGTCAAACTAGTCTTGCAAGAGTAAGCTGGTGCCTTGTAAGAAATCACACAGATTACCATAGAACTAGCAGCCAGTGTTACAATAGTACAGTACTGTGTCTTGTGGTAAGACACATGTTCCTTACCACTCAACTAACAATTAACCAACTCATTATTTATGTGATGAAATTCCATTTTAAGTATTTATGTTACCAAGCAACCAAACACTAACCTAACAACCATCACAACGGTAAGCTATTATTGTAAGAAGGCATTCTTTCGTCATCTGACAGCCAATAGTCAAATTAGTTGTACTGTCATTATTAAAACAGTGTTGTCTTTTACCAAAACACCCATACGTTTCAAACAACTAAAACTAATAGAGCAAATGTAATGTAGTGTATTTTGTACGAAGACATAACACTATTAAGTGTCATATGTCCCTGTAAAAACGTCCGCCTGTTCCTCTATTGTCCTCTATTCTCAGGCAACAATAAAGCCACTGAACCATGGATAACATGTTAAAGTGTTTCATTGGCTACATAAGAAAGGATGCATTATCACAGCAGGGGGGTCAGCATCTGTTTGTTCCATCTGGAGTGACCAGTAATTTCCCTTACACTAATCTTACCCAGTCAATTTTTTGTACAATCCTTCTTGAAGTTCTCCTGATTTTAAACTGTCTCTCTTCTGTTGCTGTTATGAATAAAATAAACTTTTATTGCAAAAATAAATTTAAAAAATAAGGTATCTTTGAAATACAAGAATACTCTCGAACTCAGGAAATTCAATAACAATTTAAATAATTGACGCCAACTATAAGAAATCTGTATGAAAACAAGAAATTTTAATCGGTGACGTTTTCTGTGAAAAAAAAAAAGTCTTAATAGAATGTTATTTAAAACGTAAAATATCTAATAGTGAGGTCATATATAAGATATTCGGAAAACTATTAACAATTTGTCATTGTGTATTCAAACCCTAATGCACCTATTTTAGTATGACGAAATCCTGCGAACTACTTTAGTGGATATTCAAGGTTCCTAATATAATTTCAAATTCACCTGTGTGGTTATTTAAGTATTCTTAAATATTAAATAGTATTCTTAAATATTTAGAGATGAAATTCAAAGGCATACGCCCTTTTTTTGTCAAATATAAGATTGTATTATTCTTTTCGAACGACGTATTTGTTTGTTTTGATTTTCGCGCAAGGATACAAGAAGGTTATTTGTTTTAGCTGTCCCTAACTTAACACTGAAAGATCAGAGGGAAGTCAGCTGGTTATCCCTACTAATTCATGGGCTACTCTTTTACCAACGAAATTGGGATTGATCGCGCGATAGAACGCCCATTCTCTGCCGTTCCTAGCACGAGATAGATAGAAATAGAAAAATATGTTTTCCGTTCGTTTGTCCTCGGTGGAGATCGGGAAATCTCGTTACCTGCATTTCTCTGGTGACATTATTGAAATTTTATTAACATTAATTGATTTATTTATTAATATTAGAAATAAAATTGGAATAACGCCAAGAAGCTAGTCGCAACAAAAAGAGGTTACCAATTTTATTATGATTTGTTTTTTGTGATTTTAGTGTAAAGCTGCGCAATAGGTTATCTGAGCTCCGTCAAACGTAGGTAATCGAACTCCAAATTTTCGTGTTGTAAGTCCCTAAACTTACCGCTGACCCACCAAGAGGCATTTTTATTAGGAACACTTGTTTGTTCGACCGAAGTTAAGCATAAAGCTACTCAAATGTACGTTACTCACCACATGTAACGAAACCTTGATTTTAGCATTGTAGGTCCACAAACATGCCGCTGTGTCACTTGGGGTGGACTTTAGAAATATTAAGTTTCACTGCAATCGACATTTTTTGCTTACAAAAGCTGAAAGACCAGTCAGACAAACCCATAGCATTCAGGTGTAGCCATACCCAATTTTGAATTACTGAAGAGATAAATATCTAGCAGCACCCTCCGCCACAAGGACTTTGTCCGACTCATGAAACTGAATGCAGAGATTGGTTATCACCCCTATAAATTGTTATTGGCTGAAAATATTAAAAATGTTTAGCAGTATCCCGTTTCGAATCTCAATACTCCAGCCACTATACCATGGTTGGACCTATTTTATTAAGACAGGTGTGTCACGAGTGAAGTTTTATCTGAGAGATCTCTGTTATCATTGTTTCTCTTAACCTCAGTGGCAGTGCATGTAATTATTCTTTATATGGTTTTATGTTCACTTCATTTCAGGCTCACTGGTGAATGAGCAGTGTATACTTACGAACTTGCCAAACTTAAGAACGGGTTCGATTCCTCGTGGCAGACAGAGCACTGATAGTCCATTGTGAATCTTTACGTTGAAAACAAACACCGATTTCTAATTATTTAATTTCGATTTGCGATGTAAAATTTTGATGAAGCTTCTTATCCGCTACTTTTAAAAGTCAGGATTCGCGCGCCGTTTTCTGACTTGAATAAATGTTTTGCACTTTATAATGAAAAATCAGATAAGATTTTAAAGAAATTGTTATATGTGACTATACTTCAAATATCGTTCTAAGTCACAAGGGTGGTTTAAACTATGACAATACTTCAAATATTAATTCAAGTCATACGAGTATTAACCTGTTGTTATATTTTAGATATGGGTTGAAGCTTTAAGGATACCTTAAATCTACGGTTATATTTAAGATATGGTTTGAAGATTTAAAGGTACCTTAATCTGTGGTTATATTTTGTATATTGTTTGAAACTTTAAAGATACCTTAATCTGCGATTATATATTAGGTACGGTTTGAACCATTAAAGGTTCTTAACTTGTTGTAATATTTTATATATGGTTTGAAGTTCTAACAATACCTTAATCTGTGGTTATATTTTAGATATAGTTTTAAGTTTTAAGGATACGTTCATTTGGTGTTACATTTTAGATATGGTTCGAAGTTTTAAAAATATCTTAATTTGTTCTTATATTTTAGATATGGTTTGAAGCTTTAAGGATACCTTAATCTGTGGTTATATTTTAGATATGGTTTGAAGCTTTATGAATACATCAATTTGTTGTTATATTTTAGATATGGTTTGAAGCTTTAACGATACCTTAATCTGTGGTTATATTTTAGATATGGTTTGAAGCTTTATGAATACATCAATTTGTTGTTACATTGTAGTTATTATTCGAAGGTCCAAGGTTAACTTAAACTGTTGTTATATTTTATTTAAGGTTTGAAGTTTTAAGGATATTTCGTTTGTTTCATTTCCCTTTTAAAATTAATTATTCGTGAGTTAACCCTACAATACAGATTGTTTGACATGTCGGTGTTTACTATTTGTGAAGTTAATTCTTTTATATGTATATATATTTAAGTATGGTTTGAAGTACTCTCTAAATCTTTAACTCTGAGTGAGTACAAAATTCTATTTATTACTGTTGTCATATAATCATTGTGTTTCTCACTGATTTTATTCCAGAGATGAGGTCTATCCTGTCAATTATCAAACAGTCTTTCAACTCTTAATGGCCTGTCACATCGAGAACAAGGGGAAAATGAACGGTACTTCGAAGTAAGTATAATTAAAAACGTGTGCGTTCTAATTAGTTTTTAAACACTCACCAACTTCCTGTTTAAACTTTAACATTACAAGTCATTCATTATAAATGTGGAATGAAAGGCTTAAGTGAGTTTTTTTGTTTGTTTTTTTTAACCAGACGTATCGGTTGAATTTTTTTAATGTTATGTTTTTGCGAAAAGTTATAAAAAGGTTCTTTGAGAAGGATGCTTCTAATTTTTGAGCTGATGCACTAGAGACAGACTTACCGCTCTAATCCACTACTGGTATCTGAGATCGTCCTTTTTGTGAAGTACCCCCGGCCCCGAAAATTCGGATCATGTTTTCGAGGCACGGGACGCGAACCTTTGATCATATTCGCAGTCCTGCACACTAACCTCCAGTCCAAAGGGAGGTGATTAATTTGAAAACAAATTGAGATGAAATGGCCCAGTGTGGGAAGGAATGATGGGTCTACAGTTCTGCAAGTCGGTGTATTAGAAAGAGTCACAAGTACTGGTTTAGAAAAAACGGTTATGACTTTTCCATTCAATGATATTTATTAACTCTGCGGTCGTCTGGTTGACACCGTTTATCAAAGCAACACTTGATTTTCATGAGGTGCCAATCGACTAGGTTCATTAATAACAGCAGCCTATAGCAACTAATCAATATTACATCGCGTTTTACCGCGTCGCAGACTATCTGACGTCATTTACATAACAATAAAACCCTGGTGGAAAGAGGAAACACGTTTATTTTAGGCACAAGAGGCTGTGAAATTCGTTATCTCGGGAACAAGCAATTTTTGAAGTAGTCAAAAATTGCACAATAAAGGGTTTATCTCTTACGTATCAATAACCCAGTGCACCCCTCATCCCCAGGGCAGGCGACGTCTGAGAGCTATATACTTCAGCTACAATTCGAGGTGTAATTTGCCATCAAATTTCAATTTTTAGTTCGTCAGCTATCGGAGAATAGCCGTCAGCACAATCTCGGTGGAGACATCTTTGTATCTTTCCACTGCATTCTCCAGGCAATTTGTCGTGTTTTAAAATCCATCTGCGGAGAGAATTGAATTTGTAACTTACCGGAAAGGCGATCCTAAGACTCGCTAGGTTATCACAGTGAATTTACATCATAACAGTCAGGCCTTGTCACTGTCACTTGAAGAATGAAAATTACTTTCTTAAAACTTTTGGACAAAGAGTAAAAGAAACAAAATAAAAATCACAGAGAGGAAAAAGAGAAAAAAAAATCTTTTTTTATAATTTCCAATTTATATATAATATATTTACAGCCTGTGAAATCGGAAGAGTATAACTTTGTAGGAGCAGTTTAACAGTTTAACAGCCTCTGCAAACATTTCATTTCAAAAGAAGAATATTGTGTTTTTTTGGGGGGGCTAATTTAGCACTTGTATGTAGAAGTTGTAGGTGGCAGCACTAGCAATACATAATTATTATCAGTTTATTTTGAATTTCGCGCAAAGCTACACGAGGGCTATCTGCGCTAGCCGTCCCTAATTTAGCAGCCTATTTGTTTGTTTGTTTTTGAATTTCGCACAAAGCTACTCGAGAGCTATCTGTGCTAGCCGTCCCTAATTTAGCAGTGTAAGACCAGAGGGAAGGCAGCTAGTCATCGTCAACCACCGCCAACTATTGGGCTACTCTTTTACCAGCGAATAGTGGGATTGACCGTCACACTGTAATGCCCCCACGGGTGAAAAGGGCGAGCATGTTTTGGTGCGACGGGGACTCGAACCCGCGACCCTCAGATTACGAGTCGAACGCTTTAACCCACCTGGCCAAGTCGGGCCAGCAATCCATAATTACCAGAAGGATTGTTTGTTATTTGTTAAAATAGCTGTGCTATGTCCATCGAGGTATCGAAACACGCACGATATTTAGCGTTATAAGCCTCCATATTTCTCACTGAGCAACCGGGGGCACAACAAGTAGAGACAAAAGTCTAAAAAAGTGTTTCTATAATAAATCCAAGGCGACAAGATACATATGATTTATTAATCTTTCACCACCTATGGTACTCTTTCTTCGTTTATTTGTGATACATGTGAATGGTACATTGACAGGAAAACAAAGCTAGTCTTCTTGTGTGCACTCAGTACAGTTTGGACAAAGTTATTTGCATCACAAATATCGTTTTCATTTCCTGCAACAAACCAAATAAACTCTTTTGTGTAGTTTCTGTGTTCTAATGTTATAAGTACGGGAACAAGCGTTTTGAGAGATGCTGAACCTAAACGCAGTTTTCCTTGATTTTTGTTTGTTTCTTATCACGCGCAAAGTTGCACGATAAGCAGTTTGTGCCGTTCTAACCACTGGTATCGAAATTCGATGTTTAGCGCTACAAGTTTTCACATTTACCATTGAGCCACTGCAGGGCATTTAATGAAAGTTATAGGAAAAAAGACTGAGGTAGAAGTTAAGACTTGCCAAGTGTTTCACTTCCTCTGTTTCATTTCATCTACTACATTATTTCTACTAATAACACGCCTACGGTAGTTTTATAGATTTGAAACTTTTGCATATCGATTGTTGTTGTTTTTTGTTGGTTTGAATTAAGCACAAAGCTACACAATGGGCTATCTGTGCTCTGCCCACCGCGGGTATCAAAACCCGGATTTTAGCGTTGTGAGTCATTTGCATATCGAACAGTAATTTCTGTACGCTGAATCCGAAAATAATATTCATGTTTTTTACTATCGCGTACAGAGCTTTCTCAAAACGTTATATGTACTTTTGCATAAGTAAATTATTTAAAATGTTGACAGCTACTGGCTATATATATATATATATATACAGTAATCACGACACGAGTGTCTTAACAGTCGTTTTAGAACCCACGAGAAAACACCGCTAGTATATGGGGAGTTAACAGGCCACTTGTCATTTCTGGATATTATTTGTTAGTGCTTTCACTTTGGCATTTTTGTTTCTATTCCACATCATGCACTCGTTGCTATGGCAACAAGAGGTTGTGTAAATGGCCCAAACATAATCTGTTATATTTGTGGTAAAGTTGTATTTTTAAAAAAATCATTACAGAATTCGTAAAAAAAAGTATATTACCTGGCTTTTTCACTAAAACTTTGAAACCAAAATAAAGCTTGCATCGTTTGTGTCGCAAACTTGATACGATAGACTGAAGCTAAAAAAAATGCTCTTTGGAAATCCAATGGTTTGGCGTTACCCTAGAAACCATGAAAATGACTGCTGTTTTTACTCATCCGAACTTTTGGTTTGCTATAAGACCTGTTTTTCATTGACCTGATGTGCCTGTACCTACTTCACTGGAGGCTATTCATTCGTACAGTTTCGTCTGATGACAATAGAAATGATGATAGGAATTGTTTTGAACCAAATTTCACACACACACACACAATAATCTAGACGAATGAAGATAAAATATTCGTTTATCTTCAATGTTCTTCTCTTTTCTTCACTTCGTTTGTATTTTTTGTTAACAAACGGAGTGACATAAAATGATCATTGTGGTAAACGAAATCTATGTAAGAATGTTTTCTTCCTCATAATTCGGGCCGGCATGGCCACGTGGTTAAGGCACTCAATTTGTTATAATCCGAGGGGCGCGAGTTCGAATTCCCTTAACGCCAAGTATGCTTGCCGTGGGGGCTTTGTAATGTAACGTTCAATCCCACTAATTTTCGGTAAAAGAGTAGCCCAAGAATTGGCGGTGGATTGTGATCACTAGCTGCCTTATCTCTAGTCTTACACTACAAAATTAGGGATGGCTAGTGCAGAAAGCCCGCGTGTAGCTTTGCGCAAAATTAAAAAATAACACAACAACAAAAATCCTCATGATTTGCAAAAAATTCTAACGTTATAAAAAAAATGAATATTATTTCAGAAATGTGCATAACTGAATCATGGAAAATACGTTTATTTGTGTTTGGAATTTCATGCAAAGCAACACGAGGGCTATCTCCGCTAGCCGTTTGGTTTAGTTTGTTTTTAATTTCGCGCAAAGCTACTCGAGGTCTATCTCCGCTAGCAGTCTCTAATTTAGCAGTGTAAGACTAGAGGTAAAGCAGCTAGTCATCACAATCCACCGCCAACTCTTGGGCAACGCTTTTACCAACGAATAGTAAGAGTGGCCGTTACATTATAACGCCCCCGCAGCTGAAAGAGCGAGCATGTTACGAGTCGAGAGCCTTAACCACCTGGCTACGCTGGGCCTGAGAAATACTTTACTAAAACCAAAACAACTTCTTTGAACTTTAAATTTGCCAGCTGTGTATTTTGTATATCTAATGAGTTTTATTACAACGTTTCGAGCGTAACAAAATTAATGTCTTCTCATGAACGTAACGATGTTAGTTTTCGTAATTTTTGGGAAGGTAAAAAACGGGAATTAATATTAAAACCGAACCTTCATCATATAAAACTATATTCTGTTTTTCTTTTTCTTTTTGACATTCTGACCTGCACGCTAATGACACAACGCCATCTATAGACGTAAACTGATAAAGATTCTTCTTTTCGCTCTTAAAGACGATGACGTGGCCTGGCATGGTCAGGTGGGTTAAGGCGTTCGACTCGGAATCCGAGGGTTGCGAGTTCGAATCCACGTCACACCAAACATGGGGGCGTTATAATTTGACGGTCAATCCCACTATTCGTTGGTAAAAGAGTAGCCCAAGAGTTGGCGGTGGATTGTGATGACTAGCTGCCTTACCTCTAGTCTTACACTGCTAAATTAGGGACGGCTAGCGCAGATAGTCCTCGTGTAGCTTTGCACGATATTCAAAACAAACAAACATATTTGTTTATATGCAATTCAGCTGTAAAGAAACATGTTTTTTTCTATTATGTTTATTTGTGTACTATTCAGCTATAAAAGTTTGAAATAAAATCTGCGATTCTTCAGTTTTACATTAAATTTTTATGTTTTACTGACGTTTCACTGTTTGGAAATAACTGGAATAAACTGGTCTTCAAAGTTTTAGCGTCCAGTTAACATTCAGGAAACCTAAGCCGCCTGACGTCATCATCTATTGGAAACAATTGGATTTCACATTTTAATTTAATGAAAGAATAAATACAAATCTAGAACCGCTAATTTAAATCTTAAATGACTGTACAACATAATTATGTAGTAATTATTAGTAAGCTAATACACTGTAAATAGCATATCCCTGACGTATGTATGTAAAAACGGTTGGTTTGGATTGAGAATTTTTTTTTTTATGTAGAAGAGCGAACAACGTTTCGACCTTCTTCGGTCATCGTCAGGTTCACAAAGAATGGAAGAGGTAACTGACCGGAAGCTGACCACGTGTTTCAAAGTGGTTGTGTAACTGAGTGTCGGAATGTAGAGGGCGTGCTTAGATGTTTTAATATATAATTTTATATTATTTATTTTATTATTATTATTTATTATATTATTTTTAACATCGGCATAAAGGTGTTCCTTTGTATTGGTTTATTTTGGGTTTGAGTTGTTATATAAGTAAGGCTTCCTTAATTTTGTGTTTGTTTATGTTTGTTTCTTTATTTAATATTTGAGTGTTTTCTATGGTTATGTTGTGTTTATTTGACTTGCAGTGTTCGTAAACGTGTGAAGGTGACTTTTTATGTTCTTTGAATCTAGTTTCCATTTTTCTACTTGTTTCTCCAATATAGAAGTCGTGGCAGTTATCACATTGTATTTTATAAATAATGTTGGTGTGGTGTTTGTCAGTGTAGTTTTTACATAGTATAGACCTCAGTTTTGTGCCTGGTTTTTGAATAAATTTGGTATTAACTGGAATGTCATATTTTGTTACTAATTTTTGCCAAATGTTGGTTATTTGTTTGCTGATGTCGGGAATATATGGTATGCAGCAGTATATGGTTTCGTGATTTTTTTTGATTCGTGAGATATATTTACTTTTGTTGGTTGATATTGCTTTCTGTCTAGGTGTATGCGTATAATGTTTTTTACGGTTTGTGGAGGAAACTTATTGATGTTGATGAAGTATTGTTTTATTTTGTCTAATTCATCGTTAATTTTATCTGGTGAACATAGTTTTATGGCTGTGTTTATTTGGTTTCTTAGTGTGTTGAATTTTTGTTTTGTTTCATGTGCTGAGTCCAGTATGGGTGATTTTTTCGGTGGATTTCCCTAACGTCTTTGTCAAACTGAAAATCTTATAATTTACGATTAATGTGAAACTTGTGATTTAGTGATTAATGTAAATGACAGACGAGATAAATGATGATACACATTAATGGAGACAGCTACTGAAAAGCACCAGCCGCCTATTTCTGGATTATTCCTATCTGTCATAGTTACATCGCAACCGCGGGCTCAAAGTGCGATCCGTCTTTGTTTTAGAATAGAACGTAAACGATAGATCTTGGAACTCACGTTCCGGAACGCTATTCATTAAGTCACACCCACCCTAGACAGATCATATAAAAGGATTTATCATCAGGTCTACCTAACCAACATCACACTTATAACAATATATTTATGTACTTCAACGCTATTGGTCGTCTCCTTCAGTTTACAAACAACCTGATAACAAATGACTTACAAACTACTTTTCCTCTTTGTTTTAGTTCCACAATTTTCGTCAGGAAACAGCCGACGATATTCGCTAGTTTTTGTTTCGCAACATCTAAAGCCCCTCTCGCATGAACGCTGCTTTCACCTAATGTATTTATCTAGAGTCGGTAATAATGTGAAAGGTCGCATAACACAAGTTCGATGACAATTCTAAACTTGTATACGGAGCAGAGCTACGAACAACCGTTGATGCGTTGAAGGAAAGTAGAACACAGTGTTTTTACTTTCACGACGTAAGTCCTCGCGATAATAATCGAGTTATAAGAATACAGCTGTGTAGATAGGTAGATATCGACATGGCTTTTATGTACTAGAGTGATGGTGTCTCTTAGCCTTATTCTCCTGGGTACAGCAGTCGATACACGTGACTTTTAGTAGAGAAATAGACCCTCACACGCCGGGCTTTTTTGCTTGTAATCCGATAATACAGTACCTACTCGTGAATCTGTGCTTTGTTAAAATCATTAGGGCTAAATCCATTCTGTCAGCAACCCGAAAAATGAAAGCTATATTACACGCGCAATCAGGCTTAGAGTGAGTGACTCTTAAAAAAAAATAACCAGCATAAAACGACGTCAGTCAGTCAGATAACATCCGTCGAATGAAGGAAATCACCACAATACAGAAGATCGTCTTTACTCCGAAACGAATCTCGTTTTATTTTATTTTCTTGGAACAATTCCAAGGATCCGTTTTAATCGAGAACTGATATGTTTTGAGACCATTTAACTCAGAACTTACAAAACAAACATTTTTTTGTTAATTCTTGTTTGAAAAATTTATTTAAATACATAATTTATTTATTATCAGACGGAAGGGTGTAGAACACTTAACATTACATTGTACAGATGACCACACAACTGGTTATAGAACGCGTAACATTAGATTCTACAGATGACCACACAGTAGGGTATAGAACACGTAACATTAGATTGTACAGATTAACATACGGTATTGTATAGAACTCGTTACATTAAACTGTACAGATGAACAGTACATTGTTTGTACAGAAAATTAGATTGTACGTATGACCACACAATAGGGTATAGAACACGTAGCATTAGACCATACAGATGAACAGTAGGGTATAGAACACAAAATATTAGATTGTACAGATGACCACACAGTAAAGTATAGAACACGTAACATTAGATTGTACAGATGACCACACAGTGGGATATAGAAAACGTAACATTAGATTGTATAGATGAATACACAGTAGGTTATAGAACACGTACTATTTGATTGTAAAGACGACAACACAGTAAGTTATGGAACACGTAACATTATATTGTACAGATGACCACACAGCAGGGTATAGAACGCGTAACATTAGATTGTACAAATAACCACACAGTGGAGAATAGAACACGTAACATTAGATTGTACAGATGAACATACGGTATGGTATAGAACACGTTACATAAAATTATACAGATGAACAGACGCTAGGGTATAGAACACGTTACATTAGATTGTACAGATGAACAGACGGTAAAATATAAAACACATAACATTAGATTGTACAGATGACCACACAGTAGGGTAGAAAACACGTAACATTAGATTGTACAGATGAGCACACAATATATTATTGAACACGTAACATTAGATTGCACAGATGTCCACACAGTAGATTATAGAACACGTTACATTAGATTGTTCAGATGAACAGACAATAAAATATAGAACACATAACATTAGATTGTACGTATGACAACACAGTAGGGTATAGAACACGTAATATTAGATTTTACAGATGACAACACAGTAATGTACTGAACAAGTAACATGAGACCCTACAGATGGGCAGACATTAGAGTACAGAACAGGTGACATTAGATTGTACAGATGATCACACAATGGGATAAAGAACACGTGACATTAGACTCTATAGACGACAACACAGTAAGTTATACAACACATAACAAAAGATTGTACAGTTGACCACACAGTAGGGAATAAAACACGTAATATAAGATTGTACAGATGACCACACAGAAGGGTATAGAACACATAACTTTACATTGAACAGATAACAACACAATTGGTTATAGAACGCGTGACATTAGATTGTACAGATGAACATACGGTAGGGTACAGAACACGTAACATGAAACCATCAAGATGAACAGACAGTAGATTACGGAACACGTAACATTAGATTCTACTGATGAACAGGCAATAGGGAATAAAACACGTAACATTAGATTGCATACATGACCACACCGTAGGTTATAGAGCACGTAACATTAGATTAAACAGATGAACAGGCAGTAAAATATAGAACATGTGATATTAGATTGTACAGATGACCACACAGTAGGGTATGGAACACGTAACATTAGATTGTACCGATTAACATACAATATGGTATAGAACACGTTACATTAAAATGTGAAGATGAACATACGTTAGGATATAGAACATATAACATTACATTGTACATATCACCACACAGTAGGGTATAAAACACGTAACATTAGATTTTACAGATGACCAAACAGTAGATTATAGAACACGTAACATTAGATTGTACAGATGAACAGGTATTAGGTTATAGATCACGTAAGATTAGATTGTACAGATGATCACACAGTAGGGTATAGAACACGTAACATTACATTGTTCAGATAAACAGGCAGTAGTGTATGGAACACGTAACATTACATTGTATAGATGACCACACAGTAGGGTATAGAACACGTAATATTAGATTGTACAGATGAACAGGCAGTAAGGTATAGAACACGAAAGATTAGATTGTACAGATGAACAGGCAGTAGGGTATAGAACACGTAATATTAGATTGTACAGATGACCACACAGTAGGGTATAGAACACACAACATTAGATTGTACAGATGAACAGACAGTAGAGTAAAAAAGACGTAACATTAGATTGTACATATGAACATACGGTATGGTATAGAACACGTCACATTAAATTGTACAGATGAACAGACAGTGGGATATAGAACACGTAACATTAGATTGTACAGATGACCACACAGTAGAGTATAGAACACGTAACATTAGATTGTACAGATGACCAAACAGAAGGGTATAGAACAAGTGACATTAGATTGTACAGATGAACAGACAATAGAGTACAGAACACGTTTAATTAAATTCTACAGATGAACAGACTGTAGGATATAGAACATATAACATTAGATTGTACAGATGAACAGTCAATAGGATATAGAACACGTAATATTAGATTGTATATATGACCACACAGTAGGTTATAGAACACGTAATATTAGATTTTACAGATGACCACACAGTAGGGTATAGAACACGTAACATTAGATTGTACAGATAAACAGGCAGTAGTGTATAAAACACGTAATATTAGATTGTATAGATGATCACACAGTAAGGTATATAACACGTAATATTAGATTGTACAGATTAACAGGCAGTAGGGTATAGAACACGTAACATTAGCTTGTATATATGACCACACAGTAGGTTAAAGAACACGTAATATTAGATTGTACAGATGACCACACAGTAGGGTACAGAACATATAACATGAGACCCGACAATTGGAGAGACACTAGAGTACAGAACACGTAACATTAGATTGTACAGATGACCACACAATGGGATAAAGAACACGTCACATTAGATTCTATAGACGACAACACAGTAAGTTATAGAACACGTAACTTTAGATTGTACAGGTGACCACAGAGTAGGGTATAGAACACATAACTTTATATTGTACAGATAACCACACAATTGGTTATAGAACGCGTAACATTAGATTGTATAGATGACCACACACTGGGGTATAAAACACGTTATATTAGTTTGTACAGATGACCACACAGTAGGGTATAGAACACGTAACATTAGATTGTACAGATGACCACACATTGGGTTATAGAACACATAAGACTGTACAGATAACCACACAGTAAAGTATAGAACACACAACTATACATTGTACAGATAACCACACAATTGGTTTTAAAACACGTAACATTAGATTCTACGTATGACCACACAGCAGAGTATAGAACACGTAGTATTAGATTGTACATATGACCACATTGTAGGGTATAGAACACGTAACATTAGATTGTACAGATGAACAGACAGTAAGGAATAGAACACGTAACATTAGATTGTACAGATGACCACACAGTAAGGTATAGATCACGTAACATGAGATTGTACGGATGACCACACAGTAGGGTATAGAACACGTAACATTACATTGAACAGATAAGCACACAATTGGTTATAGAACGCGTAACATTAGATTGTACAGATGGCCACACAGTGGGGTATAGAACACGTAACATTAAATTGTACAGATGAACAGACGATCAAATATAAAACACATAACATTAGATTTTTCGTATGACCACACAGTAGAGAATAGAACACGCAATATTAGATTCTACAGATGACCACACACTAGGGTATAGAACACTTAACTTTACATTGCACAAATGACGAAACAGTAGTGTATAGAACACGTGACATTAGATTGTACAGATAACCAGGCAATAGTGTATAGAACACGTAATATTAGACTATATAGATGACCACAAAGTAGGGTATAGAACACGTAACATTAGATTGTACAGATGAGCAGGCAGTAGGGTATAGAACACGTAACATCAGATTGTATATATTACCACACAGTAGATTAAAGAACAAGTAATATTAGATTGTACAGATGACCACACAGTAAAGTATAGAACACGTGTCATTAGATTGCACAGATGACCACATAGTAAGGTATAGTACACGAAACATTAGATTGTACAGATAACCACACAGTAAGATATAGAACACGTAACATTAGATTGTACAGATGACCACACAGTAGGGTATAGAACACGTAACATTAGATTGTACAGATGAACAGGCATTAGGTTATAGATAACGTAACATTAGATTGTATAGATGACCTCACAGTAGGGTATAGAACACGTAACATTAGATTGTACAGATGACCACACAGAAGGGTATAGAACACGTAACATTAGATAGTACAGATGTCCACACAGTACATTATAGAACACGTAACATTAAATTGTACAGATTAACAGGGATTAGGATATAGATCACGTAACATTAGATTGTATAGGTGACCACACAGTACGGTATAGGACACGTAACATTTCATTGTACAGATAAACAGGCAGTAGTGTATAAAACACGTAACATTAGATTGTATAGATGACCACACTGTAGGGTATAGAACACGTAACATTAGATTGTACAGATGACTAAACAGTAGGTTATACAACACGTAATATTAGATTGTACAGATAACCACACAGAAGGGTATAGAACACGTAACTTTAGATTGTATAGATTAACAAACGGTATGGTATAGAACACGTAACATTAGATTGTACAGATGAACAGGCAGTAGGGTATAGAACACATAACATTAGATTGTACAGATGACCACACAGTAAGGTATAGAACACGTAACATTAGATTGTACAGATAAACAGGCAGTAGTGTATAGAACACGTAATATTAGATTTTACAGATGACCACACAGTAGGGTATAGCACACGTAACATTAGATTGTACAGATGAACAGGCAATAGTATATAGAACACGTAATATTAGATTGTATATATGACTACACAGTAGATTATAGAACACGTATAATTAGATTTTACAGATGATCACACAGTAGGGTATAGCACACGTAACATTAGATTGTACAGATGAACAGGCAATAGTATATAGAACACGTAATATTAGATTGTATATATGACTACACAGTAGGTTATAGAACACGTATAATTAGATTTTACAGGTGACCACACAGTAGGGTATAGAACACATAAGATTCTACAGATGACCACACAATAGGGTATAGAACACGTAATATTAGATTTTACAGATGACCACACACTAGGGTATAGAACACTTATCTTTACATTGCACAGATGACGAAACAGTAGGGTATAGAACACGTGACATTAGATTGCACAGATAAACATGCAGTAGTGAATAGAACACGTAATATTAGACTATATAGATGACCAAACAGTAGGGTATAGAACACGTAACATTAGATTGTACAGATGAACAGACAGTAGGGTATAGAAAACGTAACATTAGATTGTATATATGACCACACAGTAGGTTATAGAACATGTAATATTACATTGTTCAGATGAACACACAGTAAGGTATAGAACACGTAACATTAGATTGTACAGATGAATATACGGTATGGTATAGAACATGTTACATTAAATTGAACAGATGAACAGACGGATGGATATAGAACACGTAACGTTAGATTGTACAGATGACCATACAGTAGATTGTACATATGACCACACAGTAGGGTACAGAACATGTAACATGAGACCCGACAGATGGACAGACATTAGAGTACATAACACATAAGATTGTACAGATAACCACACAGTAAGGTATAGAACACATTATATTAGATTTTACAGATGACCACACAGTGGGGTATAGAACACGTAACACTAGATTGTTTAGATGAACATACGGAATGGTATAGAACGCGTTACAGTAAATTGTACAGATGAACAGACGCTAGGGTATAGCACACGTTACATTAGATTCTACAGATGAACAGACGGTAAAATATAGAACACATAACATTAGATTGTACGTATGGCCACACAGTAGAGTATAGAGCACGTAATATTAGAATGTCCAGATGACCACACAGTAGGGTATATTGAACGTAACATTAAATTGTACAGATGAACAGACAATAGAGTACCGAACACGTAACTTTAGATTGTACAGATGAACATACGGTATGGTATAGAACACTTTTAATTAAATTCTACAGATGAACAGACTGTAGGATATAGAATATATAATATTAGATTGTACACATGACCACACAGTAGGATATAGAATATATAACATTAGATTGTACACATGACCAACCAGTAGGGTATAGAACACGTAACATTAGATTGTACAGATAAACAGGCAATTGGATATAGAACACGTAATATTAGCTTCTATATATGACCACACAGTAGGTTATAGAACACGTAATATTAGATTGTACAGATGACCACACAGTAGGGTATAGAACACGTAACATTAGATTGTACAGATAAACAGGCAGTAGTGTATAGAACACGTAATATTAGATTGTATAGATGATCACACAGTAGGATATATAACACGTAACATTAGATTGTACAGATGAACAGGCAGTAGGGTATAGAACACGTAACATTAGATTGTATATATTACCACACAGTAGATTAAAGAACACGTAATATTAGATTGTACAGATGACCACACAGTAAAGTATAGAACACGTATCATTATATTCCACAGATGACCACACAGTAAGGTATAGAACACGTAACATTAGATTGTACATATGACCACACAGTAGAGTACATAAGACGTAACATTAGATTGTACAGATGACCACATAGTATGGTGTAGAACAAGTAACTTTAAATTGTACTGATGACCACTCAGTGTATTATAGAACACATAATATTGAACAGATGACCACACAGTAGGGTATAGAACACGTAACATTAAGTTGTACACATGAACAGACGCTAGGGTTTTGCACACGTTACATTAGATTGTACAGATGAGCAGACGGTAAAATATAGAACACATAACATTAGATTGTACGTATGATCACACAGTAGAGTATAGAGCACGTAATATTGGAATGTCGAGATGACAACACAGTAGGGTATAGAGAACGTAACATTAGATTGTACAGATGAAAAGACAATAGAGTACAGAACACGTAACATTAGATTGTACAGATGACCACACAGTAGCGTACAGAATGCGTAACATTAGATTGTACAGATGAACATACGGTATGGTACAGAACACGTTACATTAAATTCTACAGATGAATAGACTGTAGGATATAGAACACGTAACATTAGATTGTACAGATGACCAAACAGTATATTATAGAACACGTAATATTAGATTGTACAGATGACCACACAGTAGGGCATAGAACACGAAATATTGCATTGTACAGATAAACAGGCAGTAGTGTATATAACACGTAACATTAAATTGTACAGATGACCACACAGTAGGGTATAGATCACGTAACATTAGATTGTACAGAAGAAGAGGCAGTAGGTTATAGAACACGTAATATTAGATTGTAGAGATGACCACACAGTAGGGTATAGAACACGTAACATTAGATTGTACATATGACCACACAGTAGGGTAGAGAACACGTAACATTAGATTGTACTGATGAACAGACAGTAGAGTATAGAACACTTAACATTACATTAAACAGATTAACATACGGTATGGTATCGAACACGTTACATTAAATGGTACAGATGAACAAACGGTAGGATATAAAACATATAACATTAGATTGTATATATGACCACACAGTAGGGTATAGAACACGTAACATTAGATTGTACAGATGACCACACAGAGGGATATAGAACACGTAACATTAGAGTGTACAGATGAACAGGCATTAGGTTATAGATCACGTAACATTAGATTGTACAGATGACCACAAAGTAGAGCATATATTACGTAACATTACATTGTACAGATAAACATACAGTAGAGTATAGAACACGTAACATTAAATTGTATAGATAACCACACAGTAGAGTATAGAACACGTGACATTACATTGTACAGATAAACAGGCAGTAGTGTATAGAATACGTAATATTAGATTTTATAGATGACCACAAAGTAGGGTATAGAAAAGTAACATTAGATTCTATATATGAACACACAGTAAGATGTAGAACACATAATATTAGATTGTACAGATGACCACACAGTAAAATATAGAACAGGATGCATTAGATTCTACAGATGACCACAGAGTATGGTATTGAACAGGTAACATTAGATTGTACTGATGAGCAGACAGTTGAGTACAGAACACGTTACATTAAATTATACAAATAAACATACGGTATGGTATCGAACACGTTACATTAAATGGTACAGATGAACAGACGGTCGGATATAAAACATATAACATTAGAATGTACATATGACCACACAGTAGGGTATAGAACACGTAACACTAGGTTGTACAGATGACCACACAAAAGGGTACAGAACATGTAACATGAAACCCGTCAGATGGACAGACATTAGAGTACATAACACGTAACATTAGATTGTACAGATGACCACACAATGGAATAAAGAACACGTCACATTAGATTGTATAGACGACAACACCCTAAGTTATAGAACACGTAACATTAGATTGTACAGGTGACAACACAGTAGGGTATAGAACAAATAACTGTACATTGCACAGATGACCAAACAGTAGGGTATAGAACATCTGACATTAGATTGTACAGATAACAGGCAGTAGTGTATAGAACACGTAACATTAGATTGTTTATATGACCACACAGTAGGATATAGAACACGTAATATTACATTGTACAGATGACCACACAGTAAGTCATATAACACATAACATTGGATCGCACAGATGACCACACAGTAAGGTATAGATCACGTAACATTAGATTGTTTATATGACCACACAGTAGGGTATAAAACACGTAACATCATATTGTACAGATGAACATACGGTATGGTATAGAACATGTTACATAAAATTGTACAGCTGAACAGACGGTTGGGTATAGAACATATAATATTAGATTGTACATATGACCCCAAAGAAGGGTATAGAACACGTAACATTAGATCATTCAGATGACCATACAGTAAATTACAGAAAACGTAACATTAGATTTTACAGATAACCACAGAGTCGGGTACAGAACATGTAACATAAGACCCGACAAATGGACAGACATTAGAGTACATAACACGTAACATTAGATTGTACATTCAAACATACAATGGGATAAAGAACACGTAACATTAGATTGTACAGATGACCACACAGTGGGCTATAGAACACATAAGATTGTACAGATGACCACACAGTATGGTATAGAACACATAATATTAGATTTTACTGATGACCACACAGTAGAGTTTAAAGCACGTAATATTAGATTGTACGGATGTCCACACAGTAGATTATAGAACAATTTACATTAGATTGTACAGATGACTACACAGTACGGTATAGATCATGTAACATTAGATTGTACAGATGAACAGGTCGTAGGATATGGAACACGTAATATTAGATTGTATATATGACCAAACAGTAGGTTATAGAACACGTAATATTAGATTTTACAGATGACCACTCAGTAGGGTATAGAACACATAACATTAGATTGTACAGATTAACATACGGTATGGTATAGAACACCTTACATTCAATTGTACAGATGATCACACAGTAGATTATGGAACATGTAACATTAGATTGTACATATGACCAAATAGAAGGGTATAGAACACATAACATTAAATTGTACAGATGACCACACAGTTGATTATAGATCACGTAACATTAGATTGTACAGATGACCACACAGTGGGATATAGAACACGTAACATTAGATTGTACAGATGACCACACAGTGGGATATAGATCACGTAACATTAGATAGTACAGATGACAAAATAGTAGCGCATAGAACACGTAACTTTACATTCTACAGATAAACAGGCAGTAGTGCATAGAACACGTAAAATTAGAATGTACAGATGAGCAGACAGCAGGCTATAGAACAAGAAAGATTAGATTGTACAGATGAACATGTACTAGTGTATAGAACATGTAATATTAGATTGTACAGATGACCACACAGTAAGATATAGTACACCTAACATTAGATTGTACAGATGACCACAGAATGGGATAAAGATTACGTCACTTAGATTGTATAGACGACAACACACTAAGTTATAAGACACGTAACATTAGATTGTACAAGTGACCACCCAGTAGTGTAGAGAACTCATAAGATTCTACAGATGACCACAACGTAAGGTATAGAACACGTAACATTAGATTGTACAGATGAACAAGCAGTAGGGTATAGAACACGTAACATTAAATTGTACAGATGTACAGACAGTAGAGTACAGAACACGTAACATTAGATTGTACAGATGAACAGGACGAAGGGTATAGAACATGTAACATTAGATTGTATATATGACCACACAGTAGGTTAGAGAACACGTAATATTACATTATACAGATGACCACAAGGTAGGGCACAGAACATATAACATGTGACCCCACAGATGGAGAGACATTAGAGTACATAACACGTAACATTAGATTGTACAGATAACCACACAATAAGATAAAGAACACGTAATATTAGATTGTATAGAAGACAACACAGTAACTTATAGAACACGTAATATTAGATTGTACAGATGACCACACAGTTGGGTATAGAACACGTAATATTAGATTGTACAGATGACCACACAGTAGGGTACAGAAGACGTAACATTAGATTGTACAGATGACCACACTGTAGGGTATAGAACACATAAGATTCTACAGATGACCACACAGTAGGGTATAGAACACGTAATATTAGATTTTACAGATGACCACACGGTAGGCTACAGAACATGTAACATGAGACCCGATAGATGGACAGACATTACAGTACATAACACGTAACATTAGATTGTACAGATGACCACACAATGGGATAAAGATTACGTCACATTAGATTATATAGACGACAACACACTAAGTTATAAAACACGTAACATTAGATTGTACAGATGACCACACTGTAGGGTATAGAACACATAAGATTCTACAGATGACCACACAGTAGGGTATAGAACACGTAATATTAGATTTTACAGATGACCACACGGTAGGGTACAGAACATGTAACATGAGACCCGATAGATGGACAGACATTACAGTACATAACACGTAACATTAGATTGTACAGATGACCACACAATGGGATAAAGATTACGTCACATTAGATTGTATAGACGACAACACACTAAGTTATAAAACACGTAACATTAGATTGTACAGGTGACCACACTGTAGGGTATAGAACACATAAGATTCTACAGATGACCACACAGTAAGGTATAGAACACGTAATATTAGATTTTACAGATGACCACACAGTAGGGTATAGAACACAAAACTTTACATTGCACAGATGACCAAACAGTAGGGTATAGACCACGTCACATTAGATTGTACAGATGAACAGGCAGTAGTGTATAGAACACGTATTATTAGACTGTATAGATGACCAAACAGTAGTGTATAGAACACGTAACATTAGATTGTACAGACGAACAGTCAGTAGAGTATAGAACACGTAACATTAGATTGTATATATGACGACACAGTAGGTTGTAGAACACGTAATATTACATTGTACAGATGACCACACAGTAAGGTATAGAACACGTAACATTAGATTGTACAGATGACCACACAGTAAGTTATAGATCACGTAACATTAGATTCTACAGATGACCACACAGTAGGGTATAAAACACGTAACATTAAAATGTACAGATGAACAGACAGTAGGGTACAGAACATGTAACATGAGACCCGACAGATGGACAGACATTAGAGTTCATAACACGTAACATTAGATTGTACAGGTGACCACACAGTTGGGTATAAAACACGTAATTATAGATTTTACAGATGGTCACACATTGGGGTATAGAACAAGTTACAATAAATTGTACAGATGAACAGACGCGAGGGTATAGCACTCGTTACATTAGAATGTAGAGATGAACAGACGGTAAAATATAGAGCACGTAATATTAGATTGTACAGATGACCACACAGTAGCGTATAGAGCACGTAACATTAAATTTTACAGACGAACAAACAGCAGAAAACAGAACTCGTAACATTAGATTGTACAGATGAACATACGGTATGGTATTGAACACGTTACATTAAATTGTACAAATGAACAGTCGGTATGATATAGAACATATAACATTAGATTGTACATATGACGACACAGTAAAGTATAGAACACGTAACATTAGACTGTACAGATGACCACACAGTAGATTATAGAACAATTAACATTAGATTGTACAGATGTCCACACAGTAGGGTATAGAACACGTAACATTAGATTGTACAGATGAACAGGCATTAGGTTATAGATCACGTAACATTAGATTGTATAGATGACCCCACAGTAGGGTATAAAACACGTTACATCAGATTGTACAGATGACCACACAGTAGGTTATAGAACACGTAACATTAGATTGTACAGATAACCACACAGTAGCGTATAGAACACGTAACATTAGATTGTAGATGTGACTACACAGTAGGGTATAGAACACGTAACATTACATTGTACAGATAAACAGGCAGTAGTGTATAGAACACGTAACATTAGATTGTACAGATGACCACACAGTAGGGTATAGAACACGTAACATTAGATTGTACAGATGACCACATAGTAGGGTATAGAACACGTAACATTAGATTGTATAGATGGCCACAGAGTAGGGTATAGAACTCGTAACATTAGATTGTACAGATGACCACATAGTAGGGTATAGAACACGTAACATTAGATTGTATAGATGGCCACAGAGTAGGGTATCGAACACGTAACATTAGAGTGTACAGATGAACAGGCATTAGGTTATAGATCACGTAACATTAGATTGTACAGATGACCAAAAAGTAGAGCATATATTACGTAACATTACATTGTACAGATAAACATACAGAAGAGTATAGAACACGTAACATTAAATTGTATAGATAACTACACAGTAGAGTATAGAACACGTGACATTACATTGTACAGATAAACAGGCAGTAGTGTATAGAATACGTAATATTAGATTTTATAGATGACCACAAAGTAGGGTATAGAAAAGTAACATTAGATTCTATATATGACCACACAGTAAGATGTAGAACACATAATATTAGATTGTACAGATGACCACACAGTAAAATATAGAACAGGATGCATTAGATTCTACAGATGACCACAGAGTATGGTATAGATCACGTAACATTAGATTGTACAGATGACCACACAGTAGGGTATTGAACAGGTAACATTAGATTGTACTGATGAGCAGACAGTTGAGTACAGAACACGTTACATTACATTATACAAATAAACATACGGTATGGTATCGAACACGTTACATTGAATGGTACAGATGAACAGACGGTCGGATATAAAACATATAACATTAGAATGTACATATGACCACACAGTAGGGTATAGAACACGTAACACTAGGTTGTACAGATGACCACACAAAAGGGTACAGAACATGTAACATGAAACCCGTCAGATGGACAGACATTAGAGTACATAACACGTAACATTAGATTGTACAGATGACCACACAATGGGATAAAGAACACGTCACATTAGATTGTATAGACGACAACACCCTAAGTTATAGAACACGTAACATTAGATTGTACAGGTGACAACACAGTAGGGTATAGAACAAATAACTGTACATTGCACAGATGACCAAACAGTAGGGTATAGAACATGTGACATTAGATTGTACAGATAACAGGCAGTAGTGTATAGAACACGTAACATTAGATTGTTTATATGACCACACAGTAGGATATAGAACACGTAATATTACATTGTACAGATGACCACACAGTAAGTCATATAACACATAACATTGGATCGCACAGATGACCACACAGTAAGGTATAGATCACGTAACATTAGATTGTAAAGATGACCACACAGTAGGGTATAAAACACGTAACATTATATTGTACAGATGAACATACGGTATGGTATAGAACATGTTACATAAAATTGTACAGCTGAACAGACGGTTGGGTATAGAACATATAATATTAGATTGTACATATGACCCCAAAGAAGGGTATAGAACACGTAACATTAGATTATTCAGATAACCATACAGTAAATTATAGAAAACGTAACATTAGATTTTACAGATAACCACAGAGTCGGGTACAGAACATGTAACATAAGACCCGACAGATGGACAGACATTAGAGTACATAACACGTAACATTAGATTGTACATTTAAACATACAATGGGATAAAGAACACGTAACATTAGATTGTACAGATGACCACACAGTGGGCTATAGAACACATAATATTGTACAGATGACCAGACAGTAGGGTATAGAACACATAATATTAGATTTTACTGATGACCACACAGTAGAGTTTAAAGCACGTAATATTAGATTGTACGGATGTCCACACAGTAGATTATAGAACAATTTACATTAGATTGTAGAGATGAACAGGTCGTAGGATATGGAACACGTAATATTAGATTGTATATATGACCAAACAGTAGGTTATAGAACACGTAATATTAGATTTTACAGATGACCACTCAGTAGGGTATAGAACACATAACATTAGATTGTACAGATTAACATACGGTATGGTATAGAACACCTTACATTCAATTGTACAGATGATCACACAGTAGATTATGGAACATGTAACATTAGATTGTACATATGACCAAATAGAAGGGTATAGAACACATAACATTAAATTGTACAGATGACCACACAGTTGATTATAGATCACGTAACATTAGATTGTACAGATGACCACACAGTGGGATATAGAACACGTAACATTAGATTGTACAGATGACCACACAGTGGGATATAGATCACGTAACATTAGATAGTACAGATGACAAAATAGTAGCGCATAGAACACGTAACTTTACATTCTACAGATAAACAGGCAGTAGTGTATAGAACACGTAAAATTAGAATGTACAGATGAGCAGACAGCAGGCTATAGAACAAGAAAGATTAGATTGTACAGATGAACATGTAGTAGTGTATAGAACATGTAATATTAGATTGTACAGATGACCACACAGTAGGATATAGTACACCTAACATTAGATTGTACAGATGACCACAGAATGGGATAAAGATTACGTCACTTAGATTGTATAGACGACAACACACTAAGTTATAAGACACGTAACATTAGATTGTACAAGTGACCACCCAGTAGTGTATAGAACTCATAAGATTCTACAGATGACCACAACGTAAGGTATAGAACACGTAACATTAGATTGTACAGATGAACAAGCAGTAGGGTATAGAACACGTAACATTAAATTGTACAGATGTACAGACAGTAGAGTACAGAACACGTAACATTAGATTGTACAGATGAACATACGGTATGGTATAGAACACGTTACATTAAATTCTACAGAGAAACAGACTGTAGGATATAGGACATATAACAATAGATTGTACATATGACCACACAGAAGGGTATAGAACACATAACATTAGATTATACAGATGACCACACAGTAGATTATAGAACAATTTACATTAGATTGTACAGATGACTACACAGTAGGGTATAGATCACGTAACATTAGATTAAACAGATGAACAGGCAGTAGTGTATAGAAGACGTAAAATTAGATTGTATAGATGACTACACAGTAGGGTATAGAAAAGTAACATTAGATTGTACAGATGACCACACAGTAGATTATAGAATACGTAACATTACATTGTACAGATGACCACACAGTAGGGTATAGATCACGTAACATTAGATTGTACAGAAGAATAGGCAGTAGTGTATAGAATACGTATCATTAGATTGTACTGATGAACAGACAGTAGAGTATAGAACACGTAACATTACATTATACAGATGAACATACGGTATGGTATCGAACACGTTACATTAAATGGTACAGATGAACAGACGGTAGGATATAAAACATATAACATTAAATTGTACATATTACCACACAGTAGGGTATAGAACACGTAACATTAGATTGTACAGATGAACAGGACGAAGGGTATAGAACATGTAACATTAGATTGTATATATGACCACACAGTAGGTTATAGAACACGTAATATTACATTATACAGATGACCACAAGGTAGGGCACAGAACATATAACATGTGACCCCACAGATGGACAGACATTAGAGTACATAACACGTAACATTAGATTGTACAGATAACCACACAATAGGATAAAGAACACGTAATATTAGATTGTATAGAAGACAACACAGTAACTTATAGAACACGTAATATTAGATTGTACAGATGACCACACAGTAGGGTACAGAAGACGTAACATTAGATTGTACAGATGACCACTCTGTAGGGTATAGAACACATAAGATTCTACAGATGACCACACAGTAGGGTATAGAACACGTAATATTAGATTTTATAGATGACCACACTGTAGGGTACAGAACATGTAACATGAGACCCGATAGATGGAGAGACATTACACGTAACATTAGATTGTACAGATGACCACACAATGGGATAAAGATTACGTCACATTAGATTGTATAGACGACAACACACTAAGTTATAAAACACGTAACATTAGATTGTACAGATGACCACACTGTAGGGTATAGAACACATAAGATTCTACAGATGACCACACAGTAGAGTATAGAACACGTAATATTAGATTTTACAGATGACCACACGGTAGGGTACAGAACATGTAACATGAGACCCGATAGATGGACAGACATTACAGTACATAACACGTAACATTAGATTGTACAGATGACCACACAATGGGATAAAGATTACGTCACATTAGATTCTATAGACGACAACACACTAAGTTATAAAACACGTAACATTAGATTGTACGGGTGACCACACAGTAGTGTATAGAAAACATAAGATTCTACAGATGACCACACAGTAAGGTATAGCACACGTAATATTAGATTTTACAGATGACCACACAGTAGGGTATAGAACACAAAACTTTACATTGCACAGATGACCAAACAGTAGGGTATAGAACACGTCACATTAGATTGTACAGATGAACAGGCAGTAGTGTATAGAACACTTATTATTAGACTGTATAGATGACCAAACAGTAGGGTATAGAACACGTAACATTAGATTGTACAGACGAACATACGGTATGGTATTGAAAACGTTACATTAAATTGTACAAATGAACAGTCGGTAGGATATAGAACATATAACATTAGATTGTACATATGACGACACAGTAAAGTATAGAACACGCAACATTAGACTGTATAGATGACGACACAGTAGGGTATAGAACACGTAACATTAGATTGTATATATGACGACACAGTAAGGTATAGAACACGTAACATTAGATTGTACAGATGACCACACAGTAAGGTATAGATCACGTAACATTAGATTCTACAGATGACCACACAGTAAGGTATAGATCACGTAACATTAGATTCTACAGATGACCACACAGTTGGGTATAAAACACGTAATTATAGATTTTACAGATGGTCACACATTGGGGTATAGAACAAGTTACAATAAATTGTACAGATGAACAGACGCTAGGGTATAGCACACGTTACATTAGAATGTAGAGATGAACAGACGGTAAAATATAGAGCACGTAATATTAGATTGTACAGATGACCACACAGTAGCGTATAGAGCACGTAACATTAAATTTTACAGACGAACAGACAGCAGAAAACAGAACTCGTAACATTAGATTGTACAGATGAACATACGGTATGGTATTGAAAACGTTACATTAAATTGTACAAATGAACAGTCGGTAGGATATAGAACATATAACATTAGATTGTACATATGACGACACAGTAAAGTATAGAACACGCAACATTAGACTGTATAGATGACGACACAGTAGGGTATAGAACACGTAACATTAGATTGTATAGATGACCACACAGTAGGGTATAAAACACGTTACATCAGATTGTACAGATGACCACACAGTAGGTTATAGAACACGTAACATTAGATTGTATAGATGACAACACATTAAGTTATAGAACACGTAACATTAGATTGTACAGATAACCACACAGTAGGGTATAGAACACGTAACATTAGATTGTAGATGTGTCTACACAGTAGGGTATAGAACACGTAACATTACATTGTACAGATAAACAGGCAGTAGTGTATAGAACACGTAACATTAGATTGTACAGATGACCACACAGTAGGGTATAGAACACGTAACATTAGATTGTACAGATGACCACATAGTAGGGTATAGAACACGTAACATTAGATTGTATAGATGGCCACAGAGTAGGGTATAGAACTCGTAACATTAGATTGTACAGATGACCACACAGTAGGGTACAGAAGACGTAATATTAGATTGTACAGATGTCCACACAGTAGGGTACAGAAGACGTAACATTAGATTGTACAGATGACCACACAGTAGGGTACATCGCTGTTACATGAACTGTATATAAACGTTTTATTTGAACGTTATAAGTTCATTATATCTAACACTGTCCATGTGCCTATTTGTCAAAGTACTTTTTATTAGATCATCAACATTACATAGTGCTTTTCAGTTCCAACTGTAGTTTGTATGTTAGTTTGTATCTGTGATAATGTCACTAGAATGGATTAATTTAAGACTCAGTTAAAAATTAAATCAACAAACGTTTTATTTCATGTTATGTTTATTTATTATAATTAAACTTAGTCGTATTTTTAATTAATATTATAAATTTAATGACACCTGGTGGACTTAGACCCTATTAAACTGTTATAACTTCTGTATGATGTTAAACTGCTTCTTGTCGTTTTATTACAAATTATATATTTGTAATAAATTGTGATAAATTTGTGATAAAGTAAAATACTTCAGAGCATAGCAAAGTCATGTGGTTAAGGCACACAACTCCTGATCCGAAGTTCCTATGTTCAAATCCCCGTCACACCAAACATGCTCACCTTCTCAACCGTGAGGGCGTTATAATGTTACTTTCAATTCCACTATTCGTTGGTAAAGGGTACCCCAAGGGTTGGTGGTGGGTGGTGATGACTAGCTGCCTTCCCTCTAACCTAGAAACAGCTAAGTAAAGATAGCCCAAGGGTTAGTGGTGGGTGATGATAACTAGCTGCCTTCCCTCTAACCTAGGAACAACTAAGTAAAGATAGCCCTGGTTTAGTTTTACGCCAAATTCAAAATAGTTTCGTGTTGAGATCGTTAATTTCAAACGATTTTAAAAGAAACCAGAAATTGATTAAATTATACTAGAGTATCAAACAAATAGACATTCTAATGAATCCTATTTCTGCCATATCAGTAAGAAAATTATTCACGAGACAAACGTAGTAATAAAGTGAGAAAATGTAATATGAGTGCTGACATCTGGCGAGAACGTAATGATTTATTGTTTACTTACGCCTTTTTTAAAAAAAATTACAACAAATTATTTTACTTAAATTCCAGAAAAAATTGCGTAATAATATTGTAACTTATTTGTGCATCGTATATGTTAAAAGTTTAATATTGGTAAAAAATACCATCTAATAATAGAATTGTTTTGATAACACGTATCTATTTCATGTCGATAAAAACAACAGCTTTAATATTAAGTAGCCCACTAAGAGATACCATATTTAAATCATCGTAATTAACAAGAAACATTAACTTAAACCTAATATAAAATTGCTCACAATGTCACATCCAATGGTTCTTTATAATTTTTGGGTCATCTTGTACTTTAATGTTAGAAATGCATTTCTGAAAATAATGTATGTATATTTTTTACTTCTTTATTCCAGAATTTTACGTCTAATTAAACACAAAATATTAAATATTCTCGTTGTTCATATCCCAACGTAGATCCCCTGTGTCACTCACTAGAGTGCCTCACGAGCGTACATATCAGACTGTGTTGAAATCAGTTTGAAAGTTTTCACGTGGTAAGCGGTTACAATACGTGGCGAACATACGGGGATTCCCCGGTAAAACGTACACGCATCGTACATAAATTTATAGTCCATATGTCATTCCCTGGAACCCTAAATGTACAGTCCAAGGAGAGAACAACGTCAAGAAAGAGAGCGTTTGCAAGTGACCGTTGCCGGACACACCTCTTAAAGACGAGAGTATAAACGGGCACGGGATTGTAGGGGGCGATGCAGTTGGACGTTAGGTTATTAATTAGTATAGGTATAAAGGTGTTTCCTTATACAACAACAAAATCCAAAATTAAACCAATAGAGCAACAATAACCAAAATTAAACCAATATAAAGGAACAGTTTGATACTAGTATAAAACAGAACAGAACGTTTAATTTATACATTTGTTAAAATGTCCGTTTTGTACAATATTTTCGGAAATACTTTCTAAATCAAGCTTTATGAAAAATTGAACGATAGATAGCGCTTCAACATGACCTTGTATCAAGTTTGTCGTGACGCCATTACCAATTGCAGCCGATTCGTTCATTAGTCAGAGGGTCTGTCATAACAATCAAATAATGATACGGAAATAAAACGGGAAATGTTGTTCAACATTTACGTGATGCAACGCATATAAAATGTGTTTCGTGCTATTGTTAGTCGTGCCCTTATTCTGCTCAAGTCTCACCTTCAGATTGATGGAAGACATTTATATAATGATGCGCAGCATCACCTAAATGTTGATATAATAAACCTGCCTATGTTTATACATTCTTTTCTAATTGCCGAACCATATATCCTGTTTTCTTAAAATATTTATAGAAGATAATATGATCGAGCTGTAAAATTTAAAAATTAAAAACAATTCGATTATTATAGCACCGAAAAGATGTCGCCACCATCAACTTCACATTCAACAAATATCTCTCCTATGTCAACATTATAAACAAAAGGCTAATTCGGTACGTTATAAGGTGACAAGAAGAAAACGTCTTTAGGAGAAACTATGAAGTCGAAAAACCAATAAAAATAACGATTAAAATATTTTTTCAGAAATAATTAAGTAAATCATAAATATGTTTTATAATAGATTTATTTTTGAACGCCCTATTAAAAAAAAAAACAACGCACGTTTAAACTTTAAGAATAATGAGATTCAGATACAAATCTTTGATATTATTGCCATGCAGTGCCACCTATTAAACGAAAATGTAAATAAAAAATAAAATATATAAAAAAGAAAGAAGGTATTTTTATTTGAAAATTAAATTAATAATTAGCACGTTTTTCTGCAAGGTCTAAGATGCAATTTACAAGCCTAGAAATCTGAATATTAGTCTATCCAAAAACATAATTTCGTATAAAAAAGTTTTACTTTTTTTGTGTGTTTGCTTTTTCCAGTAATATCATTGGAATTATTCTCACAGCTTAATTTATTTTATAATAACATGTACATGAATTATTTTTTACCCCATGTTGTAGATCAAAATTAACGTATTTGTGTTTATTGATCATTTTACCTAAATTTTCTTATTTTGTGCTGCCATCTATTGAGAATAATGCCGATATATCACCAAATAAATGTTTACAAAGATACGATTATTCAATTATTCAATGCTCACATTAAATAAGACAACGCGTTTATTTACAGCTTTTTATATATTTTTAGTTTTTTTTTAATTATCTTATTGTAAGCATTGTATTAAAGAGCTATATTTCTATTTGGATATTTGTTCGCATATTGAAACGGAGATGATATAAAAGCATTATTTCAATCATAATTTAAAACTGTTCTAGTACCGTCGACCGTACAATTGACTGAAACGTAATAAATAAATAACTGCAGAGCTGCTCAGTAGATGGCAATATAAACTACATAGAAGGAAAATTTTATCCTTAAAGCTGTATACTATAATTTCTGAAAAAGTTAAAAAAATTTGTTTTAAAGTCTGTAAAGCTTAACTGTTTTTCCTGTTTGTCCGGAACTACAATGGTCACTGTGGTGTCAAAGTTGTGTTAAAACTTTGCCAAACTTTTGAAGTTTAGATTGTAGAATTATTGTTAAATATATCCAAAACTAAAGATGGTCAGTCAGCACTCCACTTGAAATCTGAGGGACATGGGCTCGAATTTTCTTCTTACCAAACATGCTAGCCCATTCATCTGTGTGGGGTTATATTATGTGCAGTCCATCCCACTATTCCATGATAAAAAGAATATTCCAAGGATTGACGGTGGATGGTGTTAAATTGTCTTTTATTTAGTCTATCATTGGTAAGTTCGGGACATCGATAACAGATGGCCTTAGTGCAGCTTTGCGCGAAATTTAAAATAAAACGAACTAACTGACCTAAATGAACAGTTTTAAGATCAAATTCTTACCGTAATCCATAACATTAACATTATTTAAATTGTTATATATTAGAAGAAGTTCTTGAAAGAATTCAACAGTTATTTTTCCTAAAGATAGCAATGAATAAAAGTGTAGTTAACCTGATCAGAGAGGAGATGCAATATGCTTATCTAGTGGGGTGTTTATATCGTCTTTTGTAATTTCATGTGTTACTTGAATAGGGAAACTTTCAATGAATTTGATTTACAGCAAAGAAGAATGATTATCCTGCATTGTTGATAAAAATTCTTCGGTTTCGTTGCTGTGAGTGAATCTATCAAAACAGAGCGCTCTGGTTCGTTAAGTATCTGCTGGGATTTAATGAAATATGGCATTATTCCATTTTCATTTTACTGAGTGCAATAAAAGAACGCCACGGCATTATTGGCTTTTTGACAGTTAAAAGGAAAGGCAAAGGAGAAATATTCGATTAAAATCAATTTATTTGATAAAGTACAAACAAAATCATACATAAATATAAACCCGACCTCAATATACATGCATATGTATATAAACCGTGCAACAATAAATATATATATGTTCGAACACGTTCCTCTCTCTATGCATTTCTTTCCGTTTTTACAAGTGAACTACAGGATAGTCCCTAATGAAAGATTTTTCAAGTGAATTACAAAATAATCAGTTCGAAATATTTCTTTCAACCACTCAACGGAAGTAGTCCTGTTTTTCCCTACAAAAAAAGAAACATTTTTTTGTCTTTCCTAAATTTTTCTCAGACTAACCATTCAACACGTACGAAAACTGACGGATAAATGTTACAAACTGCAGAACATTAGATGCACTTTCCTATGTATTCTTTAAAGTAAGCGTTTTAAAGTATAGTGTTGTTGTTTTTTGTATCAATAACCGTTCAGGAGATAGGAACATATAGACAAAAATTTGGCTGTTATATATATATATAGGTAACAAACATTATAAGACAACCACTAGTTCATGCTCTGATGATGGATTTTTTACATTACTTTATATGAACTACAGGACAACCGATACTGGTGTTCTGATGATGAATTTGTTTAAATGTTTATATGAACTACAGGATAACCGATACTGGTGTTCTGATGATAAATTTGTTATATATGTTTATATGAGCTACAGGATAACCACTACTTGGTGTTCTGATGATACATTTGTTAGACTACTTTATATGAACTACAGGACAACTGATAGTAGGTGTCCTATATTGATGTCACCAGATGGGGTCGATATCCTACCAGGGGAAGTTGTACTGAAGTTTAAAAAGGGGCTTCTCTTGAGCGTTTATTAGTTTAGCTTTACAACCGCATGGCTAGACCTCCATACATCAATAGTAGCCCTGGCATAGCCAAGTGGCTAAGGCACTCGACTCGTAATCTTAAGGTTGCGGGTTGGAATCCCCGTCGCACTAAATATGCTCGCCCTTTCAACCGTGGGGGTGTTATAATGTTACGGTTAATCCCACTATTCGTTGGTAAAAGAGTAACCAGAGAGTAGGTGGTGGTGATGGCTAGCTGCCTTCCCTCTAGCCTTACAATGCTAAATTAGGGACGGCTAGTATAGATAGCCCTCGTGTAGCTTTGTGTGAAATTCAAAACAAACGAAACTTTAAACGAGCTTTTTTGGTTCACCTATTGTAAAATCCCTACATTATTCTGTCTGTGCTAATTTCCAGAGATCCCAGTAGAACCAGATGTTTGTATTCCAATATCGGAACGTCTGTTATCAAATGGTGATAAGTTTTCTCGCTAATGGCAGTATAACGCCTGTCCATCCATGAATGTCTCATGAGAGACCTTTAAGGGAATACCCTACTTAGCTGAAGTATGCAGTTATACCACATGAATAGCGCAGTACCTTCATTGGGTAATGTATGATTTTTAAACTGTAAGAACCTCTTTGTAAACAGGTTTGGTGTCTTGCGATGCTGTTGAGGCTTGTGAGAGCTGAGGTACAATCCCGTGACCAGTCTTAAACATTAGGGACTATTATGTAGTTCGCTTGAATATCTTTCATTGGGGACTATCTTGTAGTTCACTTGTAAATCTTTCATTAGGGACAACGCTGTTTTTTTTTTTTTTTTACTCTCGGAATGTTTGTATTTAAATCTACAGGAAGTAATCTTAAATCACGTTCATTTTGTACACTTCATCTTAGATTTCACGTTTGTTGTGCCATCTATTAACAGTTATCTAAACTATTTTAATATTAAAGTAAACCAGATAGAAAAATATATTGTAAATATATTTTTAATCCAATTTTAATAAATTATTTACTCGATGAGTTGAATATACTCATTATTATTATTTTATATTTATATATTATATATATTTTAGTTAAATTGCCAAATATTTTTCACTCTTATTAGATTTCAAATAATAATGATTCATATATTCACTAAATTGTGAGGTTTTAGGCTTATGTATTTTAAGTATCAGATATAGTGGCGAATTATGGGGCGGAAATGGTAAAGTGTCAAAGGTCAGTAGCTGAACGTTTTTTTAAGATGAGTTTGAATAGTAAATAGTTTAAAAAACTGGAAATTATAATTTCTTTCGTAGCTATCACAAAACTATCAAACTAAATGGGCTTTATCTTTCTTTTGAGAGTGTACGATGCTTTCAGACATTTTAATCAAGGATACATGTAAACTGGTCCTGTAATCACATATATAGGTTAAATCATCTTTTAATCAAGGATACAAATTACTTCATTATGTAAATAAAGAATATATATTAACTCATTTTGTAATCAAGGATATATGTCAACTGATCGTGTAATCAAGGATATAAATTATTTCATTCTGTAGACAAAGACATATGCTAGCTTGTATTCAAAAATATGTCATGTCGTGTAGACATAATTCAATAGATTCGACTATAATATCTAGAAAACATATTTTTAGTCGGACGTGGTGAGTTAAAATTTTTGTATTTATAATAAACTACTAGCACATCTGCAATAGCACAAAATTAGTTTAAATTATTAGGTTGAACAACAGAAAAACCAAAAAAAAAAATCCAACAAAATATTGTATTGAAAGTTTACAGTGCCACCTAGTACCGATAATAAGTACTATAGCTTGGTATAAATAATTGTCTCTTAAGAAGTGTACGTTTTTTAATAATTTGATTGTGGCAGTTTAAATTACAAAAAAAACGCAGAAGGAAGAATAAGTTTTAATTTTAAATTACAATAAGCTCTAAAACTTATTTTTGTTTATTTTAAGTTTGTGTAAGTTTTAGATTTCCTGAATAAACATCTACATTTTAGGCCTTATCACATTATTATAAAATATAATTTTTAATATTTCCATTATTTGTTTTCATTCCTAACCCTAAAGATAACCGTCGTAATAATGTGATTAGTATATCTTATATTATACAAATATCGTTAAAAGTTTTTGAGCCTATGATGTTTCATAAAGTTAATTTCGTTTTAAGCCTCTAGATGGCACTAATCACTCACTTTATAAGCGATTTACAAGGCTAACCAAACTTCTAACGTAGAGTACCTTGTACTACGTTGATTAGGACTTCGTTCTTTCGCTTGAGATACAATTGAAAATTTTAATTTACATATTTTTATCCTCCAATCTTACAGAATTCTTAAGTTCTAAATTTAAAGAAATGTTCTTTTAGGACATCATAGAATAAGATGTCCTCCAACGAAATAAAATCAAAAACATGTTAAGTCTAGACAGGCTGTTCTTGGCTCTAAACTCACTCCGAGCACGAAAGGGAAATCGAAATGTAAGCATTATCGATTTTCTGTAACATTTTCTCTCTAAAGAACATTTTTCGTTTGATGTTTTCTCACATTGTGACTAGAGAAGCGACATTACGAGTGATTTATTGATTGTTGGAGAAGAGTATTGTAATATATGTTTTTAATGGAAAACTGTGATGTTAACTGACATAATAAATAGATATTAATTATCGTATCAGTTCCTTATATTATGAAAAGTCTTAATTAGTCTGACACGAAATTCTTTTCTTCTCTTAACCAGCGGCTCCTCTCTCTCTCCTGGTCAGGATCGGTCATTATACGCTATCAGTCTCGTCCATGAAGGTATGACAGTTGTCCATGGATCACGACCAGTACGTTAACAGAGCTGTTCCAGTGACTGTGACATGGGTGTTACAAGAGATATCCAACAATCACGACCAGGGTGTTATCGTAGCTGTTCCAGTTACTATGACAAGGGTGCTACAAGAGATATCCAACAATCACGACCAGGGTGTTGTCAGAGGTGTTCCAGTGACTGTGACATGGGTGTTACAAGAGATATCCAACAATCACGACCAGGATGTTATCGTAGCTGTTCCAGTTACTATGACAAGGGTGCTACAAGAGATATCCAACAATCACGACCAGGGTGTTGTCAGAGGTATTCCAGTGACTGTGACATGGGTGTTACAAGAGATATCCAACAATCACGACCAGGGTGTTATCGTAGCTGTTCCAGTTACTATGACAAGGGTGCTACAAGAGATATCCAACAATCACGACCAGGGTGTTGTCAGAGGTGTTCCAGTGACTGTGACAATTGTGTTACAAGAGATATCCAACAATCACGACCAGGGTGTTATCAGAGCTGTTCCAGTGGCCTCAAGAGGGCTATCTGCTAGCCGTCCCTAATTTAGCAGTGGAAGACATGAGGGAAGGCAGCTAGTCATCACCACCCACAGCCAATTCTTGGGCTAGATGGTGAAGGCACTCAACTCGTAATACGAAGGTCACGGTTTCGAAACCCCGTCACACGAAACATGCTTGCTCTTTCAACCTGGGGGCATTATAATGTCATGGTGAATCTTACTATATATTGGTAAAAGATTAGCCCAAGAGTTGGCGGTGGGTAGTGATGGCTAGCTGCCTTCCCTCTAGTCTTACACTGCTAAATTACGGACGGCTAGCGCAGATAGCCTTCGTGTAGCTTTGCGCGAAATTCAAAACAAATAAACCAATCTATAACACTGCGTTAAAATTTGGAACACAAAAAAAATTGATTGTATAATGTCACATAACAATTACAACATCGAAATAATAACATACAAAACTGTATAACACCGCACGAAATATTAGAACACAAAAATAAATTATTGTATGACACTACTAAAATTTTAGTACATAGAAAACTTTGTTATATAACACTGCATAAAACATTAGCACACAGATAACTTGATTGCCTGAAGTCACGTAAACTACATAATACAAAACTACGTGATTATCTAATCAAGACAACCGCGTAATTCTTTCAAACCCAAACAGTTTAAATGTCTAACTAACATGTAATTATTAAAACTTTTAATTGTTTAAAGCAATGGTGCATACATAAAATGTGTTTCTTCAAGTTTAACCCTTAATATATATTATCATTTAATTGAATCACAAGAAATGCTTGTCAAAGATTCAAAACTTCATACACTATTCAATAAACCGATCTTTTCCATCTTAAAGGTCAGGGTTCTCTCTCTCATCCCCATCCTCATGAACATCACTAGTAGTCTGTGAACATTGTAATTAAGATTTTACCTAAATAAATGGACAAAAAATAAGTTATAAAAATAATCTTAACACATATCTTTCCCTTCAGACAGCTAAACAATTACCTGTAAAAGAACCCGGATGTGATAAGTATTGATATGGTATTTATTTACATTGAACAAAGCACTCTAACTTATCTTTGTTAAGCCTAACTCGATTGGTCGATTACACATCTTTACGAAGACAAAATATTTCACTGTACTTGCGTCTATAATATACGTTCACATTGTAATATGCAATCAAACTTTTACTGCTATTTACCTCTATACACTCTATTCACGGTAACTAGTTATTATATGTTGTTATCGTTTGCTTATTTTCTTATTATTACGTATTTCAGCTTAAGCTTCGGAAGATTTACAGAGAACGAGTGGAACTAGGACTTTCGACATTTTCAACTTGATAATTAAGTACAACCGTATATTTTATAAGCGCATAAAAGAGGAGATTAAATATATATATATATATCACCGCGTCATCAATTTCCTTTGTAGCACATCAGCCCCTAATTTCAGTGCTGGTTATAACAGCGTACACTTTAACGAACGCATACTTTCTAGGCTTAATAATTCCGAATATAATGTAGTACACAATATGTCTGCGGGTGTGTTAATTCCACTGTTCTACGTAGATACAGACATGCATGAAGAACCTCAGTCATACCTCATGAGTAACGAAGTCTACACAGTTTACATTAATGTTGTACTTTCGTCAGGAGCTGTGATTGATGGGTAAAATGTTTCAATTTTTGTGTTGAAAACTCCAGAAAACTCGTAGACCAAAACCAAATCGTTTAGAGCCGTACGAAGCGTTACTTGGGAGTGAGGCTTAGGATGATTGATTCCTTGCCGTAGCCCCGTTCATATAGCCATTATGAACTTTGTGTTCTTCTGTTCTCCCCGTCAGAAAGATGAAGCAACGTTGTTGGTGTCTGTGTGTGTGTGGAGTTAAGGCGGTTAAACGTTTTTCAGACGAGACTTACGAAACTTTTAATGGACGTCATCAAATCGCAAATAGAAAGAAGTGAACACCCGTGGTCACAGATTGGTTTTTATATTGTTTTTATTTTCACATTCTGCGCCTTAATCTATAGAAACACGAGTTCAATACTACAAGCCGTATGGCGTTACGGGCAAACTACGCTGTTTAAAATAGTTCTGGTTAAACAAAAAAACGTTTACTGTACATCCTGTCTTTCACCTCAAAAGACATTATCAGCCAGAAGACCAATGGCAACGAGATAACAAGAACACGAATAATCAGTTGGCTAAAAATCGTTGAAAGAGAAAAAAAAAAAACAATTTATGAAATGTGGCACAAGAAGGAACATTTTAGGTTGATGAATGGATAAAAAACAGAGCCGATATTCTGAGATTGGGAGTTGTGTAGAACGTCCGCCAGACAGCGTTTATGTTCGATCGCAACGCTATCTCTCCTTCTCTAAACGAATCGCACAACCTCCCCCCCCCAATGGCTTAGCAGTGAGTTTTGGAGCTTACAAGCTTAAAATTTGAGGTTCGACTTTTAGACGGGCATGGTACAGCTGGCTCATTGTGTGTATCATTACGTTAGAGCAAACTCTTTCAATTGTCCTTTTTTGCATCATAATATTACTACGTTTCGTTTGTTTGTAGTTAAACACAAAGCTACACAGTGAACTATCTGTCGTCTGCACACTGCAAGTATCGAAACTCGGTTTTTAGCATTACAATCCTTCAGACTTACTGCTGAGCCAGTGGAGGGGGGTTAATATTGTTATGAATTTATTACTTTTTATGAGTTTTAATACGTACGTTCATGTCACTATGGTGAATAACTCCGTCTAGTTGGAAGCTGAGAAACCTCACATCAAGGGTAAAAAGGAGTGAAAAACATAGATGGCTTACTATGAACTGTGTACTTCAAACAGTCTGTCTTAAACTCCAGAAATGTTCTTTAACTGTAAGTTGGCATTTTTCATGGTTTAGTTTCTTACGTATTATAATTTATCATGTTACGTTCGTTATTATTTCAAATAACCGGAAATTTGAATTTAAATTGGGAAGTTAATTGAATGGTAATATATATCAAATTTATGATATTTACCAACAACAATGGTACACACAATTTTCTTAACACAAGTATATTTTACTATACAAACAACAATACAATTTATAGTAATGGTTATTTCAAACAATGATCTATATACAACAGTTTTACAAATTTACGGACAATATTAGGTCTTATATTCGGTCTAGAACAAATTAATCCTGAGCTGATATTGTTACACACTTTGCTTACGCTAGCTGTCGCTTCTTGGTTGGTCTCACGCCGCTTAGAAGCTCACTTCTTGCCGAGTATGATATTTAATGTCCTTGTAGAAATAACAATGTCCGAAACCTATAAACGTTTCTGGTCAAATTCTATAGCTTTCCGATTAATAAGCAGTAATCACAATTATAGCTTCCGAGGCTTATAACACACTGACTGTAGTTGACCAATAATAAACTGTATCTTGGCGCGTTGGTTTTTTATAGTTTAAGACGAGTTCCTAGTATGTTCAACAGTGTTCGAAAACAAGCTAGCGTTTTCGTAAAACGGATATTGTTGATTCTTAGTGCGAAGATTATTCTACAACATTAGAAAACAGTCAAGGCTTGCGCAATACAATACAATAATATATGCCACATGCATAAAAAAGCAAACGATACTGAAACAAACGTAGGTATTAAAATGAAAATATAACGTTAAATATGTTACAAATTTATCTTAAAATAGAACAAATTATTCTTCCGGGACGCGGGTTAACCCTTTGATAAAACTCCCAATTTTGGAGCTGGACACAAATAGGTTATTATCATTACTGTTCGTTATTACCATGACTGTGCTGTTGTCATTACTGTATGTGTTTACACTACTTATGTGTTTGAAATGTGGGCCTGACACAAACATGCGCACAAACACAACGTATAAAACCCGACACCAATGGTGTTCGGTTCCGAGTAAAACCATATAATCTCAAGTGATAAGTGTATAATATTTGATAACCAAATGATGTTAATCTCAAATAACAACATAGAAAAAGAACATAATACAAAACAAAGACACATAATTGAGGCAAACTTAATCCAATTCCATAAAAACGTACAGAGTCCCAGCCATTACGCTGAGGATCCCAAACAAAATGTTCATTTTTAAAGTACAGAATCCCAAACAAAATGTTCATTTTTAAAGTACAGAATCCCAGCCATTACGCTCAGAATCCCAAACAAAATGTTCAATCCCAATATACGAGGTTAAGTAAGTTTCTTATTTATTTCATTTAAGCCACTATTTTGTAATTAAAGCTTTACATAGTCGATACTAGATGGCGACAGCGCTGTTCCATCTTGAGATAAGTAGATGGTTAAATATGTTTCTTTTACTAGTTGTCTTAAACTGTATGGACACGCAATTGTGTGTTTTTAACTGTGGTTATGAAATAGTTAGAGCAGACTCGTACTGTTGGTGATTGATACTTGTGTTCGAACACAGCGTTGCTATTACCTATATGCATATATAATAATAATCTCAGCCCACCCCTAGTACAACGGTACGTCTATCGATTTACGAGGTTATAATCAGAGATTCGATTCCCCTGGGTGGGCTCAGCAGATAGCCCGATGTGGCTTTGCTATACGAAAACACACTATTTCGCAGAGAGTTGAATCCTTTCTTAGAAAACGTATTTGATTATCTGCTTGTTTTTAATTTCACACAAAGTTATATTTAAGGGATGGATATATGCATTAATCACCTATAATGTAACAGTGGTAGATGGGAGGTAAGGCAGGTAGCTATCCAATACCGCCCACTGCCAACTCTTTTACCAACCTAAAACATCTTCAATGAATGACTTCAAACTCGTGACCTGCAGATTGTAAGTCGAGTGCCAGGTCCGGGGAACGTAAAATGAACTTTTCATTTCTGTGTTGACCCTTGAACTAAAAGTGATTCTAACTTATCCGGACTTATGTTAATCTGCGAAAATATGTTGGGTTAAGATTGCAGAGAGAGAGAGTCAGATCAGAATAATATACGTTTAAATTAATTCAGGATGATGTTGGAAAGACTGAGGTGTTCAATTTATGGTTTATCTATTTATTGTGGCATGACCCAAGGCTTAGAAAATTGTACTCTGTGGGTCGCGCGCTTAAATTCAATTCTCACCCTTTCGGCTGTTATAATGTTACGCCTAATTCCTCTCTATATTTATTGGTAAAGTGTAGCACAAGAGTTAGTGGGGGTGGTGTTGACTAGTTTAGTTTCTTCTAGTTTTTAACTTCTAAATTAGCGACGGTTAGCGCAGATAATTATGGATTATCTTTTTGCGAAATTCTTAAGCTATCTGTCTGTATTCTCAGATTCCGTCCTTTGTTGTGTGGCACTTTTGAGAGAAACCATAAATGCTGCACGTGAATATAGTAAAGGTTTAAAATCCTTTTAAACCAGTCCTAATTATACTTTTGATTCCAAAGCTACCTAAACTGTAAAACAAATATAGTGGTGTTTCTCCAAAACACCACCAGAGTGTCAAGAAACCCGGATGAACAGTAAATTCGTGTTAATATTTTTCTTCCTAATCGGTTTACAACAACGAAGTTAATGAAACTGTTCGTTCATACAGTATAGAAACAGCTTCAGATTATTCGAGGAGTGCAGTTTTTCTTTCGACCAAACGGCGCGAGCGTGTCAGTTTCATCACGTGGGTGGTTGTGAGTGATTGTTGTTCTTTTCTCACGAACGAAAATGGCCACTTCGTAATGAATGCTTTACTTGTACTACAGCGGGCTGTTTTGATTTAGTGCTATGGGCTTTGTGGGCTGAAGGAACGAACAATTATTTCCCGTACTCATGAAAAACATATTTATAAGTTGCTACACACTAAAGGACCCGAAATAAAGGGTGGATTTTGGTTTAAGAATAACACTGATTTTGTTGTTTTTTTCTGTTTTATTCTATCATTGATATTATGAGATATGTGAGCCGATGAGATCAAATTTGCGACACAAAAAACAACAACAAAATCTTTCAACATGTGAACCTATAAATCATTATAAACATCGTCAAGAGATCTCATTCTATCAAGATTTATATTCTCAGCCCCCGCGCCACTTCACAAGCCAGTAATAAGAAACGAAAGAGAAAAAAAAAAAACACGTGTGGAAAGTATGAATAACTGAAACTGATTCTGAATTTGAAACTGATACGAAAAGCACGTGTTCGAGTATATCATAAGTTCCCGAGTTTAATAGATGTTTACACTTCAGTTCTTGTTGTTGTTGTTTTTATTTTACAAAGGTTTTTAGGTTCTCTGAGTTTAAACCCATTTCGAGGGAAGTTTACCACAGCCAGGTTATCCTGTCCCTTATAATGTGGACGGACCGACAGAGGAAAAGGTTAAAGTTATGGTTGACTGTTGTCGTTAAGTTTGAAAGCAGGCTGTAGAAATACCCTAGGTAGCGCTGAGGTCATCAATAAATCATGAGTCACTAAATTAGGAGGGTACGATAGATATGGCAGAATTTGGCATGATTTACGTTGAATATGAATCATCTACAAATATGATTTATGAAGGAGCGAATCAGAGGTTGTTTACACGGTGTCGAATTTCTCAGTGAGCCCTGCATAACGGTACTGACGAGACCAGGAATAGTTCTACTTTATCCACATGTTTCTCTTCTTTTGTGTATATTTCGACATAAAACTCTTTCTGCTTTGAAAAAAAAAAAACAGTCAAAGAAGGACATAAAATGGCCACAGAGAGACGAATTAAGATAATCGAACAACAGTTTAAGAGAAGTTCAAGGATCATGAAGGAGAAAACAGTAAAGAGAGAGAGAACCCAACTGACAAGTCCATATAATCTTAAGGCCCGGCATGGCCAGGTGGCGTTCGACTCGTAATCCGAGGGTCGCGGGTTCGAATCTCCGTCACACCAAATATGCTCGCCCTTTCAGCCGTGGGAGCGTTATAATGTGACGGTGAATCCCACTATTCGTTGGTAAAAGAGTAGCCCAAGAGTTGGCGGTGGGTGGTGATGACTAGCTGCCTTTCATTTAGTCTTACAGTGCTAAATTAGGGGCAGCTAGCGCAGATAGCCCTCGTGTATCTTTGCGCGAAGTTCATAAACAAACAAACAACGCGCGTCTACAAACCATAGCAAATAAGAAAGTGACACTTGGAAGTAACCAGCAATAGTAGCTTTAGGGTCGCAGTCCTATTATTCGGAACAGACCTATATTTTACAAAACCAGCCTGATTCTTTAAAATGAATGATAGTTGTTTCTCCTGTCTAAAACAGTGTTAATAGCTTCTTTTCTTAGCAACGCCATGGCATTTAGATTACCAGTTTCATTTCATCGATTCCGTGTAATCCGGACAACCGTATCAAGCATCATTATTTCTGATAATTGCTTAAGCTAAAACCACGTGACGTTAAACACTCTTTATATTTCATAAAATGTAGTAAATTTGTTCTGAAGAGTTGGCAATAAATAATAACCGTCTACCCATATGATTCCCTTGAAATTTTGATCAGCTAAAAACAGCTGATCTAGTTTCTTGGCCAAACCAATACTTATGTACCTGCACGTGCTTTCACCTTACAATTTTCCTGCTCTAAATCAGCCGTCTATAATCTGAATGACGAAAAACTAAAAACTGTCCACTTGTACCCTGAGGTGAAGCTGTAGTGAAAATGTCAGAGTGATAGCTCACGTGACTTTTCGCGTAAGAGTGTGCAAACAAACCTTCGTTAAATGTGAGCGGCTTTTCTTGATTAACTTTGCACGTGTGTCTTATATTTAAACCAAATTTGATACCTAATCATGGGTTGTAAAGATCTATCAATGTTCCAAACTTCACAAAATAAATCCATGAATATTATATATGTTTTTCTACCAAATAAATTTTTCCGTACTTTTAGTGCAATTTTGAGAAACAAGGAAAGAGCTAAGAGTATTTTGTATTTCAGGTATTTATTATTGGGTTACAGCTAAGTCAAAACAGAGTATTTTGTATTTCAGGTATTTATTATTGGGTTACAGCTAAGTCAAAACAGAGTATTTTGTATTTCAGGTATTTATTATTGGGTTACAGCTAAGTCAAAACAGAGTATTTTGTATTTCAGGTATTTATTATTGGGTCCCAGCTAAGTCAAAGCAGAGTATTTTGTATTTCAAGTATTTATTATTGGGTTACAGCTAAGTCAAAATAGAGAATTTTGTATTTCAGGTATTTATTATTGGGTTACAGCTAAGTCAAAACAGAGTACTTTGTATTTCAGGTATTTATTATTGGGTTACAGCTAAGTCAAAACAGAGTATTTTGTATTTCAGGTATTTATTATTGGGTCCCAGCTAAGTCAAAGCAGAGTATTTTGTATTTCAGGTATTTATTATTGGGTTACAGCTAAGTCAAAACAGAGTATTTTGTATTTCAGGTATTTATTATTGGGTTACAGCTAAGTCAAAACAGAGTATTTTGTATTTCAGGTATTTATTATTGGGTTACAGCTAAGTCAAAATAGAGTATTTTGTATTTCAGGTATTTATTATTGGGTTACAGCTAAGTCAAAATAGAGAATTTTGTATTTCAGGTATTTATTATTGGGTTACAGTTAAGTAAAAACAGAGTATTTTGTATTTCATGTATTTATAATTGGGTTACAGCTAAGTCAAAATAGAGTATTTTGTAATTCAGGTATTTATTATTGGGTTACAGCTAAGTCAAAACAGAGTATTTTGTATTTCAGGTATTTATTATTGGGTTACAGCTAAGTCAAAACAGAGTATTTTGTATTTCAGGTATTTATTATTGGTTACAGCTAAGTCAAAACAGAGTATTTTGTATTTCAGGTATTTATTATTGGGTTACAGCTAAGTCAAAATAGAGTATTTTGTATTTCAGATATTTATTATTGGGTTACAGCTAAGTCAAAATAGAGTATTTTGTATTTCAGGTAATTATTATTGGGTTACAGTTAAGTCAAAACAGAGTATTTTGTATTTCATGTATTTATTATTGGGTTACAGCTAAGTCAAAACTGAGTATTTTGTATTTCAGGTATTTATTGTTACAGTTAAGTCAAAAACAGAGTATTTTGTATTTCAGGTATTTATTATTGGGTTACAGCTAAGTCAAAACAGAGTATTTTGTATTTCAGGTATTTATTATTGAGTTACAGTTAAGTCAAAACAGAGTATTTTGTATTTCAGGTATTTATTATTGGGTTACAGCTAAGTCAAAACAGAGTATTTTGTATTTCAGGTATTTATTATTGGGTTACAGCTAAGTCAAAGCAGAGTATTTTGTATTTCAGGTATTTATTATTGGGTTACAGCTAAGTCAAAACAGAGTATTTTGTATTTCAGGTATTTATTATTGGGATACAGCTAAGTCAAAACAGAGTATTTTGTATTTCAGGTATTTATTATTGGGTTACAGCTAAGTCAAAACAGAGTATTTTGTATTTCAGGTATTTATTATTGGGTTACAGCTAAGTCAAAACAGAGTATTTTGTATTTCAGGTATTTATTATTGGGTTACAGCTAAGTCAAAACAGAGTATTTTGTATTTCAGGTATTTATTATTGGGTTACAGCTTAGTCAAAACTGAGTATTTTGTATTTCATGTATTTATTATTGGGTTACAGCTAAGTCAAAACAGAGTATTTTGTATTTCAGGTATTTATTATTGGGTTACAGCTAAGTCAAAACAGAGTATTTTGTATTTCAGGTATTTATTATTGGGTTACAGCTAAGTCAAAATAGAGTATTTTGTATTTCAGGTATTTATTATTGGGTTACAGCTAAGTCAAAATAGAGTATTTTGTATTTCAGGTATTTATTATTGGGTTACAGCTTAGTCAAAACAGAGTATTTTGTATTTCAGGTATTTATTATTGGGTTACAGCTAAGTCAAAATAGAGTTTTTGTATTTCAGGTATTTATTATTGGGTTACCAGACTTCGAGCTACAGTTGTTTGGAAATGGCTGAACTATCACCCCCACGTGTAATAATCACTGGGGAATTATATTTTAGAACAGAGAAGAATAGTTGTCAGTTAGGCATCTAATGTAATGATTCGAACAGCTTTCTATTCGTGAGAAACGGTAAAGAAGTGAAACACGATTCAAAACGTTTCTTAGACTCAGATGGTAAATGGATACGTTTATTACACACACCTCTCTCTCAAGGAACAAACTTTCTTACACTTTTAACAATCCCATTTCGCACCCCTGTTTATTGTATTAGACAGCAGAATTAATCAGGCAAAGAATTCTGGTTATCCTAGGGGCCACGTTTCGTGAAACTTCAAAACGAAACCATTTCTTCTCTTGTTAGATAAGTGTCTGTCTGCTCATCGAAGGGTTTTAGTCATTACCATCTACTTATTTTATTCACATTCTAATTCTCAGCGAGTCGGTCTAATTTCTGACCTAACCCTAACATTCAAAGAACGTAATCATTTTTTACCGCACATGCATCGTGAAATGGATCCTTTCGGACGGGAAACGAAGCGACGGCTGTCAGTTCTGATTGACGTCGACTCGGGTTTCACGCGGGCGGACAGACACACGGCTTGTTGAAAGAAAAGCGCCGTGTGGGTTACGACTCGAAGATGATCAAATGACGGCGTGCGAGATATAGAAAGAAGCTTTGTTTGTTATTTCTGGACGCAAGATTCTATCTTGATAAGAGACACTTTCATTCTAGCATGAAATACGTGGAAGAGACATCAAGGTTACTGGATAAGAATTCGTATAGGAAGAATTTTCCGACAGCTCATGTTTAATTAATTACATTAATTAATATCAATTCATAGAAAATAATTTAAGTTATATTAATACGTGTTCTCTCTCTAACTGCCTGAATTTCGTGAACTTTTATAATAGAAAATACGTTACTGTGCCACAATTCTATTGTTATTTTATAGGATTTGGTTTGTTTTTTGAATTTCGCGCAAATATACACGAGAGATACCTGGGTTAGACGTCCCTAAATGGGCAGTGATAAACTAGAGGGTAGGCAACTAGCCAGCGCCACCTACCGCCAACTTTTGGGCTATTTTTTTACCAATGAATAATTGGAATTATCTTCACAATATAACGTCTCCATTGTTACGAGTCGCGCGCCATAAGTACTTGGCCATACCTGAACTATGAAAAGTGGGGTTAACTGTCACTCTATTACGACCCCACGACTGAAAGGGCGATCATGTTTTGTGTAAAATGGATTTGAACGCGCAATCCGGGCTTGGTTTATTAGAAAGACGAATAATTAGTGAAGGCACCATGAAGTGGTGGGCCTGGCATGGTCAGATGGTTAAGACACTTGACTCGTAATCCGAGGGTCGCGGTTTCGAATCCCCATCACACTAGACATGCTAGCTCTTTCAACCATGGGGCCGTTATAATGTGACAATATATACACAATATATACCCTCTTCTTGAAAATCCTAATCTCTGGAACCCATTCTTATGGTTTGAACGTATTAATGTTTCGTTGTAGAGGATGTGTAAGTACCCCAAAACGATCAATAATGTGACGGTCAATCCCACTATTCGATGGTAAAAGAGTAGCCCAAGAGCTGACAGTGGGTGGTGATGACAAGTTGCCTTCCCTCTCGTCTTACGAATAAATCATCACAAAAAGCACTTTCGTGAAGCTGTCCTATCCAAAGCATACCGTTGTTCCCTAGTTCCATTCAATAATCCGTTCGTTCCTTTCTAAACAGTTCGACTGTACAGGTATCCATTAGTTAAGTGTTTGACAACTTGGCTGGTATATCCTCATATGTCATAAAACAGCATGGATATCCGTTTCAGTCTCCATCTGCTCAACCTATGCGAAAGTTGATCAGTCGGTATGACTGGAAGCCTTATATTGATGAATCCATATCCAGGCCTCGATTCCAGATGGAGATCATTTTTTGTTATGTTATGTATGTTGCCCGAGGCCACGTGGATGTCTTTTTTTTGCCACTGACCCTCACGTTCTCAAAATTTCAGATGTTAAAAAAAACGCCACCCTTTGCTCGGCACGACTGGAAGTACGCTTTGTTGCAGGTCTCATTCCGTATAGTCCTAGGGTCCACAAGTTGATCCATATTCCTTTGATTTCCAGTCTCATTCAACACAATATGTACCCTCTTCTTGAAAATCCTAATATCTGGAACCCATTCTTATGGTTTGAACGTATTAATGTTTCGTTGTAGAGGATAAATAAATACCCCAAAACGATGAAATTTTAGTGCCATGACATCACCTACCTCGGAATGCCGAACAACGTCGAAAAGGTCATCGGAATTGTTTCGTTCCAT